>NC_092801.1:33563748-33868303 GCF_918797505.1 Bemisia tabaci
TGTCATCAGTTGTTTTAAAATTGGTAAGCAAATCAGCAGCTTTACCAGTCATCGCAGTCTTCAAATAGTACAGCTTTTTTACGGCTGTAAGTTTCGGGTTCTGATCAATTAAACTGGTGAATAGGTCGAAGAATGAAGCCCATCCTTCCAGGGACCCATCATAGCTAGGTAGTGCTATGGTTGGCAGTTTAACTGAAATCGAGGAAGTTGATTCATTTTCCGTGGATGTGGAACTATCGGATTTTGTTCCGTTATCCGGAGATTTGGCAGCATCGCGCAAGTACCTACGTGCGCGCGCGACGGCTTTGTCAAAAAGGTCAGTGAAAACTTCTCGTTGCTCGATCTCTGTTTCGTCGAGCTCTTCGATATCATCCTGAATTCCATCAAATTTGAGAAATGTTTTTTGGAGAGATTCCAGGCTCTGCTCCAAAAAATCAGAATCCCGGCATTCGGGGTTCTCCTTCCAACCGTCTAGTTTCTTAAAGAATTGGGTGATAGCACCCTGAACATTGCCTCTTTGGCGGCGCAATGTTTTGAGTTTTCTTGTCATTTCTTCTTCACTCATTGTAGGAGTGAATGTCAAAAAATCAATCAATCAATCAAAGAAACTTTGTCGAGAACAATTCCGTGATCCTGTCGATGCTTGAACGGAAAGTTAAGTTTCAATTGCCGGCTCAATTTCTGAAATCCGGCCCGAGGGACCATGAACGGGAACCGTCAAAACCAAAACCACAAAACAAATAAATAAATAATAAAAAATAAAGTATGGCTTTCCCTTGGGGGGGTTTCGACGTCCCTCAACTAAATAAATAAAATAATAAAAAAATAGATAGAGAAAAGTGTCAATCAGCGCGAACTGTTAAGCGCGTCAGCGACGTGCCCAGTCCGTGCCGTGAGCCAAGTTGAGAGTCAGCGCGAACTTTTCAGCGCACCTAAAAGATGGGCCAAGTTCGTGCCGGTAGCTGCTCAATTGACTCAGTGGAGTCAGGAGTCAGGGTAAGTGATGTAACACGGGGTAATGTTTCACACTTTAGATTTATTTGTCGAAGTGACGTACAAGGTGTACCCACTCTGCGGCAAATAAATAGGATTTGTCTACTGGACAGGCCAGGAGCCTCGAATTCAAGTGAAGCGCAGGGGGCTCTGAAAACGGGACTGAATTGCAGCGGCAAGAGCGGCCGCTGGGAAGACGGGGTCCTCCACTCGGCGGAGGATGCGCGCGCATCTGGGGCGCTGGAGTGGGGATGATGCTTCGAGGGGTGGCCCTGGCCAAGGAGCCGTCAGGAGACGGGGGGCGAGGGGGGTCTACATAGAAATAAGTCAAATAGCACCGCAGAGTGGTGAACATACAAAAATTAAACTAAATTAATATCTTATGATCAATGAATAAAATTGTACATGTCTGTAAGTAGATAAAAACTTAAAATAGCATAAATAAGTTGATTAAAACCCAACAACGGTTACCTCGGGCTGGTACATAGCAGGGACGGAGGGGGCAGGGCTCTAAGTGGAAGCGCAGGATTACCACTTGTGTGGTATTTGAAGTAGTAAAAAATAAAAAAGTAAAAAAATTAAAAAATTAAAAAATTAAAAAAAAAATAATAAAAAAAATTGAGGAAAATTTTCGGAATTATTTAATGTTTTGCCACCAAAGTAATTTTGGCTCCTCAAGACATTTTTCGACATCGAAAATCGATTCCGCCTCCAAGGACTGACCAACGACACCGGCTCGGAAAATTCGATTTCCCGCGGCATTCCGACAACCTCGCGCTGTCCTGTCGACGAATCTCTTTTTCTGCTGGTTCATGCTCCGGCAATCACTCAGTCCATCACCCCCCCCCCCTCCTCGGGGAGGGCTTGACACATTTCCGCGGACTCGAGATGGGCCGCAAACTGAAAAATGCACGTACACCCCCCCCCACACCCCCCTCTCACCCTTTAGGCGTGGGCAAGCCCTGCGCTACATTCGAGGCTGCAATGACACAGGAGCTACGCGAGTCATCGATTTTGAGTCGGCGGAATGCCGAGCGTAGATTTTTCAGCAGGGAATGCGACTGATCAGTGACTTGGTTCAATAGTGCTTAAAAAGCACTTAAATGCTCTGAAGGTAAATTTTTCAGCAAAGAATGTGACTGATCAGTGAATTTGTCCAATAGTGCTTAAATAGCGCTTACATGCCGCATGGAATTTGCGATTTCAGAACTTTTCCTTCGACAAAATTTCAAGACACAGAGTGGTGCAATTGGCCGATCCAGCAAATTGGGAACATTGTCTTTTATCCATTTAAAACCATGGAAATGTAGCATGAGCATTGAGAGTTCACGCCTCGCACAGTCGCGCCTTCAATTTCGCATACACGCGACACGGACATCCGTCAAGTACGAATAGTTGTATCTCTGCGCCTTCTTCAACGCGCTTCCTATCTCTTGCTCTTCTTCCACATTGTGTTTGTTTCCATTTGCTCTATTTGTAGGAGAGCTTTAAGGCTAAAAGAGCAACGCAGTTGGAGATAGAAGAGACGTAATCTGGCCTCTTTATTAATTATTTTCCTGAGGAGGAGCAAAACCTCACTGGTAACATAGAGCGGAGCATTGTGAGTTCACGCCTCGCGCACTCGCGCCTTCAATCTGGCACACGCAACACGGACATCCATCACGTACGAATAGTTGTATCTCTGCGCCGTCTTCAACGCGCTTCCTTTCTCTTGCTCTTCTTCCACGTTGTGTTTGTTTCCATTTGTTTCATATTCTACCAACCTATTTGGTTTGTCGATACAAACTTTCGATTCGAGTGATCGAACTTATAGCTTCAAACGAACTGATAAAAATTTAGGACTGATAGTTTGGTTCGCAAACGAAATGAAACGTCAAATTTCAGTTCTTATGATTTCAAATGTTTTCTTTAGTATAAATGACCAGATGAAGCAGAGTTTCCATTATTTCTTCATTTACCGATTCGCTGACCTTCCCTGAATTTTTAACAAACTTTTTTTTTTTTTTTTTTTTTTTTTTTTTTTACATTCAATTATGTCTTCCACTTACGATGTTTTCCTTCTGATTACATTTACTTTTGTTAAATGCTGCTCCCAAAATTTCCGAACTTTTTCAATGAATTCTTTGACTTTTCCAGGTTGCCGTGAGTTCCTTGACTTCTCCTGAGTTTCCGGGTCTTCACTGAAATTTTTTTTCTTGAGATGTTATTTTGACTTAAAGAGCCGTATCTTGTCAACAAAATTTGGATTTCTTGAGTTTAAAAAAATCGATAGAAAAAACCTCTTCTCAACTTAAAAAACCAACTTTTGTCTACAAGGAACGAGGCTTTAAGTCAAAATATCATCACAAGAAATTTTTTTTCCAAGGTTCCAGACCGCCCAAAATCCTGGGATATTAAGATTACCGGGAAAATCGGTCATCCTATCGGAATTTTTCATCGGTTCACGTATAGCGCGAAACGCATCGTATTCACGGAGCTGGAATGCCAGAAATCCGGCGGCGTTGGAATACCATAGCGAATGAACGACTGGTAATACACGCAACGAAGAGGAAAGAGGAAGAGAGCCAAGACGTAAAATCAGGCGTACATGATTCGACTTGGGCTCCACGCTGCACTGCAAACTGCAATACTATCTGCTGCACAGATGCAGTATGCATTTCAGATGCAGTATGCATTTTCTGCGCCACCGCGAGGTGGAAGGTGCCCCAGAAGACTCGAGCCCACAACTTCGCACGGCGTTTACTGCCGTGCTAAGGAAAAACGCCGTATCAACCTTCAGGCGTTGCCAAATTTCCTTTGAAAAAGTACACATTTCCTGGTAAACTTATGAGTATTTTCCTTCTAACTTTTCATAAAATTTAGGTCGCAACTTTACATAAGTTTCCTGCAAATTTCAAGAAATATTCATGACTTACCTCAAAAATAAACATTTTATCGAAAGAAATTTGGCAACCCTCGAATGTTCATACGGCGTTCTTCCTTCGCACGGCGTTTACCTTCTAGCACCGCTGAGAAGGGGCCCCCATCATCGTTACTACTCATGGCCGCGGGCAGACACTCTGCCAAAGGCTCGACTAGAAACAGCAGTCATTGTGCTGCCGTGCTAAAGAAAAACGCCGTGTGAGCCTTCAGATGTTGCCATATTTAGTTGAATAAAAGTCAAATTTACCAGGAAAATTGTGAATATTTTTTTCCGAATTTTCAAGATAATTTTGTAAGCGATTTAATCTAAAATATCTGAAAATCTCAAGGAAAACTATGCAAAATTTTCTTCAAATAACATGTTTCATTCGAGGAAAATTGGCGACTCTCGGATGTTCATACGGTGTTCTTCCTTAGCACGGCAGTGCGGCACAAGCACTTGCATTTTGCGGGCTGTTGAAAAGTAGGAAAAGGCTTCAACCCGAGAAATGGAATGGACTACATTTTGCGATGCGGAACTACTATTTTTGGCCCATTTTAGAAAGAGGGTGTGTGCAGTTAGTTACCCTATGCAGATATGTGTTTTTATTATGAGTCAGAAATGGTAGTTTCTTAACACAAAACTAGCTGCTTCAGCTCGCTACGCTCGCTTGCGCCGCTAGCCGGGGGCAAGCCCCCTGGACCCCCAGTTACTCGCTCCGCGAGTAACTGTTGGCTCGCTTCGCGAGCCAAATTTTGCTACTACCAGTGCTTAGAGGACTTCCTGGAGGCAAAATGATAAATTCAAAAACAAAGAATAGGAAACTAAAAATTACCCACTTTTAGAAAAAGAAACAACCTTGAAAAATAAATAACACTCCTGGAAAAGAAAATCAGAACACTTTTTGAAAATGTAACGGTGCGAAAGGGTGAAGATAAATCACCAATTCTCTTGGAAGAAGACATGAGCCGACCCCCGACATGAGTGAAACTGCCGTAGGACCCATGCTAGGGTAGAAGGGTGACACGTGTTGTGAGCAGGTAGGGATGGGTTTACGTGGAGAGGGAAACGGAAAATCAGAGGGTGGGAGGTCCCCCAACCATATGACTCGTCCAGCGTCAAAAACGCAAATATGTCGTTATCAAATCGAGGTAAATTTTGCAACTTCGGTCGCGCAAATCGAAAAACGAAGGGGTCTTGGCACATCTAGACCCTATGAGCTTTCATTTAAAACAAATCCGAGGAAAATCGGTCCAGTAGTTTCCGAGATCGAATTAGCACAAACTATCCAGCGTCAAAAATGCAAATATGTCGTTATCAAATCGAGGTAAATTTTGCAACGTCGGTCGCGCAAATCGAAAAACCAAGGGATGTTGGCACGTCTACAGCCTAAGAGCTTTAATTTAAAACAAATCCAAGGAAAATCGGTCCAGTAGTTTCCGAGATCGAATTAGCACAAACTGTCCAGCGTCAAAAATGCAAATATGTCGTTATCAAATCGAGGTAAATTTTGCAACGTCGGTCGCGCAAATCGAAAAACCAAGGGATGTTGGCACGTCTACAGCGTAAGAGCTTTCATTTAAAACAAATCCGAGGAAAATCGGTCCAGTAGTTTCCGAGATCGAATTAGCACAAACTGTTGAAGGCCAAAAAAGGCCTTAGGATATTAAATATATAGATGCTGTCTATACGTCAGACACGTGTCCAGGATTTTGTTTCTCGGGGGGGGGGGGGGAGGGGCGCGCGGCGGTTCTTACTCTTTAGGGCGATGGATAAGTAAAAAACACAAGAAAAACGGGGAACCATATCGCTAAAAACAACAAAACATAAACAGGGTGTCTAGAATTTTTTAATTTTGAAAAATCCTGCTTTTTTTCCTGATTTTTCCTGATTTTTTCATTTTGAAAATTCCTGATATTTTCCTGATTTTTCTCGACTTCTGGCACGGTAGGCAAATATCAGTAAGACTTTCTCCGCTGAGGAGATTCGCGTAAGAAAGCTTCCTGGTAAAACGTCCGATTTTTCCGATTTTCCTGATTTTTCCCTGATCGGCCAAAATTCCTGATATTTTCCGGTTTCTCCGGTTTTTCCTGATGCTAGACACCCTGAAAAATCTGAAGCGATAGGTAAGTACAACGACAAAGTTTGGCACTATCGGGCCGAGAAACCATACATATTTCACTGAAATGGCAAGTTTCCGACTTCCACAAAATGAATAAAATGCTGTATCATCCATTCATTCAATGCCAGTTCACCTTTCTGCGATAAGTTTTCCACGAGATAATTATTTCTTTCTTTTAGCCGCGCCAATCTCTCGCGAGGAAAAACTATTGTTTGGAAAAATTATGTCTATTGTTGTTGTAGCCCTCGAATTATCAAAGCGCCAGGTCGTGAGCAAGCTAGGCGTTAATAGCTACTCCTTCGAGCTTCTCTTCGTCTGGACGATACCGTGCTGTGCTGTGCAGCATCATTGAGATACTCGCCGGCGGAGGAGGGGGGGGGGAGGTGCCCCGCAGTCTTCACAATGGGATAAGTCACGACGACCCCCCTCTCTTCTTTTAGTCTCGGATATTATGCCCCCCTTGGGAGGGGGGGGGGACGTGGGTCAAGTTGTATCACCTTGTGAAGGACTCGGAATTCGTGGTGGAGGAGAGAAATGCTGCCACGGCACAGTGGAACACATTTTGTCGGCGATGGCTGTTCAGACAAGTTCAGGATCAGGGAAAGAGAACACTCGGAGTAGACTGATAATGAGTCTGGAGGTATACTGAGGGACTGCACTGGGAAAAAAACACATTGGATCTAGAATCCAGACTTTTGAAAACATTGACAAGAAAAAATACTCTTGATTTAATCAGATTTAAGCTTATATCAAGAAGCAAGCCTCTTAATTTGAGCGGATTTCGTTTTGATTGAAGCTTAAATCTGATTGAATCAAGAGTGCTTTTTCTTGTCGATGTTTTTAAGAGTCTGGACTCTAGATCCAATGTGTTTTTTTCCCAGTGTGACACAAGACAGAGAAGAATGGCGCACGTGTGTTGATGCAGTTATGAACTTTCAAGTTCTTGACACTATTTGAAAAAGGAAATCCTCTCTCTCTGCACTGAAGAAAACTCCGGTCGTGGAAGCCGTATACTTACGGGCTTAAAGACATAGCGTCCGCCTTCCAAGCTCAGGGGCCGAAAGTTCCGGGCATGACACCCGGAGTAATCGAAGCTACGGCTCCAGCACCTCGGCCTCTGAGCCCGGAACGGGCACTGGAAAAAAAAACACATTGGATCTAGAGTCCAGACTCTTGAAAACATTGACAAGAAAAAATACACTTTATTCAATCGGATTTTGGCTTGAATCAAAACGAGATCCGCTTAAATTAAGAGGCTTTGTTCTTGATTTAAGCTAGATTCTGATTGAATCATGCAAGAGTACTTTTTCTTGTCGATATTTTTAAGAGTCTGGACTCTAGATCCAATGTGTTTCAGTGGTCGGTATAATATAGCACGTAACTTTTTTTTCAGTGTGGATCTGCTACCTCTGTTCATACGACATGATCCCGTGAGTATCCGTTTTTCCTCTGATTTCCTGATTGGATACCCTGTGCGGCGTTGAGGCCGGCCGGCAGCTAAGAGAAAGGGGGGCCCGGGGGGGGGGGGCGCGGCTCCCAGTCACGATGTAATCCTCCCCGTAGCTGGGACCTGGCTCTGATTCATAGCTCACCCGATGGGTTCTAGGACTTCTAGGTCCGCTTGTGGGTGTGAGGTGTGAATAAACGACCTCCCTCGGATGGGGTCGTGAAAACCTTCCGCACTAACACTACGGGCGTGCTTTGCGATCTATCGATTGATCTGCCATTTAACTCTACGGAAAAGGATCGATAAACAGGGTGTTCGCGAGGAACACCTTAATAATCGATTCTTTAACATAGTTTCGAATGGGGATTGATTGAGAATCGATCACTTACGTCTCGCCACCGACTGCGGGATCAAGACTTCATACGGACGATTTCAAGCAGAAACGGCCTAACTACATTTCATGCTGCCCAATTTCCTCCAGAGAACCGAATTTTGCACTGTTAAAAATTTGTAGAATGAAATTATGTGCCGAATTTTACATGGTGCACAAAAACCCCCGAAAAATATGCGGAGCGAAATGTATCAGTGGCGTGGCGTGTTTTGCGATGTATCATTGGCACTTCCATTTAAACCTACGAAAAAGAAAATTTTGTTGTTCGAAACGTCAAATCCATTCTAGAAAGCAAATGAAGGTGATTTAAAAAATTCTCCCTGACATTTTCATCATATTCGCCATTTTCCCTGACATTTCCCGGTTTTCTGCTGCTGTAACTTGGGTAAAGACAAAAGCACTAAGGATTAAATCGTGAAGAACAGAAAAAGCTTTCACTTGTAGTGCTGAAAATTTCGAACAATCACCGAACATGAAAATTCAGATTTTTAAGAGGCATTTTAGGGGCCATGTTGGCGCAAAGCCTTCATTTTTTAGGCGCCATGACCGATTTTTTATAGGCGCATTTGGCGCGTTGGCGCCTGTGAGTTTCGAACACTGGTGGCAATGGCAACCGTGACTAGAGGGGTTTTCATTCGTGCTAGTTTACATAATTCACAAATTCGGCCGTGGAGCATTGCTCAATAATACGGGGTGGAGCATGAAGCAGGGGCGGCGGTTGAGCTTACCTTGGGCAAGGAGGCGAGGACTTGCTGTTTCATGTTCCAGATGAACTGGTCCTTGGGGAACTGGAGGCATTTCTGGATGTTGAGTTCCGGCACGTGGATGCGGAAGAGGAGATAGCCGTCCTCGAGTGGGGAGCTCCTACTCCCCCCTCCCCCTCCTCCCACGCTACCCCCTCGACACTCCTCCCTCACCTCATCCATGACATACTAGCAGCTCCTGCAACACAACAGATACCACCGTCAGTGCATTCAAGTCTTGACTATTGCCCTCATACCATTTATTAAAATGATGTATAAGGAGGGTATGGATTCGATCGACATGAATTGATCGAAAGATAAACATGTACACCGATCGACAACATCAGTGAATCAATCGAAAAATCCGTGAACCGGTCGATAAAACCCGTTAATCGATCGACATACTCGTGAATCGCTTGATAAACCCGAAAATTGATCGGAAGCCCCGTTAATCGATCGACATACTCGTGAATCGCTTGATAAACCCGTAAATTGATCGAAAAACCTGTGAATCGATTGACAAACTCGAATTTCGACGATTGAAACCGGGTCGATCGGTTCACGTTTTTTTCCGGTCGATTCATGTCGATCAAATTGATACTGGTTTTTGGATAATTTGGTGATCGATTCACGTTTACATTTTTCAGTCGATCCATGTCGGTTGAAACTGATCGATATCGATGTAGCAACATACATATGGTGAAATAAAAATAGATTGTTCAACATCAAACAGACGTATTTCTGTCAGACGGAACTTTATACATTAAAACAGAGCCCTGAGACCCATAAGAATGTGTGCACAACAGGGCTCACCTCCTAATTTACATACGAGGGGCGTTCAATAAGTAAGTATCCCCCCTCTCTAAAATCCATAAGAATGGACAAATTTTAAAAAACTTGGGCTCAAAATCTTCCTTAGGATATTTTGAGTTCAACGAAACAAACCGCAACAAAATCTGACCATGTGCGGCCGAACGCGAGCCGTTTGAACGCGCCGAGGTGCTCGACGCTCCCGCCGAATCCGCGAGGATTTGAAGTCCGCTACAGGAGAAGAGCTTCTCTGCCAAAGCCTTAGTCGTTCATCACTGACGAAAAATCAAAGAAATTTTTGTAGAATAGGGGCTTACCTCACTTCTCCACATAACCAGCTCGATCCAAGCAAGTCTGATACTGAGACTAAGACTAAGAGAACAGCTTTTGGATGCCTCGTGCGTGGAAGTCTTTCAGCTGACCGCGGATGAAAGAGTGGACGGCTTGTTTGACCTCTTCCACTGATTCAAAATTAACTCCTCCAAGTTCAGATTTCAGGAACGGGAATAAATGGTGGTCTGGTTTGCTATTTATTATCGTATCTGAAATCTGAACTTGGAGGAGTTAATTTTGAATCAGTGGAAGAGGTCAAACAGGCCGTCCACTCTTTCATCCGCGGTCAGCTGAAAGATTTCCACGCACGAGGCATCCAAAAGCTGTTCTCTTAGTCTTAGTCTCAGTATCAGACTTGCTTGGATCGAGCTGGTTATGTGGAGAAGTGAGGTAAGCCCCTTATTCTACAAAAATTTCTTTGATTTTTCGTCAGTGATGAACGACTAAGGCTTTGGCAGAGAAGCTCTTCTCCTGTAGCGGACTTCAAATCCTCGCGGATTCGGCGGGAGCGTCGAGCACCTCGGCGCGTTCAAACGGCTCGCGTTCGGCCACACATGGTCCGATTTTGTTGCGGTTTGTTTCGTTGAACTTAAAATATCCTAAGGAAGATTTTGAGCCCAAGTTTTTTAAAATTGGTCCATTCTTATGGATTTTAGAGAGGGGGGATACTTACTTATTGAACGCCCCTCGTAGTTCCGTTTGGCGGAAATACGTCCACATTAAGAAAAGAATATAGTTCTTCAAAAATTATCAAATGAATTACATTACATTATGAATGGTATTCCGGAATAATGTTCAGGAAGAATATACATGCACGTAGTTCCGTTTGGCGGAAATACGTCCAAATTAAGAAAAGAATATTGTTCTTCAAAAATTATCAGATGAATTACATTACATTATGTATAGTATTCCGGAATAATGTTCAGGAAGAATATACATTAATTTTTTCACATAAGATCGATAATTTAAAAAAAGTTAAAGCTATTGCGAAGAAATACATTAATTGTTATGATATTCGAGTTCTTACGGGCAAAAATGTGGCAAGGCACAGACGTTCATCCAGCGTTCTTCCATGGAACGGCAGGATAAGTAAAAGCTTCCGAAGGAAGCTACCTGCGTATGTGGTATCATCTTTTAAAGCGAGGAAAAAGAGAGGATTAAAAAAGTCTTAGAAACGCGGGGGATACGCATTACGCCGAGCGAGAAGATGAAAGGAACGCAGGAGACGAATAGAAACGTTTGAGTACGGCCTCGAATAATTTCTCGAGCGAATCAAAACGAATCAAGAGAAGAAGCTCCTTTCAAAGTTACACCTTAATAGACGGGCAAACTTTACTTTGGTAAAGCTCAGATGGTGTTCGGCCGCGGAGAGGAGTTTACGCTGTTGCCACGAAAGCACAAAGCACGGCGCACAATGGATCGAGTCAATAGGAGAGGTCGGACATGGAGTTGACTAAAACTGCGAATTTTATTATTTTATTTTTTTTATTTTTTTCAGATGTTGTAGCTTGAATTGCGTTCAAAATTATCTGAAATTTTCGGAAAATTATATTCACAATTTTCTCAGTAATTTCGGTTTTTATCGGTGGAAACTTGGCAACGTCTAAAGGCTTATGCGGCGTTCTTCCTTAGCAAAGCAGTATTGAAGAAGCAAATATTCAAGACGATGAGGTACCAGGAGCCGCCGCACAGTGGATCGAGTCAATTAGAGAGGTCGGACATGGAGTTTTTGACTAAAACTGCAAATTTTGATGTTTATTTCGTCACATTTTAAGTTGTAAGGAGTGCTTTCAGAAGAAAATTTCACGAGAAAGCCAATGGAACCACTTTTCGAAGCTGAAAGTTTTGTATAAACGGAGTTATAATCTTTCAAAGTTTCCAAATTTTGTCCGACCTCTCCTGTTGCCTCGGTCCACTGTACGGCGGCTCCTGGTACCTCATCATCGTGAATCTTTGCTTCTTCAATACTGCCGTGCTAAGGAGGTAGAGTAGGAGCAATGCGTGAAGTATCCTCCGTTTAGTACGCGCAATGCGAGAAGTATTCATGCAGTCTTGTAGGCGCTAACACACGTTCCGCGCTGGCTGCACAGATGTGTTTGGATCTAATATTCAAACTCGCGGAGTCAGCGTTTCTTTAGCTCGGTATGGATTATTGTCATTTAAAATGATGAAAAAATTAGGTACGTAAAATTCAACTATAATTTCCAACTACTTTCCTCTCTTTCTAGTGCACTTGCTTGTGTCTCTGTCCCACTAGAGGTAAAATATCGACTCGCATACCTTTCAACACTACCGTGCTAAGGAGGAACGCCGTATGAGCCTTCGGACGTTGCTAAGTTTCCTCCGATAAAAACCGAAATTACTGAAAAAATTGTGAATATAATTTTCCAAAAATTTCAGATAATTTTAAACGCAATTTAAGCTAAAACATCTGAAAATTTCAAGGGAAAATATGCATGAATGTTGTCAAAAATACATGTTTTTTCCAGGAAAATTTGGCAACTCTCGGATGTTCATATACGGCGTTCTTCCTTAGCATGCGACAGTATTCGTGATATTCTCTAAGACAGCCCCCCCGTCCCTTGGGAGGCCCACTTTGGTTTACGTTGTAATCAAGGGAGGTTTGACGTATCATCATAAAGGGCAATTTCAACAAATCTCGAGTGAAATGCAGCAGAATAAGTTCGGAAGAAGACCCTTGCAAGGAATTCAAACGATTTGCCTCTACAGACAATTAAAATAAGAAACAAAAAATGTTGCAGATTTTGATTCTGCACTTGGTATTATTTGTAGTGGCAAGTTATTTTAATGCCTTGCAACTTGCAAGGATCTATTGCCGAAGTTTTACTGTTAAATGGGCCTATTGCAAACTTTAAATAGAGCAAAAAGGAAGAGTTTTGTATCATAAGGAATGGTTCAAAAATCACAATGAGCCCATCGAAAAAGTCTAAAATACTCCATGAACTTCACAATCTGCCTCAGGAAGGTGCGTTTCTTTAAGTTTCTCGCTTTAAAGATGATATACTACGGTACAAGTGAACATTTGGTAAAAGGAGTACGCTATATCCAACCCTTACGCACTACTAGGATGTTACGCAATATTCAACATGGCCGACACAAACCCGGCAAAACACACGTAACGAGACAGGACTTTATCGACTGGCGTGTTTATATTGACGTTTCCTTCGCCTTGATAAAGGCCATAAAGATATGAAAAAACACCAAACGCTCGCTCTACTGCTCTCATATTAAATGCTTTTAAAACGTCTTCGATCTGTCACAAGAGTGTAAAAAAAAGCATGGGTTCCTTTAAGAAAGAGATGGAGAAAACCTGAGCGACCACTTCACAAAGGTCCCCAATACGGCGCTCAGATAAATAAACCATGAATAAAACGTCCATCACCAAGGAATACAAGAGGGAAATATGGAGGGCCGGAATGGACAGCCGAATAAAATTACAAAAGACAGCTTTTCTGAACGCTCCCCTCGGAAACTCTCCTTGCAAACTTTTCAATCTTACCTCACGTCTCAAACTTTCCTTGGAGGCGAGGCAGATTGTCATGTCCATTCCCATCTCTCTTCTCAACTGGATATTTTGTAGCGTTTCTCGAAGGGAAACCGAAAATCAGGATTTGAATACAGGGTTTCCATAATTTCTTCATTTTCAAGTTCCCTGAATTTCCTCTCACGTGTTTTGCTTTGCGCCGATTCTAAAATTCCCGGGTTCCCTGACTTTTCCGACCTTAGAACAAAACTTTTTATAACTTCTTCCGATTCATTTTTTGTTTTTTCATCCGATCAAGATGACTTTTGCTGAACTCATCACGAAATTTTCACCCCTATGTATTCCCGTTATGAGGGAAATACAGTCGGTGTAGTTCGCGCGCTTTCGAATGGTACCGGTTGAAGTTCTGCCCTACGACCGGAGGAAAACACCGTTTGAGCATTCAAATGTTATCAAATTTCCTACCAAAGAATGTTCATTTTTGCAGAAAGTTATGATTATTCTTCTTTGAAATGTTCAGACTGTTCAACATACGAACAAAATTGTCTAAGAAATTGGAGAAAAAAGATTCCAAAAAAGGTTCCAAAATTTCGGGATTTGTTAAAGGATACACTGGAAAAAAAAACACATTGAATCTAGAGTCCAGACTCTTGAAAACATGGACAAGAAATACGACTCTTGATTCAATCAGATTTAAGCTTAAATCAAAAAGAAATCCGCTCAAATTAAGAGGCTTGGTTCTTGATTTAAGATAAAATCTGATTGAATCGAGGGTATTTTTTCTTGTCGATGTTTTTAAGAGTCTGGACTCAAGATCCAATGTGTTTTTTTTCCAGTGCGGTGGTTCCTTTTGGCTATATGCGATCCATTTCTACATTTATTACATCCTTCTTCGTTGACAAAGTGGGTTCAAGAAAGTAATAAATAAAAATTCGAACAATAAACAAAGAAATAAAACATGAATCCGCGTGCGAGAGGACGGAACCGATGGAATTGCTAGCCACCTCTCACCTCTCGTACGTGAATCAGAGTTAGGGTAATTAAATTTCATTGCGGGAAGCCGTCGGCCGTATTTTGAGCGCGTGACATAATTTCATGGTAATTCGGCTTCGACTAACGCCAAAAGTGGAGTCGACTGCCTTTGACAAACTTGAACTTGAGCAGTTAAAATGGCTTCCGCATGTAAAATACATTTCGATGGCCGAAGTGCGAAACCACGTATCTCCATCGCGCTTAATACCTCCGCATCTACTTTATTTTTTCGAGGAGACATAACCCAATTTTACAGTTTGGAATTTAAATAGAATATTCTGCTCACTGAGAAGAGAAAGCTAAGAAGTTTCAAGAAGCTACGCTGAGTAGTTTCTGAAATGAAAAATGGAGTATGATAAGATACACTAGGAAAAAAAAACACATTGGATCTAGAGTCCTGCAGACTCTTGAAAACATTGACAAGAAAAAGGACTCTTGATTCAATCAGATTTAAGCTTATAAATCAAAATGAAATCCGCTCAAATTAAGAGGCTTGGTTCTTGATTTAAGCTTACTTCTGATTGAATCAAGAGTATTTTTTCTTGTCGATGTTTTTAAGAGTCTGGACTCTAGATCCAATGTGTTTTTTTGTTCCGGTGTTTGGAATTTAGATAGAATATTCTGCTCACTGAGAAAAAAAATCTAAGAAGTTTCAAGAAGCTACGCTGAGTAGTTTCTGAAATGAAAAATGAAGTATGATCAGGTAAGATGATGAAGTCTGCAACGTCGCAAACGGAGATAGATCGTTTTGCACTTCAGTCATCGATATTCTAAATATGTTGTGAGGTCATGAGCTGAATTACACAATATTTTTTTAACGACTTTATCCGAAAATATAAAAGAGTGGTGGAAAATTTTCAAATCGTTTTAGAACTTTGGAGGGGTACTTCCAGTACTTCAAATAAATTGTTGAAAAACTGTGAATACTGCTCATAAGTTTTTCAAAATATAAGTGAAATAGTACTCGCAGTTCATGTAACCGCTCAAAATCACCGTTCCTCTTTTCTTTTTTCGAGGAGAAGCGAGCACACTTTAAAACTTCAAAGTAATACGCAAGATTCTACTAATAGAGCAGAAAAATCAGTGAAGTTTTCTGGAAATTAAGTTGACTGGTTTTCGGCAGCAAAAATAATGTATGACAGGCAGTCTGCAAAGCCGCATACGGAGATACGTGGTTTCACACTTTGGTATCAATTTGCATCGGAAAGTGTCGTGCTTCAAGGGCATCTGGAATTTGGAAGACGTTCTAGAGGCGTCTAAGAAACACTGGTCGCAAAGACCACACGGAAAAAATTGAATTGCTGATATAACAATTCAATTGCTAAAAAAATTGACTGCAATATTTCAACGAAGATTTTAGAACGAAATTATGCTACTTTAACCACTATTGTAAGTAACTTTAACCACGGGGGTGGTTGAAATAGCAGTTTTTTGGGGGTAAAATCTACATTGAAATATGGCAGTCACTTTATTCATAAATGAAACCTGAAATCTAAAAATCCGGAATTTGAGGTATGAAAAATGGACCGTAACGATGATATAATTTCCAACACTTTAAATGGAATGACTTTTTTCCATAAACTACACCGTTTCCAGGAAAATCGGCGATAAAAATCGTCCGTGCCGACCTGCACCATCAAAAAAGTTCGAGATGCCCGAAATGCAAACACCTCCTTTTCTCTCTACGGCATGCCGCAACTAAAACCGGGCGATTTGCCATCGCAGGCGCCGACTCTGGAAGCCGAAAATGGAAATCTAACGAGAGTGCATTCCTGGGCAGTCGTAAGTTGGAAGTTGAGCGATGGGTGCATCGGGAACCGAGCCTCGTCTTCCGGTCGCATGGGGCACCGATGCACCGAGCGGGGTCATTACTGCTGGACAGGGGGGGGGGGGGACCCCCCGGGCGAACCGGTGGCCCTTCGGGAGTATCGGTCGGCGAGACTCTAATGAGTCGGCGTCGTCCTCACGATCACCCCCCCCCCCCCCCGATACATTAACACCCCCCGCCCTCTCACGCTCCCCTTGGCCCGGGTCGATTGGGGGCCCCCGTTATTGGATCCAGTGTGTGAGAACCCGGTCAATGATCGTGAACCGTGTGTTGGGGCACCACGCAGCTTCCCAAGTTGCATCCGAGGTGTCTACACAGGGTGTCCCGAAGTTAAGGCCCAGACACCAGTGAGTTACAAGCGCTTGTTAAAAGTGAAACATCAAGAGGTAAAGAGGATTTCGATAGTAGACGTCGAGCGATCGAAATCCTGTTTTCCTATTTGTGTTTCACTTTCAACAAGAGCTTGTAACTCGCAGGTGCACTGGGGAAAAAAACACGTTGGATCTCGAGTCCAGACTCTTGAAAACATTGACAAGAGAACATACTCTTGATTCAATCAGATATAAGCTTAAATCAAAACGAAATCCGCTCAAATTAAGAGGCTTGGTTCTTGATTTAAGCAAAAATCCTATTGAATCAAGAGTATTTTTTCTTGTCGATGTTTTTAAGAGTCTGGACTCTAGATCCAATGTGTTTTTTTTTCCAATGTGTATCTGCCGCTTTGGACGCGAATATTTCCACAGTACATTATTGGGAGCAAAACGAGATTTTTTTTTTTTCTGTGACGTATCCTTTGCCTTCGGAGTTACAGCCCCTCCCCCTCCCCCAAAACCCTCCTTGGAATATGGTTTTGGTAATCTTAAGGTCAGAAAATTTTCAACGAGTGTAAGAACGTGGAAGTGCCAATTTTTATGCATATTCATTTATGACTGTCAAAAAAAACTTTTTTTGGCTCGAACTTTGAGGGGCTGTATCTCTGAAGGGGTTGATTTTTTAGGAAAAAAATACAGCAAACATCCAGTTATAAGTTGAGCAAACATACAGCTATATAATATAAACAAGCCGTAAAAGGCTTATTTTTCTTCGAAAAAATAAAATAGGAGCAGAAATTTTGAAATACCGCAAAGGAGATACGTAGTTAGCACTTTGTTGGATATCTATACGTTCTATTTTAAATCATGTCAGGAACATTTTCGGTTTTTGTGGGTAACATACACTGGAAAAAAAAAAAAAATTCGGTGTATTTACTAAGAAAATGGTAAAATTACCAAGAATTCAGGGTTCTATTTGATCCCAGTTTTTTCTTGGTAAAATTACTATTTATGAAATTGTTAATTTTACCGAGAAATCTCGGTAAAATTATTGGACTTTCTCGGTAATTTTACTGGACCTTGGTAAAAACGCCAATATTTGGTATCGACTGTGGTATAATTACCGAGATAAAATGGCAAAGTTACCGGGAATTGATTACCAATAAAAAAGGTATTCTTACCCGAGTAAAACAGTAAAAATATTGGTTTTTAGGTAAGCTTACCAGTCTGTCTTGGTAAAATTACCAATAATTGGTAAAAAAAGTGAGATGGTAAAGGTACCAACGAACCGGTAAAAACGCCGAGAATTTTTTTTTCAGTGTACTCCTCCCCATTATGTGTTGTTGCTGTTGCCTCCAAAAAATAGATCATGGGCTCTGAAGTACTCAACGCTGAGCCTTCTCCCGACTGATTATCTCCATCATTCGTAAACATTCGGAAAAGCCCCCACGCGGATGACCAAATGGCAACCAACTGTCGGTTTTCAGGAGTTAGAAATAAACAGCAGGAATAAACAAACAAAAGGAGCGTTCCTTTGGAGTTTCCACGGTTTGCGCATAATTTATGGGGCAGTTAAATCGGAGAGTGCTAAACTGAGCCGATCTCGAGTCAAAATGCCAAGAACGGCTTTACGACCCGCTCTTCCAGATTATCTCCGCTAAGCAGAAAGGAACCAAGTGACATCACCCGTTGTCAAGCTTCATCAAGTAATTTATTTTTCACAAGAGGAACGGTTGTTCAGATTCTTTTGAAAATTTCAGGGGGTCCGCTCCATGTGACCGAAAAAACCCTCTGAAATTTTCCAAAGAATGTGCACTACCGTTCTCCCGTGATGCAATAAAATATCTGATGAAATGCGGCAGTGGTTGATGAGACTTAGTTCCTTTCTGCTTGATGCGGTCTGAATCCAGGATCGCCACACACGAAAACGAAGCCATCAACTTCGGAAGGCGATAAATCAAGCCCCACTCACGGGAGTGAAAGGGTGGTATGGTAGATAGGTGGTTTTCGGCGGAAGGGCCGATAAGGAATGGAAACTCGAAACATGCTAAGCGCCATCAGGTCTTACAGAAATTGTGCATGGTGGTGTAGTAGTAGTATGCGTGTAGGATTTATTTGACTCGAAACCAACTATTGGCTACAAAGCACCTGGAGTAAGGTTGTTCAATAAAAGTAACAGAATACATAAATAAATAAGATATGCTGTCTTTCCTCACGAAAATACACTAAACCCCCAACCCTTGTGGACCTGACCCCTGGATTTTAAGCAAACATTTCCCTGAATTTTCTTTGGTTTTTCAATGTTTTCTTGAGGCATGATTTAATCAAAATTTACACTAAGAATATACAAGAAAAAATTACATTGTTCCAACTGAGAGTGCTTAATGAGCTGAGTTCGCAGTATTTTTCATTTAGGAATGCCACAAAATTTAGAAAATGAACTTTTCTGACTTATTCCTGATTCCCCTGACACATTTGAGTAAAATTCCCTAACAAATGAAATATGCAATAAGGCGAAAAATACATAATTTGAAATAGTTTTTCGGCAAGTTTGTTGTTCCAAACCTCCAACCCACTCTAAAAAGCTAATGATGGTAAATTTACAATTTTTCCGACACTTTCGTCATTTTCCCTGACACTTTCGTCATTTTCCCTGACACTTTCGTCATTTTCCTTGACACTGACGGCATTTTTCTGACACTTACGGCATTTTCCCTGACACTTTCATCATTTTCTCTGACATTTCCCGATTTTCCCTGACTTTTTAAAATTCCCTGACATTTCCCGGTATTCCCCGACTGTGGCAACCCTGACTGTCCCTTCGGGCTGGGGCCCGGGCAATCCCGGCAGACGAAGGGATTTCTCGATTTGGACGGAGGAAGGGTCAAGTGGGGCGCGAAGGAAACGGGAAACGGGAAGGCGAAGGCTGAGGGCTCCGAGGGACCCGCCGCGGAGGCAGGGACAGACTCGGGATCAATGTTTCCTCGCCACGCCGGTCCGCGTCCCTCGTTACCATGGCGACCTCCTCCCCCACCCGCCCCCTCGCCTCATCCCTCGGGTTCACCGCGCCTCTGTTTTCACGGGTCTCCGTGGCTTCGGGTCCAGCACGCACCGCCGGAAAACTCCCACGTTTTCACCCTCCACCCCCCCCCCCCCACGAACGATATATACAGTCGTGCTAAGGGAAAACGCCGTAAGAGCTCTAGACTTTGTCATGTGTTCTGCGATTGAAAACGAATTTGCTTGGGAAATTGTGAATATTTTTCTTCAAAATTTTCAGACAGTTTTGTTCGCGATTGAATCTAAAATATCTTGAGATTTCAAGAAAAAATACGCATAACTTTACTCATGAATTCACGTTTCATCCAGGGAAATTTGGCAACCATTGAATTTTCTTGCGGCGTTTTCCCTCAGCACGGCAGTACAGGGGCCCTTTTGCACATATTTATGTTTGGCTCGGCTTCGATAAAAAAACGAATTTACTGGAAAATTGTGAACATTTTTCTTCAAAATTTTCAGGCAGTTTTGTTTGCAATTCAATGTAAAATATCTGAAAATGTTAAGAAAGAATATGCATAACTTTCCTCATAAATTCACGTTTCATTCAAGGAAAGTTGGCAACCCTCAAATGTCCATAAAGTTTTTTTCTCCAGCACGGCGGTATAGGAGCCTTTTTGCATGTATATTTGTTTGGTTAGGGCTTTGCACGCATAATAATGCCACGGTTGGTAAAATCTCTTCAAGATCAGAAAAAAAAGAAGGAGAGAAAAACCAATTTTTGGGTTGTATTCATGAATTTTCTTTAAACAGCTCCTTCTTAAGGAGGCCCCATCTGCTTCACATTGTGATCAAGGAGGATCCAAGGAGATCTTTAACGTATGTTTAAACACGAAAATTTTTGCAAACCTCGAGTAAAATTCAGCAGTATGCATGGGCGGATACAAACACTTCAATCCGGGGGGGGGGGGGGGCGTAATGGAAGTCCGGGGACCACCCCCCACAAAAAAAAGAAATTGAAATTTCAAAGCATCTGATATGCAGTTTGAGTCAATTTACTCATGACATGAATGTAAATTATCAAATATAGGTGTTCTTCCTTCTTTCTTTCTTCCATTCTTCTTTCTCTTTTATTTTGCGGCTAACAGGGAGGGAGGTAGGCCTTTACTCCCCCCTCCCCCCCAGATCCGCAGTATGACTTCGGAAAGTATGACTCTTCATCGATACATCGATTTTATCGAAGTTGAGCAGTCGCGTTGAGACTTGAAACCATAGCAGTTTGCGCTGTCGAAAAATCGATATTATCGATAAACCGATATGATTGAAGTACGTGGTGTTGAAAGTATGAGACGTCGCGGTACCGAGGGACCGATGACGCATTCGCTGCCCTCGTACAGGAATGACGGAGTGTCCCCTGTTCCCATCCAATCAATATCCCTGATTTCCTCGGACGATGAAGGGACGAAGGCGGCGCACACTGGATCGAGTCGATCAGAGAAGTCGGACATGAAATTTTCGGCTAAAACTGCAAGTTTTGATGTTTAATTCGTCACATTTTAAAATGGAAATGTTGCATGTGTGAGGAATTAGCTATTTGACTGTTGATTCTTATGTAAAAGTTCGCGAGAAACACAATGGTACCACTGGTTTTCTCTAAAATCAACTCCCAAGCTCAAAAATAGCTCTCAAGTTGAGGGCGTAATGGAGGGGATATTCCACCCTACCCTGAGAGTCCACGTCTACATCAAGACAAACTCGCCATGCAAAGATAGGGAGCAAATACATTAGCATTGATGCCGTGTTTTCAGTTTTAGCGTCCCCAAATAAAGTGGCAGCCCTGTCAATGTATTTGCTCCCTATCTTTGCATGGGAAGTTTGTCTTGATGTAGAGGTGGACTCTCAGAATAGCGTGGGATATCCCCTCCATTTTGGCCTCAACTTGAGAGCTTTTTTGAGCTTGGGGGTTGAATTGAGAGAAAACCAGTGGCACCATCGTGTTTTTCACGAACTTTTACCTAAGAATCAACAGTCAAATCGCAAATTCCTCACACATGCAACATCTCCATTTCAAGGGGTGCTGGCAGCAGAAAATTTTACGAAAAAAACAATGAAACCACTTTTAGAACCTCGAAGTTTCGAATAGACGTGGTTATAAGCGTCTAAAGATTTCTAATTTTTGTCCGACGTTTCCCGTTGACTCGATCCATTGTGCGGCGAGGAAGCGTGGAGGAGGGTCCGGGGTCATCCCTTCGCGCTCTGGAATCCGGGCCCCGCGGGACTCCCTCCGTTCAGCGTCATGATATCGTCGATTGGCTGACAAAACAACGTAATATATGGGATGAGCCCGGAAAAGCATGAAACTGTACGGAGGACAGGGTTCATTGCGGATTGCAGTTACGCTTTTTTGTCAGCCAGGCGACGATATATCGCGGCATAGACTGCCTTGCTTGGGAAGAACGCCGTATGAACATTCGACAGTTACCAAATTTCCTACGATATAACGTTTATTTTTGAGGTAAGTTATGAATATTTTTCCTTGAAATTTTTAGGAACTTTAGGAGAAATTACGGACAAATTATCCGAAAAATTGGAAGAGAAATATTCGTAAGTACACCAGGAAATTCGTTTTTTATCAAATGAATTTGGCAAAGCCTGAAGGTTGATACGGCATTTTTCCTTAGCACGGCAGTAGAGAATAAAGCACACGGTGTTGAGGGTTATTTTCGGACCCGGCTTGAGGAAAATCGGTCCGTTCAAATATTTGCCTCGTGGCGTGGCGTGCTTTGCGATTTATCGATTGATCTGTCCTTTAAACCTATGGAAATGGATCGATAAACAGGGTGTTTGCGACGACCACCTTGATAATCGATTCTTTACCACGACTTCAAATGGAAAAAAATCGATTGTTATCGATCGAGGTTTTTCAATAACGATTCAAGAATCGACCCGCAGAGCCGCAAGAGATACCGATGCGTCGTCTCCCAGATGAAGAAACGTAACTGCAATTTCTGGCTCATTGTCAGTTTAGAAAGAACGTATGTACTATCAATTTTCTTATGCAAAGTAGTGTTTTTACGGATGAACCAGAAACTATGGTTCCTGATTACAAAATACAGTCCATTTTGAGGGGCTTGGATGACGAGGAGTTTTTGATATTTCAAGATATACGTGTTTAAAGTTTCAAAATTTCATAGAGCCGTACGGCCGAAAGAAAGTTCCAAAGAAAGTTCTATCTCACTTATTGATGCATAAAAATAGGATAGAGGTGAATTTTTGACAGAATATATTTTAGGACTAATTGTGGTTAAAATCAATGAAACCTTATTTTTTCTCAAAAACCGCACTTATCCCACTTGTCTTCCAAGCATCTCATTGCATCGTTGCAAAATTTCCACTGGCAAATAGTATATTTACTTAAAAACCTTACTAACTACGTCAAGAGACGTGAAATCGCAGTACTGCGCTCTATGCTGTCAATTATAAGTCACTCAGATTCGGGAGAAAAGTAGAGAACAAAGACCGGATTACGTCTCTATCTTTGGTAGTGTTGCTCACGTAGCCCTTGAAGCAATACCACAAGTAAAACAAACGGAACCAACACAGTAAGGAAGTATTATAGCGAGGGACAGGTAGCGCGCTGAGAACGGCGCGGAGATACAACTATTCATGCTTGATGGATGTCCGCGTTGCGTCTGCAAAATTGAAGGCGCGATGACGCGAGGCGTGAACTCTCGCTGCTCCGCTCTACGCTGTCAATGGTGTCACTCAGATTCGGAAAAAAAATTGAAAAGAGAGACTAGATTACGTCTCTCCGATCTTTGCCTGAGATGCTCACGTATAGCCCCTAAAGCGCCACCACAAATATGACAAACGGAAACTAACACACGCCGAAGTAGACCCTTCAATAAAACTTGCGCGTTGATGACGGCGCAGAGATACAACTATTCGTGCTTGATGGATGTCCGTGTTGCGTCTGTAAAATTAAAGGCGCGATACCGCTGGACGTGAACTCGCAATTCTCTATTCAATGCTTCCAATGAAGTGTCACTCACATACAGGAGAAAATTTTAAAAAAGAGGTCCAAATAAGTCTCCTGTCTTTATGGCACTCGATTTTTCCCCCTTTTTTTCAATTTGACGTCTGATTATTTCTTTACAAGGATGTACCTACTCGGTTTTCTCCCTTTTTTTCAAAATTTGATATCTGATATTTTTTTTTTTTAGGATATACTGGCAAATGTTCATCTACAGCTCGGGTACCGACATTGAAACCCCCTGAGGAGACGTTCGGGTGAATTTGACACGGCTTAGAATTTCTAGAGGTAGTAGTCAAAACAAATTCCCCGACACTCGATGTTTTTCTTCTTTTTTTCAATTTAAGGTTTTAATTTTTTTTTTTTTAGGGATGCATTTTCAGACCTAGGTATATCTAAAGCTTGAACGTACCGACTCCGTACATTCATACAATCCGCAGGGCACGAGTCTTTAGCAAGCCTCGAACCCAAATGACCCGGCTGGGGCATAAGGGTTATAAATTCTCTGATAGAACTTTAAAATTAGTGACGGTTTTCCGGGCGGTTTAATCGAGAGGGATTGTTCCCATTTTGAAAATTCCATCTAAACTACGCCAATGTTGATCGTTAAACCCCAATCAAAACGGAAACATGTAAAAAAGGACAAAATCAAGGGGGGAGCCTAAAAAAATAAAAGATCGAACTTGGAGCGGAACTTGAATGGTCGGATAAAATGGTGCGGGATCATAAAAAGGAGGAAAACATATTAAAAGTTGAAGTTAAAGAAGTCGGAGAGGCCACGTTAATTGCGCGACGCCGAAACAAATAGTATCCCGATTCATGGACTTTTTATAATCGAAGAATCTGGTCGTGGAAACAACGGGGAAAATGATGTCTTGTTCGGTTTTTACGCGTACTAACTTTTATCGACTTCGGCATAATGAGATTAAGTTTCGAAAGTTGGGCTGGACGGGCTCAAGTAAGCTGTGCTTTTCCTCTTCCCTGCTCCGCCCTTTCGAATTTTCAACCTCGGAGGCCATTGTCAGTCGGCTTAAAAAGGAGCAAAGCTCAAAAGTTACTCAAAGTTTTTCGAGTTTCTTTCGAACAATGTTGCCTTAACTTCCAAATGTATTGGGTGTTTGGGTGGAATATTTAAATTGAGAACTGACTTCAAAAGTTCGAGAGCGCACTTTGATGGTAAAAGCTTCGATTGAAAGACAGCAAAAAACAAAATCTACGATGCTTAATTCTTTAGAAAACTGTGAAGAGCTAGCTTTTTGTGGCAATCGCAAAAGCCGATTTTTCGACCCGACTAGATAAAAATTGCTCTACTGAGCTTCGCCTTTACGGAGAGAAATTTCAACACTAAAGTTTGGTTACGGAAAGTAAAACACGAAATACCCTTAGCCTTTGGTTGACAATTTCAAGAAAAATTGCCAGCTAGTTTTCATGGCGAAATTTAATAAAAAAAAAAAACGAGTGGTGCATACCACCGTCGCAATCGAAGGAATGCATTTTCCCAGTCTCTTCATTGTTTTCTGCTCTAAATTCATCGCAAAGTGTACCAAAATCAACACAAAATTTGTATTTGTTTGTGTTTCACTTCGTATACTAACCAGAAGTAACACAAGAACACACTTCTTTTGATCAGAGTACGAGAACTAACGTCCTTTTTTTCTTGAGCGGTCCTCGTAGATGGTATTCGATACATCAAACAGGTGAGATTGTATAGATATCGATTGGTTCAATATGTAAACATAGCCCCGAAAATAATACTCAGCCGAGTAATCTGAGGGAATGGATTTTTTGTAATAGATTTTTGTTTCTTATGAGTATAAAATGGCCATGAAAAGTGAAATCGCTAGGAATTTTCTCATTTTCAGCTTTTCCGACTAAAATCCTAAAATTTTTGTTTGAGTTTGTGTTCTGTTGTTTTGAACCAAACGATACATCAAACAACTATCGAATACGATCTACGCTGGAAAAAAAACACATTGGATCTAGAGTCCAGACTCTTAAAAACATCGACAAGAAAAAGGACTCTTGATTCAATCAGAATCTAGCTTAAATCAAGAACCAAGCCGCTTAATTTAAGCAGATTTCCTTTTGATTTAAGCAAAAATCTGATTAAATCAAGAGTATTTTTTCTTGTCAATGTTTTCAAGAGTTTGGACTCTAGATCCAATGTGTTTTTATTCCGAAGTATTAAAAAAACCCCCTAAACTACCGGTGTGGCGTATTATTGAACTTTTGCAAAAGTTCCAAACGGAAAAACTTTCCGTTCGCACGCAGATGGAAACTTCCAAGTAGGCGCTGGCGAAATTACGTTGGATCGACGCTGCTGGGAGAAGTGTCGGTCGTTGATAGGTCATACGTCACTGGACTAATTAAAATATTTTGGCTTCTCGTTACAGCCGCGGCCGGTTCGGGCTTTCACGAGGATCATAAACCGCCGCTCATTGGCTCATTTTGGCGCGAACTTGCATGCCTCATACTCGGATGGAAAGGATCACGGTGGGAGGGGGACCGGGGGAGCGCATTTTATCATCCTTCCTAGATTTCACGTTGCTCTTTAACGACCTCAACTCGACTGATTACCGCGCAGTTGCCGAAACTGTGCGCCATTTTTTCATCAGGTGAGAAAAAATCGGCAGATGTATTGCAAGAAATACATCTCAGGGCCGGATGCCTGGGTGCAAGTCGAATGCAATATTTCTTGTTTGCATAATTTCAACTTTTGTATAGTGTAAAAAATTCGAAAGAAATCGCTAGGAAAAAGAATTCGTTAAGAAATTTAGCTGAAATGTACTTCTGGGTGTAGTCGATCCCTTTTGGAAAAACATTTTGGGTAGAACCAGTAATTTCGAATAATTTCCAGAAAAGAATTCGTTAAGAAATTTAGCTGAAATGTACTTCTGGGTGTAGTCGATCCCTTTTGGAAAAACATTTTGGGTAGAACCAGTAATTTCGAATAATTTGTTGGCTACCTAGTGATTTGTTTGCTTCCAGTGCAGATTCGCCTTAAAACTATCATAGCTCCAGATAAAGACAGGGTATCTCCTAGAGCTTCATTCCAGATTTTCCAGACTTTCCTGATTTTTACCAAAATTTTAACTGAATTTTCCTGATTTTTCCAGTAAATTGACACTTGTTCGACTTTGCAAACCAACATCTTTGGTGCATTAAAATAAACGTTTTACTTTTGTACATATGTGCTGAACTGCATGCAGCTGAAAAATGCTTGGCGCACTCGGGATTTCCTGATCCATGACCGATTTCCTTGATATTTTCCTAATTTTCATGATATTTTCCTGATTTTCTTGATATTTCCCTGATTTTCTTCATATTTTCCTAATGTTTGCTAATGGAATAAAATTCTCAGATATTTTCCGGTTTTTACTGACGGTAAACACCCTGAAAAGGAGCCTGAACGCATGTTTGAAAAAGGAGAGGAAACAATATTCCATGACAGAAATTTGGCGAGTAATTTTGGCAACGCGGTGATTTACTGCATCAATCAGAGCAGCGGCGGTGGTGGCCGGGTGGACGAGAGGAGATTTGAGTGCCGTCATCATCATCGTCATCGTCATGATTATCGTCGTGTTTCCACCGAGCGCAGCGTCGGAGTAATGAGCGGGGCCTCACGGCAGCGACCCAGGCGGACGATACGTCATTAAACAAATAAAATTCGGAGCCGCCGTTTCAATCACCGCCGATTCCACACCTCCGAAACTCGAAGGCTGCCCGAAACGCAGCGCCGAGCGTTGAGAGCAAGTATACAATTTTGAGAAAACGGGCTCAGAAGCGTCCGACCGAAAAATTCTATTGATAGAAGCCTCCGTACTTTCTTTGAGAAATTGCCTCTAATCATCCTAAAGACACCTAGAAATCGTTGGGATGATTAAAAACCGACCGATTTTATTTCGAATAGATAAAAGGGGTATTAACTCATTTTCATGTTAGGCTAGTGTTAGGCAAGACAGCCATAAGTGCTATCTTTTGCATGCTTTCGTGGTTGCATTTCGGACACATGCAACAAACACATTTTCAGGTTAGAAATTGGCAGAAGAGGGCGGCATTGTACTTGAAAGCACTGATTACATTGGCTCTCTGGAGGAATAATGTCACTTAAGGCTGTCTTGCCTGAAACTACACTGGGAAAAAAAAAAAACACATTGGATCTGGAGTCCGGACTCTTAAAAGCATCGGCAAGAAAAAGTACTCTTGATTCAATCAGAATCTAGCTTAAATCAAGATCAAGAACCAAGCTTCTTAATTTAAGTGGATTTCGTTTTGATTCAAGCAAAAATCCAATTGAATCAAGAGTATTTTTTCTTGTTAATGTTTTCAAGAGTCTGGACTCCAGATCCGATGTGTTTTTTTTTTCCAGTGTATGACATTTTCTGCGTTTTTCAACTGAAATCAGAACAGAGCAATCCAAGAATCAAGAATTCACGGAGTTCTGATTAGTCCCCCTTTTTTACAAAAAACGGCAACTTTGAAACGAAGAATTATTGATTTGATAGGCTGTGATTTAAGAAGCTCGGTGATGGAGGCGAGAATTCAAAAGCGGCGCCGAGCGGTGTGACGCACGCCACAATGCGCAGTGCAGCGCAAATTCCGCGCATTCTCTGCATTTGCATTCGTTTGCGTTCGTATCATCGCACCAATGACGTAAGAGCGTATCTCTATTTCCACATGGGCTCCGGAAAGCATGGATAAATAGGGAAAGTAGGGCTCACGTGTAAATCGAGATATGCCCTTACGTCGGAAGAACGACGATACGTATGAATCCTTATCCGTTGTTTATAGGTCTCGCTGGATTCCAACTTCGCACATCCGTATGCAAATCGCGGGCTTACAATTTCAACGCTTCCATCGTTTAGCCGCAAACGGAGTCACAACAGCTCAACTTTTCCTAATCGCCGATGGGAACTTTCTGTCGGGATGAAACTCAAGTGCCTGCATAGGGAGAGTTAGAATATCTATATGGGATGGGGAGAGTGCGGGCATGTCAAAGTATGGACCTCTCAGAGCCTTAGCCAGAGAAAAGAGACCCTCCTTCAGTATCTTGGCAATGGTGGAAGCTTTTACTTTCGGGACTTTGTCATTCTATTGTTGACCAACCTACATGGTTGATGGTTAAGAACGTGTTGGCAGTTTCGTTTTACAAACAAGCCAAAGTTTGAGGAACTTGTTTGGCTCATGACGTCACCCGAAGCTCATCATTCACCATGTAGGCAGGTAAACAGCCGAAATAAGAGTGGTGACTGTTGCTCCCTTAGAATTGTCCATAAGGAATTGTTGAGTCCCCGAAAGTAAAAACTTCCACCTGTCGCCAAGAGGCCAGTGGAGTTCCTTGTCTCTGGCCTTAGCCCACTTAACATGAAAAATGTTACTGCCAATCTTCTAATTCCTGCATAAAACCAAGATGGCCAACACAGGGGAAAGAAACACATTGAATCTTGAGTCCATACTCTTAAAAATATCGACAAGAAAATATACTCTTGATTCAATCAGATTTAGGCTTAAACCAAGAATTCAAGAACCAAGCCTCTTAATTTGAGCGGATTTCCTTTTGATTTAAGCTTAAATCCGATTGAATCAAGAGTCCTTTTTCTTGTCAATGTTTTCAAGAGTCTGGATTCTAGATCCAATGTGTTTTTTATCCCAGTGAATAGTGATCATATATCATACAAAAATGGGGACATCATAGAGAAAAACAAAAGGTTTTGGCGAGCAGAGAAATGCAAAAACTGACCCATCTTGCGATATCCAAGATTGGGCAGCAAAGATGCGAGGAATGGAACGGCGTGTTTCGCCTTCATTTTGACGGCTAGGCAAAGGCGGGCACACAGAGGTCATAATAGTGGGATGCTCATAGTGAGTGTACTGAGTGCCTACGAGAAAGTGCGCAGCGGCGCGGCATTTCGCCTACAATTAATCGGTTAGGCAAAAGCGGACACACCAGAGTCGGAATAGTGGTATCGCTATTTTACGTTTACTTACAGCACAGCGTTTCATCTTTAATAGTGAAAAACAGAGGCTAGCAAAACATTAAAACAAGTGATAAACGTGTTTGTCACTAGGCCGATTTTTCATTAAGTTTTTATTTTCATCCGTTATCCTCTTTTCCTTAAGAATACTTTTGACTTCTCGTCGTCTACAGGTCTTAGACTTTTTATTTTCCTGCCAGCTTTTACTGCAAAGGGAGCGGGTCTATAAAAGATATCGGCCGAGTGGATCATAACTTTTTAAGCTATTCAATCATCGGTTTTCCTCTGATTTTAGCTGTAATAGGAACACTCACAGACTTGTTTTAATTTTCTCAGTTTTCCTCGTGATCCTTTGATACGGCAATCGATAATCAAAGTTGTTCGAAACGTCAAACCCACTCGAGGAAGCAAATTCAGGTAAGTTGACGATTTTTCTCTGACATTTTCGTCATTTTTCCCCTGACTTGAGAAAATTCCCTGACGTTTCCCGGTACTCCCTGACTGTGGCAACCCAGTTCTCAGCCTTACTTCTTCATTTCCCAACTATCTTACCTCTTCTTGTGATTCTTGAGAAGATCATCCCTATTTTAAAACGATTATCGGGAAAATCCTCCGCATTATCCTGGTTTCCTCAACCGAGACAACCGGCTTATCGGCTGATCAACCCTAATGCCTGAAAGCGGACGGGTATGTGACGACCGTGACGTGAGTGGACACGGCGCGAATGAATCGTCACGACGGACGCACGTTCGTGTGCATACGAAATGTGCAACGTGCAACGGGCGCCGCTCGGGAGGAAAGTGCAACGAGGCCTCGGCGCTTGATACGGATCTGCCGAGAGTGAAAGGAAAACCGACGACGACGGGATCAACATTCGATCCGTCCCTGAAACTGGAACTCGATCTGGGATTCCGACCCGCGCCGTCGCCGCGCCGAGTCGCGCCGTCTCGCGTCGACGTCGACGTTGCGACGTCAAAACGGAAATCGTGAAAGGCCGCAGAGAAGACGCACTGAAAAAAAAACTCCGGCCGTGGAAGCCGTCAGAGTGTCTACTAAAACAGGTTAGCCAAAATCAGTACTTTTACAGTACTTTTTCAGTACATTCCCAAGAAATTCAGTACCTCCTGAAAAGAAAAAATCAATACTTTTTCAGTACCTCCATTTGACGAAATTCGAAAAATTTCAAAAATTGGAATTTCTCGCTTAGTGTGCAACAAAAATGACAACAAAATGAAATAAATTCCGGACCTTCTTGCGGAATTTCCGCACTTTTTCAGTACTTCCGGACCACCCTTAAAAATCAGAACCATTTCCGGACTTTTCGGAAATTCCGGACTTGTAGACACCCTGGCCGTGATTACGGGCTAGATACACATATACCCTCCGAGTCTCGGGCTCAGAGGCCGGATATTTTGGGCATAGCACCCGGAGCAATCGAAGTTACGGCTCCAGCACCAGTAACTCTCGGCCTCTGAGCCCGGAACGGACGGTATGTCTATAAAGCCCATCAATTTTTTTTTCAAGGTACACAAAAACTATAAAGAACGATATAATGCAGTGAGAATGAAAACACACCAACTCGGAAATGAGGGGCTTTAGATCCATCCCCTAAAAAACTCCTTTCCTTGGAAGGACTCGTATGGATCTGTCTTAAGGTACCCATAAAACAGTTCTTTAGTCTGAAAAGACCTTAATTTCTATGCGAACACTGCGTTCTCAAAAATCGTGCTTTCTACCAATAACACACTCTTTTAGGTGAACCAGTCAGTTTATTTCAATTTCATGGGTGGAAATTTGAAGGAAACTCGATTTGGGAAACAGACTGTTCGAGCCTGTTCTTCCTTGAACAATTACAGATTACCGCATTTCACACGGGAATAAGTGATTGCTGATTTAACAATTAAATTTTTAAAAATTATTTCCGACATGTTTCAAATGTACATTTTACAAAAGTGGATAGCTAATTTAACCATGAAGGTGGTTAAATTAGCATGTTTTTACTGTATAATCAACAGTGAAACATGTCGGACACTTTCCTCGACTACAAAATTGTTCAATCTGCGATTTCACTTTTTCTCATGCATTTTAAACTGACAACGTTGCAAGAGAGCAACTGGAAGGCCTCTGGAGAGGAGCGTATCGATAACAGAAATATTAATTGATGGCCGGAAAGTCACAGTTGCTGGCGGCGGCCCATTGTTCGAGCGCTTTTGACCGGCCGCTCCGGTTCGGGCTCCCCAGGAAACTCGAGGCACTGATTTAATTGTAAGAAAGCTTCGTAGTTAACATTATTTTCACTTGAAGAGCTCCGATCGGACCCTGGATAGTTGACGCAATGCACCTCCAGGTGCCTCCCGGCGATGAACAAACCGTTGAGTAGTAAGTAAATATAGCAAGCCCCCATCGAACTCCGATCGTAATGTAGACTAAAACTCCTTTCCGCTTGCATTGAAAGTTAAATGACGCGAGGCGATAGAATGGAGATGTTGGATGTGTGAGGAATTTGCGATTTGACCATAGATTCTTCAGTAAAAGTTTGCGAGAAACACGATGGTGCCACTGATTTTCTCTGAACCCCACTCTCAAGCTCAAGAAAAGCTTCCAAGTTGAGGCCAAAATGGAGCGGATATCCCACGCTATCCTGAGTGTCCACCTTTACATCAAAACAAACTCTCCATGCAAAGATAGGGAGCAAATACATTAGCAGTGATGCCGTGTTTTCAGTTTTAGAGTCTCCAAATAAAGTGGCAACCTTGCTAATGTATTTGCTCCCTATCTTTGCATGGAGAGTTTGTTTTGATGTAGAGGTGGACTCTCAGAATAGCGTGGGATACCCCCTCCATTTTGGCCTCAACTTGAGAGCTTTTTTGAGCATGGGAGATGATTTCAGAGAAAACCAGTGGCACCAATCGTGTTTCTCGCGAACTTTTACATAAGAATCAACAGTTAAATCGCAAATTCCTCACGCATGCAACACTTCCATTTCACTCAAAAATTTGCAACAGTGTACTACGCGTATCCGAACGCTGACTTCTGGAAGGACTCCTAACTATAGGAAAGATGGGAGTGCGGGTCTGTAAAATATATTGTCTCTGATATTTCAAGGTTCTCAGAATCCGAACTCACGTGGAATTTTGAGGGATCGTACACGTCCTTGCTATGAGCTAACTTCGTCCTGCAACGACGCAACCCCCCAGCTTTCCCGCAAAGTCACCCCCACCCTCCGCCGAGGGTTGAGGTTGGAGGGTTGCTCTCTGGCTTCCTGACGTCACCTCCAATTTGTTTCGGGCCTCCCCCTCCCCCCCGCTGCGGTATGAAAAGAATAAGATGATGGGTTTTCCTTTTCCACGCCAAGACGCCGTTAATATCGGCTCGATATGAATTTCGGTCGGCCTGTTGCCGCGTCGCTGTGTGGGTTGGCTACGAATATTTTCAGGATTCCGATAAACCCTGAAAATATTATTACCTCCTTAATATTATTTCCTCTGCTCCTTTATATATCGTCGCTCCTATGACGTAAGGGGGATCTTGATTTTCACCCTATTTGAGCCCTAGCAGGCATGGATTTATAAGTAAATCACGGCTCATGTGGAAATTGAGATACGACCTTACGTCACAGGGGCGACGATATGTGGGACATCGATTTGATTGTCCACTGGAAGAAAAACACATTGAATCTAGAGTCAAGATTCTTAAAAACATCGACAAGAAAAATTACTCTTGATTCAATCAAATTTTAGCTTAAATCAAGAACCAAGCTTCTTAATTTGAGCGGATTTCCTTTTGATTTAAGCTTAAATCTGCTTGAATCAAGAGTCCTTTTTCTTGTCAATGTTTCAAGAGTCTGGACTCTAGATCCAATGTGTTTTTTTTTTCCAGTGTCGGATGTTGCCAATCAAAATACAAAGGCGTAACTCTAATATTTTTACTAGAAAAATGTTACGTATTTGCGACTAAGATTATTTTTTAAGAAGAGATTTGACGAATTTTGAAAGAAAGACGATTTCGAAAATTTGAGAGTTACGGCTCTCTTCACTGCCACGGCAGATATTGCAACTACATGCATTGTCACCTTCCGGCAGAAGTAACGGAAGCGTCATGCGACGTCCCAAAATTTCCGTCGCCATTTTATTTTTCTACACAGAAATTGTTCAACGAAGTTGTCCGAAAATTTCACTGAATTTTCTTTGTGCTGCGGATAAAAGTCAGTGAAATTTTCAAGCAGATTCAACCAACAATTTCTCTGTACACTGGAAAAAAAACCGCTTGGATCTAGAGTCCAGACTCGTAAAAACAACGACAAGAAAAAATACTCTTGATTCAATCAGATTTTTACTTGAATCAAAAGGAAATCCGCTTAATATAAGAGGGTGGGTTCTTGATTTAAGCAAAAATCCGATTGAATCAAGAGTATTTTTTCTTGTCATTGTTTTCAAGAGTCTGGACTCTAGATGCAAGCGGTTTTTTTCCAATGTAAACAAATAAAATGGGGGTGGAAATTTTGAAACGTCGTATGGAGCTTGTGATACTTTGGCCGGAAGATGACAACATCTTGTGATGAGAAAACACTAATACGGACTCATTCATACAAGCAGCTCCCTTCATAGGGACACTAATGACTGACATGCTGTTTCTAAAATATACTAAAAATAGTGGTTCCTCGTTGCACAATATGGTCCAAATGATTCCCATCCGAGAAAAACTGAGTCGAACCCACTGAGCAGAGGGACAATCATGAGACCCCACCAAACGCGACGTATAGGGGCGGGATGTAATGAATTGCCCTGTCCCGCAGAAAACAGTACGGTCGGCCCCATTTAATAATTGAAGCCGTCAGGGAAAGAACGTGAACATGAATTACATACTTTGTGGAATTGACTTGTTCGCGGGAGGGAGAAAAAAATAAGGGAAGTTGGTGTGAAAATTAATTTCTAGTCGCCGAGATAAATGATTATTTATGATTACGTGGAATAATAAGGGAGGATGCAGGCAACTGAGATTCATCATGATCTTAAAAAAAAAAAAAAAAACCTCCTGAAGTAAAAATCACATCGTCACCTTCCGGCCAAAGTATCGCAAGTACCAACACTGAAAAAAAAATCTCGGTGTACTTACTAAGAAAAGGGTAAAATTACCGAGAATTCAGGGTTCTCTTTGATCCCAGTTTTTTCTTGGTAAAATTACCATTTATGGAATTGGAAATTGAACTTTTTCGGTAATTTTACTGGACCTTGGTAAAAACGCCGATATTTTTTATCGACTGTGGTAGAATTACCGAGATAAAATGGCAAAGTTACCGGGAATTGATTACCAATAAAAGTGGTATTCTTACCTGAAAAAAAAAACAGTAAAAATACCTGTTTTCAGGTAAGCTTACCAGTCTGTCTTGGTAAAATTACCAATAATTGGTAAAAAAAAAAAAGTGAGATGGTAAAGGTACCAACGGACCTTGGTAAAAATGCCGAGAGTTTTTTTTTCAGTGAGCGACGTTTCAAAATTTCCGCCGCTATTTCAATTTTTTACGGAGAAATTGTTCAACGAAGCTTGAAAGTTTCACTGGATTTTCTCTGGACTGCCGATACAATTCAGTGAAATTTTCAAACAGATTCAACCAACAATTTCTTTGTAAAAAATAAAATGGCGGCGGAAACGTAGAACCGTCGCAAAGTGCTTGTGATACTTTCGCCGGAAGGTGACGACATGACTTCTACCTGATTTCCCTCACCTGATGAAATTCTCCCACGATTCCCGGATTTCTAGGTTTCATAACGCCCTGGTCTATTAACGCGCACATTCGAGGGTTTCAACTAAAAAATGGTAGATTTCAGACCACTTCAGGTCTAACGGCCCTTCAGGGCCTCTGAAGATGATCGTTTTATTATAGAATAATTCATTTGATCCCCGCATACAAAATACCCTCTGCTAGGTCCCAGGTGAGGTGAACGTAGTCCTGTTACCATTTTATACCCCGTAGTGGGTTACTCAATTCACGCAGTTGCCGGCTCAATAGAAAGTCACAATTTTTCCACATTTTGAAGCGGTTATAACATAAAATTTCCCTTGAACACTAAGAGCACTCTACCATTCTTCATTTCCTCAAAGTCAGAATTTGGCGAAAAATGTATGAAAACGATTGAGGTAATTGAGGAATACAAAAAATGTCCTACACTGTTAAAAATTTAGTGGTAAAATTCTATACTGTAGTCCACTTTATCAAGCGTCCAAAAACCCCAAGCGAAATTAGCGCGGAACGGAATCCACTCTTCTTACTAAGTGTCATAAGCAATTATGGTACTAATTTCAATTGGCATTCATATCAATCGGGATTTTTGAGCGGTGTATGGCCTTCGGCACCGAATTTTACTCCTCAATTTTTCACACACTGGAAAAAAAAACACATTGGATCTAGAGTCCAGACTCTTGAAAACATTGACAAGAAAAAATACTTTTGATTCAATCGGATTTTTGCTTGAATCAAAACGAAATCCGCTTAAATTAAGAGGCTTAGTTCTTGATTTAAGCTAGATTCTGATTGAATCAAGAGTATTTTTTCTTGTCAATGTTTTCAAGAGTCTGGTCTCTAGATCCAATGTGTTTTTTTTTCCAGTGCAGTGTAATTTTTTTTTTGTTTTCCAAAAATTTTTAAAATAGTCCAAACATCTCTAGCACCTGCTCCCCACTGGGGAGTCCCCAGTCGAAGTTTCATCACGAATGGGGATTAGGATTTCACGTGCGATCTGTCAACGGCGAATCCCTGTTAATCCCGTGAGCCCGTCCTCGGAACGTCATACGTCACTACCACACTCGACAGGGACACACGAACACAGACGCAGGGACAAGGACAGGGCTCCGCTTTTCACGCGCCTCGTTACATAAATCATTTAAATCGGCCGTTACCTCAATTGATCACATCCTCCAGCGCGAGTGTATCCCTCCGACGCCATCTTGCCATTTCGTGAGGAAAAATCACATTTTCTACTGATTTTGATAGGCGCACTGGAAAAAAAAAACACATGTGATCTAGAGTCCAGACTCTTGAAAACATTGACAAGAAAAAGGACTCTTGATTCAATCAGATTTAAGCTTAAGTCAAAAGGAAATCCGCTCAAAAAGAGGCTTGGTTCTTGATTTAAGCAAAATTCCGATTGAATCAAGAGTATTGTTTAATATTGTCGATGTTTTTAAGAGTCTGGACTCTAGATCCAATAAGTTTTTTTTCCGGTGTATTTTGATGCTTGATTCTTGTAGGTTGGCTAAAAACAATAACATCCGCCCATACAGCAACTTTATACGTTCAATATTGACCAAGATATCACAAGATATTGGCGCAGTATCACAAGAGCCATGCGAAGTTTTAAAAATTTTGTCGCCATTTTATTTTCTTACAGAGAAATTGTTGGTTGGACCTTCTGGCCGAAGTATCACAAGTGCCATGGGAAGTTTAAAAAAATTTGTCGCCATTTTATTTTCTTATAGGGAAATCGTTGGTTGAATCTGTTTAAAAATTTCACAGATTTTAATCGGCAGCAATCGCACAAAGAAAATTCAGTGAAATTTTCAGACGGCTTCGTTAAAAAATTTCTCTATAAAAAAATAAAATGGCGGCGGAAATGTTTAAACTTGGCATGGCGCTTGCGATACTTCGGCCGAAAGTTGACGATATCGCGCTATGAAAAATTCGGTTCATGACGTCATCCATCGCGTTAGCGCTACTTTTTGTTTCTTCCGCCTTTGCTTTCATCAATCAGCGATGCATTGGTGCATTGATTACTCAACGTGAAACTCCGATGAAAGCAAGGTGGAAGAAACAAAGGATGACCTTATCGTAGTGGATGACGTCATAAACCGACTTTTTCAAAGCGGGACATCTCGGTTAATTTTGAACGTAGAGAGTTTCTGTTAGGGCAAACTTCATTATGTGTGGCTGATCTACGAGAATCTAACATCAAAATACGATACTGTGACCAGCGCGACTGAACCAACAGTCAAAACGTCATTTTCAAAGACATCTGGCAATTCCACGGGGATGACGGAACGTGGATGACATACGTCGACGGTTGAAGTGCTTGTGCACAGGGAGAGCTTTACTATCTCAATCCGTCTAATGCAGAAAAATCGTGGCGCTTTAAGTCAGGAGGTACAATATCCACTCTAACATGAGCCGTGTTATGCATGTATTCTTATGGGTATCAGAGCTCAGCCCATAGTGGATATAGTTTCGATTCATTTAAATAGTCGAATTGTGTCTGTGTCCGAGTGGTTTTAGGCTTAGTAGAGCCCAAAGACACAGATGTAAACATACGAAACGGCCATAGAGTTTTAGATGTGAAAAGAGTTTTTAAATTTTTAACCATTATTGATCATCAAATGGACTACATTTTGCAATTAGAAACCACAGTTTCTTGCTCATCTATAAAGACACTTATACGTATGGGGATACGAATGGTACGTACGTCGTTTCTAAACTGAGACAGAAATGGTAGACTAATTGCAAAAAGTTGTCCAAATATAGCGTCCGTTTTTATCGAATATATGTATTTATTCATGAAAAATAGTGATAAGCATTGAAACTTACCGAAAAACAAGTGCGAGAGATGGTAAGAAAGAATGATATGAGCTCATACCTGGAACAGACAAATTGAATAATAGATTAGATTTTTGTGGACGAATAAGTATAATATGATAATTCAAGGAGATTCTAATGCCAACAAGAATGAATCTACGATACACCATAATATCGATAGCATAGGAGCTGTAAAATTTGAAAAGTTTTTCACTTTCTAAATTGAACGATTTTCTGATTATAGCTATACAGTCGACCCTCAACACTTAAAGAATTATGGGAAATTTACCAGAAGTATGTGTATTAATTCGAAAACAAAAAACTTAACAGGAGAAAACTGGCGAAAATTTGCATGAGCTCCAGTTCTCCTTCAACTGGATAGGTATGCAATTTGGGCGACCTAGAAGTTGATATAGTTGTATCATGTCCTCTGCTCAAGGCAGGAGATTTACCGAAAATTCTGGCTCAATGTTAATTATCAATTAAGTGTTTCTATTCCTTTTCCTATTTCGTTTTAATACTTTCCTCCTCATCCTTACACTGTTGCCATTCGATCTTCGTGTGTGTATTAATTCGCAAACAATAACTTAACGAAAGAAAACTGGCGAAAATTTACATGAGCTCCAGTTCTCCTTCAACTGGATAGGTATGCAATTTGGGCGACCTAGAAGTTGATATAGTTGTATCATGTCACCTGCTCACGGCAGGAGATTTACCGAAAATTCTGGCTCAATGTTTATTCTCAATTTAGTGTTTATATTCCTTTTCCTATTTCAAGAATCAATCATTAGCCTAATTGATTTTTGACATAAAGATACTGTACGGTAAAGATAACCAGACATCTGATAGAATTTACTATACTTTCGGTGAAAACCATTAGAGTTGCGGTCTTTTTGACCAGGATTGTATCTTTTTCCAATCGCGTCCGATTCGAAAGTCGTATTAAATTACTTTCAGATGACATTCGTGTAGACGGTAATGCGGTAGTCCTCAAAAACCATTTCAGTGCGGCTTGGTTTCTTTGTTCTTCCGGCAAGGAAATGACAAGAAGCACGGCGCGGCGCCCACGCACACCCACAACCACGCGCTAATGTGAAGCTCGATGGAAAATCACTTTCGAATCGTGCCTCGAGCCCATCATTTCAGATTTGGAGATGAAATTTGGATTCTCGTTGTGACGGGGGACTCACATTAACGAGCTACTCCTAAAATAGTTGTCGCAGGAGCTTATGAGCTACCATCCTGCATTCCTGCGTCATCACGACTGAGATGAAGTAGGAACGAGCGCTTTAGATTCCCTAAAATAGAATGTTAGCTTATACTTACAATGGAGATATTGCATGTGTGAGGAATTTGCGATTTGATTATTGATACGTGTGTAAAAGTTCGCGAGAAACTCGATGATGCCACTGATTTTCTCTGAAATCAACTCTCAAGCTTAAAAGAAGCTCTTAAGTTGAGGCCAAAATGGAGGGGATATCCCACGCTATTCTGAGAGTCCACCTCTACATCAAAACAAACTCTCCTTGCACAGAAAATACATTGACAGGGCTGCCACTTTCTTTGGGGACTCTAAAATTGAAAACACGGCAACCCTGCTAATGTATGTGCTCCCTATCTTTGCATGGAAAGTTTGTCTTCATGTAGCGGTGGACTCTCAGGATAGCGTGGGATATCCCCGGTCATTTTGGGCTCAACTTGAGAGCTTTTTTTGAGCTTGGGAGTTGATTTCAGAAAAAAACCAGTAGCACCATCGTGTTTCTCGCGAACTTTTACATATGAATCAACAGTCAAATCGCAAATTCCTCACACATGCAACATCTCCAATAGCACGCACACATATCAATCTGAGCAAAATGAATGAGGAGCAAGCCGCGTGTTTGTGGGGACTGCGGGCTGATTGTTGAAATTGATAGACATAGCTATAGACAAAGAGGACAAAAGGGATATGGTGGGATGCTTAGAGGAAGCGGATGGAGTTAGTCCATCATTTATGCCCTAAGACTCTATAAGAACCACTGATTTCAACCAATAGGATCGCTCAATACTTCCCGTGCCTTCTTTGATCTTTGTCTACAGCTTTGTCTATCGATTTAAACAATCAACCCGCTGGCTTTTCTAATTCCTCACATCCGAGCAGCGACTATTAGTTCAAAATTATACTGCTTGAGGCTGAAAATTGAACGGAATGCATTGATTTTAGCGAAGGCAAATCGGCCGTTTTCGGGACCTTACGAATACAGCCCGTTATTACTGCCGTTGTGAGAAAAAATGCCGCATGAACATTCGAGAATTACCAAATTTCCTTCGATAAAATGCTTATTTTTGAGGAAAATTATGAGTATTTCTCCTTGAGATGGTCAGGAACTTAGGGTTAAATTGCGATCAATATTATCTGACAAATTGGAGGAAAAATATTCATTAGTTCAACAGGAAAATTAATCATGAAAATTAGTGATTTGTCTGAGGAATTTTGGCAACGCCTGAAGGATCATACGGCGTTTCTCCTCAGCACGGTAGATCTCCTCGAGGAAAATATGACGAGGCGGCTGAGGTGGGGCATGGAATGGGCTGCGGGTAAATGAAGTTGTTAGTTGATGGCCGGTGCTCCAGAATGCGCTAACAAGAGAGGACAGGACAATTACTCGATTTGCTCGGCACGCCGATCGCTAAGTGCTGTGGCATGCGGCGAGAAATTGAAAACAACAGGATCCGTCATATCAGAGAGGGACTGATTAAACTACCCGTCATGCTTGCATACGCGCCGCTTAATGACCGAGAGAGCGGACACTGTCGCAGAATGACATTCTCATTGGTCGGATGAAAGTTTGATTGACGACGGCTACTGCTTGCTATGCAGAGATATTGGCGGTTTTTTTTTAAAAAGAAAGAGAAATTGTAGGACTGTAAAGGTGTTGATTGCAAGACCGTTCCAATTCTGTTATCTTTTACAAAATACTATAGAAAAGTAATGGTATTTACAGGTCAAAATCGCCTCAATCCCAGAATCCCATGATTTTTTGATACTTTGCAGGTGATGATATTTCATTCCCTGATGAATCCCGGTTTTTCCCGGTCCTCGACTGACACCAGGACCGACACTGCCGTCCTGAGGAACAACGCTGGATGAGTCTTCACATGTTTCCATATTTTACTGGAAAAAAAAAAACACATTGGATCTAGAGTCCAGACTCTTGAAAACATCGACAAGAAAAAGGACTCTTGATTCAATCAGATTTAAGTTTAAATCGAAAGGAAATCCGCTCAAATTAAGAGGCTTGGTTCTTGATTTAAGCTTAAATCTGATTGAATCAAGAGTATTTTTTCTTGTCGATGTTTAAAAGAGTCTGGACTCAGGATCCAATGTGTTTTTTTTCAGTGCGCGTTATATACGCAGAAATTTGAAAACACTCCAATATTTTAGTGATTTGACGCCAAACATCGCCAATTTTTTTTTGATTGGATTGATTAAACCAAAGCGATGCAGCGTTCTCCGATGTTCATACGACGTTCCTCCTTACTATGGCAGCGTACCTTACGGATATTTGGCAACTCTTACGTTAATCCAGTAACCCGTAGAGGGGGGGGGGGATCAGGACGAGCGGGAACAATTATTTTTTAATGAAGGCCCGTAGTGTGGGACTCGAGTCCGGGGGTGGAGGGGGGGTAACGCGGCAGCGTTACAACCGCGCGTTGTTCCGTGTTCCGCGTGGCGTATGCGCCGGTCCAGGCCGGGCCGGGCATGCGGCCACGCGGCCGTGGCCCCTGCATGGCCGATTAACCGTAGCCGCGACCCGCATGGCCGTATCCGCCGCATTGTCCGCCACCGCCGTTTGACACTCTCTGACCCACTAAACGGAGCCCCGGATCGCGTGCCTCAGCGCTCGTCTCTCCGCGTGACGTCACGTGTGAGAAGAGCGACCAAAGCATGACGTCATCCTGGTTCCGTTAAAAATGTGTACACGCGTGTAAGCTCAGCTCAGCAATACAAATCTTCATTAGAGTCTCTGTGCAGAGAGGTATGAAATGGAGATGTTGCATGTGTGAGGGATTTGCGATTTGACCATTGATTCTTATGTAAAAGTTCGCGAGAAACACGATGGTGCCACTGGTTTTCTCTGAAATGGCCGGTTCTGAATGGATGGTTTCTGAGTGATGCCGTGTTTTCAGTTTTGGAGTCCCCAAATAAAGTGGCAACCCTGCTAATGTATTTGCTCCCTATCTTTGCATGAAGAGTTTGTCTTGATGTAGAGGTGGACTTTCAGGGTAGGGTGGGATATCCCCTCCATTTTGGCCTCTCTTTGAGAGCTTTTTTTGAGCTTGGGAGAGTGTTTCAGAGAAAACCAGTGGCACCATCGTGTTCCTCGCGAACTTTTACATAAGAATCAACAATCAAATCGCAAATCCCTCACACATGCAACATCTCCATTCCTGTGGGCTGATTATTGAAGTCGATGGACGAAGTAAGGGACCAAGAAGTCCATGGGAAAATAGAGCGATCCTATTGGTTGAAACGGGTGGTTTATAGGGCTAAAAGATAAAATGATGGACTAACGATATATATAGGGCCCTTTGGGAACTGTTAGTTAGTCTATTGCCTACCTCCTCCTCCTCTGTCCATTGCAACCACCCGCTTTCTGCAACCGTGGCGATAATTCGCTTAAAGATAATTCATGGACGGATCTAGGGGAGCGTAGGGGACGTGCGCCCCCCCCCCCCGCCCGAAAAAAGGAGGAAGAAAAAGAGAAAGACTTCTGAAAGTAAGTGATTACAATATAAGATGAAGAGCAGTGTGAGGTCTAAAATATATTTTGTCTTACTGGGCCTTCTTCCTAACCGTGCGTTGAAGTCTCTGAAATATGTGCTCTCGGAGCCGTAAGTTGCGAATCGAAGACGCTATTTCATTCGACTCCAGCTTCAACTGATTGTAGAAGCCAGTAGAATGAGCCGATGGTAGATTTTTTTTCACGGCACGAGGGGTTCTCCTCTGGCTACTACCCAACCCAGACCCCGAAATGCATTCCACCGCGATAAAAAAAGTTGAGGCGAAATTTGAAAATATATAGCTTGTAGAGCAGCAGGCTCTTCTAAAAATTCTAGCCTGCAAATAACCGACGAAGGATGAGTATCGGCCTTACAGATTTCCTAGAATAAACTCTAACCAGGCGATGGAAGTTTGATGCGTTGAAGAACTTATATGCATTGATATAGCGTATCACCAGAATTTGAGAGAACATTACGGAACCCTCTCTGATTTTTTTCATGGCTATTGGGCCTGATTACATTCTCTAAAATATATTGTCTCTGCAGGGCGCCGAAGCCAAAGATGACCCCGTTCCAGGCTGCGGTGGCGCGGCGAGCACGAGCATCAACGACCAATGATGCGTGCCGATGGATGATGAGATGTTGAATGACGTCGGCACACTCATCGATGCGGCCATCGACCAACGAACGGCCCTCGAATGAAGACCTCAACGCGATCGGCGAACGGCAAAACCGAACATGTCAATCACTCGGTAAACCCTATGATTCCTCAATGCTTCGCGATGGATCGATTGATCTACCGTTGAAAGCTCTTGGAAAGGATCGATTGTCATAGGTATTCGCAATAACCTCAATAATCGATTTTTTACCATGGTCTCAAATGAGAGGATATCGATAGAACCCATCGATACGGGTATTCTTATGGAGCTCAGGGCTCATGACAAGATGGACTTGTTGGGTTTCGACACGTACTGATACGTCTTTATGGCGGGACGTACAACGTACAGGGGAACGTCGCTCGCAAATTCACCGCGAACGCCCCTATGCGATGCCGCCCGCTGATACCACGGCGAATTAGAGGAAACGGGAAACGGAGTAAATATATACCCCCCCTTCACCGAACCCCCCTTCACCAAGCCCCCCCCCCCCCCGTCCCCTCTACATGCTTCCCTCGGTGCATGTTTCAGATTGAGACGAATCGGACTTCGAGGAAGGTAGCGTGCTTTTCAGTCTCGATGGTCCTACTAGCGATTCGGACTCAACATTTAGGGACGTATGCGTAGTTCGTCACATACGATCAAGTTACGGACAAAATGCACTGTTAAATTGGGAGGAAAATATTTCTAAATTTTCCTGATAATGGGCCACTAGACAAGATGCGAATGGAGATGTTGCATGTGTGAGGAATTTGCGATTTGACTGATGATTCTTATGTAAAAGTTCGCGAGAAACACGATGTTGTCACTGGTTTTCTCTGAAATCAACTCCCAAGCTCAAGAAAAGCTCTCAAGTCCAGGCCAAAATGGAGGGGATATCCCACGCTATCCTGAGAGTCCACCTCTACATCAAGACAAACTCTCCATGCAAAGATAGAGAGCAAATACATTGACAGGGCTGCCACTTTATTTGGGGACTCTAAAATTGAAAACACGGCAACACTGCTAATGTATTTGCTCCCTATCTTTGCATGGAGAATTTGTTTTTATGTAGAGGTGGACTCTCAGGATAGCGTGGGATATCCCCTCCATTTTGGCCTCAACTTGTGAGATTTTTTTGAGCTTGGGAGTTGATTTCAGAGAAAACCAGTGGCACCATCGTGTTTCTTGCAAATTTTACAAATGAATCGATAGTCGAATCAAATCGCAAATTCCTCACACATGCAACATCGCCATTGCACCTGATTCGAGATCCACAAGCCATCAAAACAAGATCGGAAGGATTGTGCAAGCGAGCGACCCATTCTCCAAAACCACAAAGCGGCGGCGTTCGGCTACCGTGCGGTGGGCACCTGATCCCTCGCTGACCCAGTTCGAATCCCACCGGAGCTCAGCGAACAATGCTCCTTGCAAGGTCGTCGGATTTTCGTCTTGGTCGAGCTCGAGCAAGAGCGAACACCGCTGAGGTGTAAGGACACCGGTGGTGACGGTGAACACGCGACCCTGTCTGCGTCCGCTGATGATCGTTGCGCGGTGAACGTTGAAAAGGGGGAAAAGAGTAATGCGTTTTTGATCCGCGCGGCTCAATGCGAAACTCGTGTTTACACGCTTCAGGACACGTGAATAGCTGCGGGTCGGCCAGGTGGACATAAGCCAACGATTTTCTCGTTGCGCTGGTCGACGGTCGTACAATCGTGTTACGATGACTGGAAATCGTATAGAGTGACCTAATTTGGACCGAGTTCATCAGAGAGGAACCAACCCACATTAATTTGAAACTCAGAAAAAGGGTTTAAAGTTTTATTCGCTGGAAAAAAACACATTGTATCTAGAGTCCAGACCCTTGAAAAAATTGACAAAGAAAAGAACTCTTAATTCAATCAGATTTAAGCTTAAATCAAAAGGAAATCCGCTCAAATTAAGAGGCTTGGTTCTTAATTTAAGCTTAAATCTGATTGAATCAAGAATATTTTTTCTTGTCGATGATTTTAAGAGTCTGGACTCTAGATCCAATGTTTTTTTTTTCCAGTGCGTGTTACGATGGCTGGAAATCATATGAAGTGACCTAATTTGGACCGAGTTCATCGGAGAGGAACCAACCCACATTAATTTGAAACTGAGAAAAAGAGGTTTAAAGGTTTATTCCAGCATAGGCTCAATCCTCAATACAGAAAATAAAAATCGAACCCTCTTTTCAGAAATTAATTTCTTTTTTTTTCGACTTTCAGATTTGGGCAGGACTGGGCAGAATAAACGACTGGTGAAACTCGAAAACATTCTTAACTCAATTTTTTCGAAAATGTGGGTTGGTTCCTTTCTGAAAAACTCGGCCCATTTCAAAGTCGGAAAATTAGAGGCATTCAGAGAGAGTTACTCAGATTTTTTCTCGAGAGGTCAAGGAAAAGTCAGAGATTTTCGACGCTTGAATTCAGTCATTTTATCCTGCTTTTGGGTGAAATTTTATCGAAGGACTTCTTATTTCGAACCACACAGATTACACTGGGGGAAAAAATTCGGTCGTATGAACAGTAAGTACGGTGTTTCATCTCGGCCGTACTATTCGGTTCGTATGACTGTAAGCTATACTGCGTGCTAGATGCTTCAAGAATTCGAACATTTTCAGGGGGAGACCCCGGGACCCCAGCGGGCCGATTATTGAAACTGATGGACAAAGTGATAGACAAAGAAGACATAGAGAGTATGGAGCGATCCTATTGGTTGACACGGTTGCTTCTTATAGACTAAGGAAGAAAATGATGGACTAACTGTCGAGCCTCTCGTGGGTTGCCGTTTGTTAGTCCATTACCTACCTCCCATGTCCATTGCCACCACCTGCTTCCACCAAAGGATCCTTCCAAATCCCTTTTGTCGTCTTCGTCTATAGCTTTGTCTATCAGTTTCAATGATCGGCCCGCAGGACCCCCGCCCTCTTACGCCAACCCCATCAACGGGGCCTGGATCCGCCTATATTGCAATTTGGAACTACAATTTCTAACTCAGCTTAGAAACAACACATGTACCACTCGTTTACCTATGCACACAAGTGTTTTTACGGATGAGCCATGCAGAAATTGTAGTTCTTAATTGCAAAATGAAGTTCCATTCATATCCCAAATTCCTAAAAAAATACCATTTTTCGGGAGCCTTCTCGTGATCAAAACGCTATGATTTTCTCAACTGAGGCGTTGATCTGATCACACTCGGCACTAATGCACCGCTCTACAGGGTACGCGCGGACAGGTGCTGGATCCGTCGATGGGTGGATGTTGTAGCGTGGTCGCGTCGCGTCGTGGCGCTGCCATTAGGGCATTAGGCTGGAATTATTTTCGAATCGGGCTGCGGCGGCCCTGAGCATGGGCCCCGGTCCCGCGTACTACGAGCCGTGAATGCGGCCACTTGTGAATGGCGCCCCGTTCATTCATGATCCTATCGCACTCACTACACGCCGGACACGCTCCAAGCCGAGCCCACGCCCGCCGCGCCGCGCGCCACAGCTCCCGAATTTTTGGCTCATACTGCCTGGCCATGATTGCGAAGAGTAACAACGAGGTTTTGAGGAAACGGGCTCAGAAACGTCTAAGCGGAAAATTTTATTGAAAGAAACCTCCGCTCTTTATAAAATAGCCAACAATCATCCCAAAGACTCCTACGCCTTATCTGTATTTCAGTGACTTCGTCTAAAGGAGATTAGACGAATTTTGAGGGAAACTCGATCTCGAGAATGGACCACTGACAAGGTACGAATTTCAGCATTCTGAGACATGTTTCGGGACCAAAATTTCACGTAAAACACGATGCGCACAACGAAAATTACCGAAATTACATCCTTACGAAGATATTCAATGATTCTTGGTGCGTGAATTGAAACCACCCGCTCATGAAACTCAATGCTCTACGTGATTCACATCTGGCGCTAAACGTTTGTCATGACAGTCTCTGCGATATAAAAATCTGGCAACCTCAATATTGACGCTTTGGCTCAGCTGTAGCAAATTGCCTATAATTTGAACAACACAGGGTGAAAAATGAACATTGTTGGATTGAGAAGCTTGCTGAAACCGTTGTCATGCGCGATTTGACTCACGTAGAGCTTTGAGTTTCTTGTGAGCGGGCAGTTCAAATTCCTCGTAACCGATGTGAAATAAAAACGTTCATATCTTACTTAGAAGTTGGTTTCAGTAATTTTTGTTGAGCGAATCTTCCTCTACGTGTTTTGGTCAAGAAACATGTATCAGAATACTTAAATTCGTACCTTGTCTAGTGGTCCATTCGACACTAACTCACTGCTCTCTTCGCTATCACGGCAGCACTAGCCTAACGCTACGTCCAGATTATCGAAGACACGGATAGGTCCTTTGCTGGCTGGTTTGTGGATTTAGGGCTCCGATGTTGCAGCGATGAGGAGGGAGTGCCACTTGCCACTATCGGGATTGACTATCTTCCATCGCCCCCTAATGTGGGCCTCGCTTCGTTTGACTCCGCGGCCGCGTCTTGTATCGGCTCGGATACGGCATACGGATAGCCGACCGCCTTTCTTCTACCGCTAGTTCCCAATCCACTCGACCACTTCGCCGAGCTAAAACTACCGTGCTGAAGAAGAGTACAATATCCGTTCAAGTTTCGATTTTAGAATTATTTGAACTCCACCACAGCCAAAAAATTGAAACCACAAGGGCATGATTGTGGATAAAGGATTGAAAAATGGAATACATTTTTCAATACGGACACTGAAAAAAAATTCTCGGCGTTTTTACCACGGTCCGTTGGTACCTTTACCATTTCACTTTTTTTACCAATTATTGGTAATATTACCAAGACAGACTGGTAAGCTTACCTAAAAACCGGTATTTTTACTGTTTTTTTTTTCAGGTAAGAATACCACTTTTATTGGTAATCAATTCCCGGTAACTTTGCCATTTTATCTCGGTAATTCTACCACAGTTGATAAAAAATATTGGCGTGTTTACCAAGGTCCAGTAAAATTACCGAGAAAGTTCAATAATTTTACCGAGATTTCTCGGTGAAATTACCAATTCCATAAATGGTAATTTTACCAAGAAAAAACTGGGGTCAAATAGAACCCTGAATTCTTGGTAATTTTACCCTTTTCTTAGTAAATACACAGACATTTTTTTTTTCACTGGAGCTGATATCGTACCCGACGCCCCTCTGACGTAAAGGCGTACCTCGATGATTTCCACATGAGCCCCAGAAAGCATGGATTTATACGTAGAACAGGGCTCACGTGGAACTTGAGATACGCTCTTGCGTCAGAGGAGCGACAATATGTTAGGCTCACAATCAGTTTAAAATCAACGTATGTGCTATTAATGTTCTTAGGCAGACAGGTATTGCTGCTTGTTTATATTCTTTTTCTTCACCTTCTTCTTCTTCCTCCTACCGTTCCACGCTTTTCACCTTCCTGTTGTTTTCTTATTTTGTGTTTTCCTATTTGTCCTCTTCTCCCTTCTCCTGTCCTTCCTCCTCTTTTTTCTCTCCTACCTTTTCTTTCGCCGCTCATTTTTTTTCGCCTTCTTCAACTTCTTCCTTCCCTTTCTTCTATTCTTCTTCCTATTTTATCCTTCATTCTTTTTCTCTTCTTCCATCCCTCTATTTCCTTCCTCTCCTTCTACTTCCTCACTTCCTGCTTCCTGCTTCCTCTAAAGAGCAAAAAAACAAAAGAACGAAAAAGAAGACGATCTTGAACCTGAGTATGCTCCCTTAATGAAATGACAAAGTGAGTTTTATTGTCATGAAAAAATGAAAAATCCGACTTTCATGATTTTTCAGCTGTCGGTAAAATTCCAGGAGTTTTTATCCCAAGTTTATTGCTGCGTGGGGCCCCCAGGGCGTCGGGCTGCGTAGCAGTCAGTATAGGACGCGGACCGCATGTCTCCACAATGCAATGTACCTTCAATCAGATGGATAAACGTAATTTGAAATATAACCTTCTTTCTTCATTTGACGCTATTAAATTAATTGCAATCATCCCATTACTTTTACTCATCCGACCTTAAGGACCTAGTGATATTTACTGAAGGTGTTGCGCGTGGTATACTACCGAACTACGAAATAACGTCATATGAGTGCTCGGCAGTTGCCAAGTTTGTTAAAAAAAGAAACGAACGGTTCGGAAACTTATTGAACTTTTCATTGATATTTTCCCAAAATTTCAATTAGAGTGTGGTATGTATAATTTACTACTTGAAAGTTTAAGAAAAGAAAGACATTTTCTGAAAAAAGATAAGACATTGCGAGCTAGAAGTTCATTTTATCGAATACATTGGTCAATTTATTATAATTCATCTGAGATTAAAAATTTGAGATACTGTCAGATTTTCAAGAGAAAGTCTTTCCAATATTTTAAAGAAAAAATATGCGCTAAAAATATTTATTATTCCGCAAAATTATTTAGCACTATAGGGGCATTAATTGATACCCAAATGCTTGATTTCTGACAAAATTTTGATGATTTCAAAGTTTGGCGGTAGTAAAGGATGCACGCAAGTAAGTCAATTTAAATTTGAGAGGAAATGGTATTTTTCACAATTTTTTCCCCAAATGCTGAAAAATCACTAAATCCATAATAGAAACCTGCAAAATTTGAGAGACCTTAGCTTCACAATTCGACAAAATTCATGATTCGACCATTTGTCTGAAATTATACATTACCGGGAACAATTTGGCAAACTTGCAACGCTCATACGTCGTTCCTCCTTAAGCACGTCAGTGTACCTTGCAAGATGAACCGGTGGCTCGGTTGAGTGATTGGGCCGGCCGTGGATGTTGTTGAGGCGACGAAGATGAGGATGAGCCGAGTTATTTCACTGCGAATTAGTCACAGCCGTGTGAGATGCGTCCGTAACGACCTTAATTTCTCACACCGACCGCCCTTTCGCCCTACTCCGATCCTGTTACGTTACGTTACGTTACGTTGGGACACGCATCAGTGCCGTGCCCTTTGCTCCGGGAGTGTCGTAACTGATCTTAACGAAATGTCCCGTTGGATCCACCAAAGCGCGGGTGTCGCGTTTTAAAATTTTAGAAGTCGAGAGAGCATAGAAATTGCAATTAGACGTATTTCTCACGGAAGAACAAAAAAAAAAAAAAAAAAAAAATTGGATCTAGAGTCGAGACTCTTAAAGACATCGACAAGAAAAAATACTCTTGATTCAATCAGAGTCAAGCTTAAATCAAGAACCAAGCCTCTTGATTTGAGCGGATTTCCTTTTGATTTAAGCTTAAATCTTATTGAATCAAGAGTCCTTTTCCTTCTCAATGTTTTCAAGAGTCTGGACTCTAGATCCAATGTGTTTTTTTTCCAGTGCTACAAAACAGAATTATGTGCATTAAGACATGAGCCCTGGAACCCATAAGAATATATATGCATTACAGGGCTCACGTCATAATTTATAGAGTTCCATTTGGCAGAAATACGCCCAATTGAGATATTGATACGGCTGATTTCTGGGATATTTTCGATTTATGAGGGATGAATCAACGTTCCATCAGTTTAAATGATATGCAAGAACAAACGAAGAAAAAAAACTATGAATACCTATCTAAAATGTGTAGAAAAATGTACGTCTATCAATGGTTATCTTACCTTAAAAGCCGCAGCTTAAAATACGAATATTTTGATAACTGTTCGTCGTGCATATGAAATTACTAGTTTTTGCTATAATTCTGTCGAAGCTGTTTCCTACTAGTTGCGCAATCCTATTACAGCAGGATAGTAGCGGGAGCAATGAGCAAAACCAGTTTGAAAAGTGGATTCATACAGAAGCGATTTTACTTAGATCTCCGGTTGACTTCAGCGTCACTGAATGAAAATACGCGCATGCGTTTCTGTAGGACTTGGAGCCCCTTATCGAGACTTTCCACCCTTCAACATAGAGAAATTCGCTCCATCTCCCTATGTCTTCTTTGTCTATCGCTTTGTCTACCAATTTCAACAATCAGCTCGCAGTCTTCTTCCAGCGAGCTCTGCCAGCAGGCTGATTATTGAAATTGATTAAAAATTCTAAAGACACAGAAGACAGAGCGCATAAGGAGGGATCCCATTGGTGAAAGCGGGTTGTTGCAATGGACTAAGGAGGTAAGTAATAGACAAACATAGATACAATTTTTTATAGAGCAGCGCGAGACAATGGTAACAGTAGAATAACAAGGGGGGGGGGGGACGGGAAACAAGGCTAAAATACACAAATAAAAAGAAACCGAGACGTTTCGACTCAAAACTGAGTCAATTTCAGCTGGAAATGTAACAATAAAAATTTAAAAAAAAAAAAAAAACTGTGAAAAACCTGAGTCTTGCATGGTGGTGGCCGGGATCTGAGAAAAAAGGAAAGAATTTTTTCCGAGAAAATTTTTTTCTCTCAGATCCCGGCCACCACCATGTAGGACTCAGGTTTTTCATCGTTTTTTTAAATTTTTATTGTTACAATTCCGACTGAAAATGACTCAGTTTTGAGTCGAAACGTCTCAGTTTCTTTTTAATCGTGTATTTAAGCCTTGTTTCCCGTTTTCCCCCTTGTTTTTCTACTGTAATAGACTAACTAACAGCAACCCACGAGAGACCTTTCAGTGAGTCCATCATTTTCTCCCTCAGCCTACAGGAACCACCCATTTCAACCAACAAGATCGCTCCATACTCCCTATGCCTTCTTTGTCGATAGCTTTGACTATCAATTTCAATAATCGGCCCGCAGCGCCAAAGCCCAGATAAGACAGGAATATTTAGCCAATATTTAAACAATATTGTTTTGGTATTTATGCAAACATTGGGTCAATATTGGTTAAATATTGAGCCAATGTTAAAATCGTACACCATCTTTCCTTTTGGCATAAATACTGTGCCAATACTTTGGCTGAGAATACTGTGCCAGTACTTCAAAGGGAAAGTATTTGGATATCAATATTGAGACAATACTACACCAATATTGAATCAATTTAGGGGTTCACAGCTAGGGGATGGTGGAAAAGGGTTAATTGTGGAAATAATTTTAGAAACCATGAAAAATAAAAATAATGAAACCACTGGGATGTTATTGAATCGATTTTGCAGATTAGAAATTTTTCATCCACCTTGGGGATTGAACCCGGGACCAACCTAACACTAACCGACGACCCTACCGATTGAGCTTCACTAGACGATGTATTTAAGTGACTTAAAACCGGTATTTAACGTCGAGTTGGACGGGCAACTAGGATATTTTCCATCTGCCTGGATTTGTCCGTGTATTTATTTTACTTTTTACTTTACAATATGTTTTAAATTTATTTTATCGTTTTACTTTGTTTTATTTCCTTGCTGACTCTATTTTTTTCTTCACTCTATTTTTTTTTTTTCAAGCACTTCATTTTTTTTCTTTAATTATTTACTTCTTATTCCTTTACTTTGTTTTGTTTTACTGTAATTTATTTTAATACTTCATCATAATTTTTTTGACTTCAGTTAATTCTTTAAATTCATTCTATTCTTTAACCTCATTTAGTTTTTTCCCTTATACTTTATTTTTTTCTTCATCTCAGTTTTTTTACTTCATCTCCTTGCTCCCTCTAATGTTTTACTTCAGTTTAGTCTTTGACTTCATTTTATCATTAATTTGATTTATTTCATTTTATTTCTCTTCTTTTGTCTCTGTTATTCTATTATTTCCACCATTCTATTATTTTATTTATTTTTTTCTCTTTAAATTTTTCATCGACATTCTGAGATGCATTTTGCATTTGATTGCAGTTTGATGTCTTCCTCATAAAGACTATGCAGGTGCGATTGCCATAATCTCACAGCTGCACAGCTACTAAGTGCAAGTTCTACAGGAGACCAATAAGCACACGAGATCAAGAATTTCTTCTTCAGTTGAATTTAAATGTTTCATTTGAAATTTGAAAAATAAAAAATAAACAACCAGATGTGAATGAATGATAACATTCTCATTCAATGATAATATTCACAACAGTACATGAACTACAAACGAAACAAAAAAGAAATAAACTGAGATCACGCACAAATACATTGAAAATGACCTCAAGGAGGTGGAAATTCAACAATTTCTTGGGAGGCAAAAAAATATATATTATATTATATTATATTAAATTTGACAACAACTGCAATAACCTTTATGAATAATAAGGTTGAAAATAATGGATAATTGTTCAGAAAGAACACATTTGAGCTACGTCTTAAATCTAAGCCTTATTATGTTTAATACTTTTCGTTATGGGCAGGCATTTAGTATGATGACTTATACCGATTAGGATATCGAAAATATTTTAAAAATATTTTGAATAGCAGTGTTATTGTTTAAAATATTTTCAAAATATTTTGAAAATACTTACCAATGCATTACTGTCTTTTAAAATGTTTTTAAAATATATAATAAATATTTTGAATATAAATATTATATGTACTGATATTTTAAAAATACTCTCACGATATAAATTTTTACAGTATTGAAATACAAATATTTTGAAAATATTTTTATGATGTTTTGGGTAAACATATTATTTTTAAAAATACTAAATGATGATTCTTTAAATATTTTCTAAAAAAATGATTTTGATTATAATATTATCAAAATATTGTCAGTATCGTGTAAATATTGCGACAGTACTGACAATATTTGCCCAATATTGTAAAAATATTATGTCTTATCTGGGAGTGGCGTTGGGATCGCGAGTGTGAATGACCACGACCACGAGAAGAGTAAGTGGTTTCGGTGAGCGAGGGCCAAGGCCAACGACGAAGAGCCGAAACGGCCGGATCGAAGCTGGAAGCGGACGAGATGATCGGAAAGCATCCGAGTGTCCGGGCCTATTAATTAAATCCAATCTGGGAGCTTGTCCTTAACTCCTCATGCCGGTAGCCCAGGCAGATACAACTTCCCATTTCCACGCCAACTTACACTGCCGTGCTAAGGAAGAACGCCGTATGGACATTCGAGAGTTGCCAAATTTCTTCCGATAAAATGTTGGTTTTTGGAGGAAGTTATGGATATTTCGCAGGCAAATAGTGAAATCAGGCATTCTGTCAAATGCCTAGGCAGATAGTCAAAATTTGACGGTCTACAAAATTTTGTGAATTTGTGGCGAGGAGTTCACGATTTTTCACTATTCTTGGAAAAATAAATCATCAAACCTACGAACTCTTTTGGTCTCTTCCTCTTCAATTGCCTCTCATATTTTTAAATGTTGAAATGGACCACTAGACAAGGTACGAATTTCAGCATTCTGATACATGTTTCATGACTAAAGTTTCACGTAGAACACGATGCGCACAACAAAAATTACCGCAATTAACTCCTTACGAAGATATTTAATGATTCTTGATGCGTAAATTCAAACCACCCGCTCATGAAAACTCAATGCTCTACGTGATTCACATCGTGCGCTAAACGTTATCATGACAGTCTCCGCGATATAAAAATCTGACAACCTCAATCTTGACGCTTTGGCTCAGCTATAGCAAATTGCTGATAGTTTTAACAACACATGGTGGGAAATGAACATTGCTTGATTGAGAAGCTTGCTGAAACCGTTGTAGTGCGCGATTTGACTCACGTAGATCTTTGAGTTTCTTGTGAGCGGGCAGTTCAAATTCCTCGTAACCAATGTGAAATAAAAATGTTAATATCTTCGTTAGGAGTTGGTTTCAGTAATTTTCGTTATGTGAATCGTGTTCTACGTGAAGTTTTGGTTAAGAGACATGTATCAGATTGCTTAAATTCGTACCTTGTCTAGTGGTTCATTCTAAAAATGCTGTATTCTCTGACATGCTGAAAATTTCAAGATCAGTGTCTCTCCAGGAGCTAGAAATTGTTTAAAATGCTATTGTGTGTGCAAATTTCTACTGAGCATTTTTTCTTGCAAAAACAATAAATTATTTTGTCTAAAATTAGAAAAAGAATCAGAATTTCAATCCTAGTCAGAATATTTGACTATTTGCCTAGGCATTTGACAAAATGCCTTATTTTACCATTTGCCTGCGACAGATATTTCTCCTTGAAATTTTCAGACTTTTTAGATCAAATTACGAACAAAATCCTCTTAAAAACTGGCGAAAAAATATTCAAAAATGTTCCTGAAAACTCGAGATTGGTTGAAGGAAATTTGGCAACTCCTGAAGGTTCATACGGCGTTTTTCCTTAGCACGGCAGTACAGCTCCGAGTCGGGATGGAATCGGCTCTCGTTTTAATTGCAGTCGTCTCAGCCGAACCGGGCGAGCTCCGGCCAAGTTCAATGCCGCACCGGCGAACGCTACCGACCCAGCAGCCAGGCGTGCTTTGCGATACATCGGATCAGGGTTCACTGGAAAAAAAAAAACACATTGGATCTACACTGAAAAAAAAGGTATCTTAAATTTGCCGCCAAGAAGTATTTCTTCTTAAATCAAGAAGTTTGCTGGTTAATATAAGCTACTTTTTAGCTTAATCCAAGCATTATTTTTCTTGTTTCAAGAAAAAGTCAGCTTAAAGCAAGATAAAAAAAATTCTTGGCGGCAAATTCAAGAATAATCAGGCTTGATCCAAGCTACTTTTTTTCCAGTGTGGAGTCCAGACTCTTAAAAATATCGACAAGAAAAAATACTCTTGATTCAATCGAATTTTTGCTTAAATCAAGAACCAAGCCTCTTGATTTGACTTAAGCTTAAATCTGATTGAATCAAGAGTCCTTTTTCTTGTCAATGTTTTCAACAGTCTGGACTCTAGATCCAATGAGTTTTTTTCCCAGTGTTGCCACAATCAGGAAAAAACCGGGGAATGTCAGGGAAAATGACGAAAAAGAGAGGGAAAAATTAGAAATTTACCCTTCATTAGCTTTAGAGAGTAGATTTGCCGTTTTAACAACAAATTTTGCCGAAAAACTCTTTCAAATTATGTCTTTTTAACAATCTGTCGTATATTCAATTGCAAGGGAATTCAACCAAAATTTGTCAAGGAATTCCACCAAATTTTCTTAGGGAAAACAGGGAAAAGTCAGGGAATTTAATTTAAACTTCTGCTGACTCAGAGATTTCAATGCAGATCGAGGATGGGGCGAAACACGTGATACAACTATTTCGACTTCCAAGAAGGTAAAATTGCGTATCCACAAAATGAAGGCGAATCTCTTTTCGGCTTACTCAGAGAATTTAACGCTGCAATAGAAAAGTTGGATGGGACGAAACGCGAGATACAACTATTTCGACTTCCAAGGAGGTAAAATTGCGTATCCACAAAATGAAGGCGAATCTCTTTTCGGCTTACTCAGAGAATTTAACGCTGCAACAGAAAAGTTGGATGGGACGAAACGCGAGATACAACTATTTCGACTCCCAAGGAGGTAAAATTGCGTATCCACAAAATGAAGGCGAATCTCTTTTCGGCCGACTCAGAGAATTTAACGCTGGAATAGAAAAGTTGGATGGGACGATACGCGTGGTACAACTATTTCGACCTCCAAGGAGGTAAAGTCACAGGGGACTCGATCGAGAGACGGGGCTGAGTTAAGACCAGCCGAGGGGGTGGAATGCTGCCGTGCTAAGGTAAAACGCCGTATGAACCTTCCGACGTTGCCAAATTCCTTCGATAAAAATCGAATTCGCTGGGAAAATCGCGAATATTATTTTCCAAAATTTTCAGACAATTTCGTACGCAATTTGATCTAAAATATCTGAAAATTTCAAGGGAAAATGTGCATAGATGTTGTCAAAAATAAATGTTGTATCAAGGGAAATTTGGCAACGCTCGAATGTTCATACGGCGTTCTTCCTATGCACGGCAGAATGGTTGTTTAATTATTTGGCGGTGCTCTGGCGTGGCTGTAAACCGGCGGGGCCTCGTAAAGCGCGACAGTTAAGAGCCGCCACGGCGTTGCATCGTGACGATACAACTTCGTCGCGTCGGACGCCATTCGTCGGTAATCAAACGGCCATAAAGAGCACAACTGCTCCTTGATTAGCGGCCTCCGCAACCGAGAGGGAGAGGGGGAAGGATCGTCGAGCGATGGATTGTACAAACGCGAAGTAAAATATGTAACATGGGTGGTCACTCAGCAGTTTCAGCAAGAAGGAGAATGGTCAGTATTCGCGAAGAAAGATCGCATTCAAGACAGAGAGTATACTGAGAGAAAATTTCTGTCACAAAAATCACACTGAGAAAAAATCGGAGGGAAAATCGCAATCAAGACAGCGAATGTACTGAGAGAAAATTTCTGTCACAAGAATTACACTGAAAAAAAATTCGGTGACAAATGCAGGAATGCCACAAAAGTAAGAAAATGAAATTCCCAGACATATCACTGACGTTCGAGTAAAATTTCTTGACGAATAAAATATTCAATTCGGCAAAAAAGACTTAATTTGATAGTTTGTCGGCAAATTTTGTTGTTCTAAACGTCATTTCCAGGTTTTCCCTGACGTTTTAAAATATGCAAAATAAAATTCAAACAAAAGTGCAGTTCGGCAAAAAAGACTTAATTTGATAGTTTCTAGGCAAAATTTGTTGTTCTAAACGTCATTTCCAGGTTTTCCCTGACATTTTAAAATTCCTTGACATTTCCCGGTACTCCCTTGCTGCGGCAACTCTGCTTAGTTCATATATAAAACAAACGATTCTTAGGCGGTACGTGGTTCTAATTTCTATATTTTGCGTTTCTCTGCAATTCCTTTCTCCGTTTATATTAATGCTGCTAATGTCTCGTTTAATTGAAGCTTCGACTGAAACTTACCGAGCAGGGTTTTAAACGTCACAATTTTTTTCGAACTACATTACTGGTTTGAATTGGATGCAAATGACAAGGACATACCTGAAACAGAAAAATTAAACATTTATGAAGATGGAAAATAGCAGTGCATCTGAAATTGTAGGACTTTAGATAAAGTAGAAAACGGAGAAATTATCCGAGCAAAAATGAAAAATTGGATCGGCAGGGAATGAAACAGTCAGAACCCGTAATCACGCAGAAATTTCGGTTTCTGCTCATTACGGCATGGTGTCACGAATTTTTTCATTACCTTATACTTCCCTAATTTGTATTGATTGAAATTGAAAAATTCCCGGGCAAAAACCTACGAGTTCTTCTCATTTTCCATTGGTTTTCTTTTCGAAAAAAACTGAATTTGTTCTTGGGTCGTGTGGGGAGGGGGGGGGAGGTCATTTATTTTTTAATTTTTGGATGAGTATTTAAAAAAGTCAGTCAGGACAAACCATTTTAAAGATAATTTTAAAATAATTACTTAATTTATAGTGATTAAATTAATCATTTTAAAATAATTTTTAGCAATAAAGCAGAGGGAGAAGTAATTCCCAGTTTTTAGCACCGACGTCCTGACAAATAATGTCTTGAATTCCTCGGATATTTTTCATTCTTTGATGAATCCTGGAAATCCCAGGTTTTTCCGGGTCCTACATACCATCATACTGGGAGAAATCAAAATATGGCATACTGGAATAACACACTTCACACAGAACTAACACAGAAATTACCACTGAAGGATGCCTGACAGTTATGGCTTCACGAATCTGAGGCTTGCAAGCGAGAATTTCTTGACTCGAAGTTACCCTAAACAGACCCCCACGACAGATTCCTTGTCTAACGTTAGTCATAAAATAATTATCATCGATCGCTGTCATCTCTTCGTGAAGAGCAGGCGTCAATTCCATTTGCATTGCTGATTTCCTGGCGTTCAACACCACACCTGGTTCAACATCGCCGTTGCAAATCCGTCTACAGATATAAAGTACTCGAAACTTGCGATGCAAATCGATTGGCAATAAAAAAAAAAAACGATAAAATTTCCTACACAGCGTGGCAGGTTTTCTTGGAATTCAAAATTTTCTAATCAATTCTCAATTTGTTAATGCTTTTAAGCATAAAATATCCTGAGTTTGCTTCGAATTTTCGAAGCTGGTGATCGGAAAAATGTGCATCAAAAATAACTGTTTTGATCTAAGTCCCTTAAATAGTAAAAAATGCAAAATTAGAAAACTTAAGAAGCCGAAACCACTCTTCATAACCGTATATGAGATCTACTATTACAGGGAGAAAATCGCATTTAAAGCTTTTGTTTCGCAATCCCTTTATTTTTAAAAATACTTATATGTTTAGGACATAACACATGCAAATAGAAATTAATGAGAAATTAATTCTAACGTTATAGAAAGAAATCATGACTGCAAATCATAATTTCAATGCTGAAGAACGGAAATGCTTCATTTATCCCCGATTTTTCATAGTTGAGTTTAATATCCGGAATATTCCAAATTTTCCGAGACCTCTTAAAATCTTGTCGCAAGTTTTATTTTCTTTCTTTTTTCCTCCCTTAATTATATACACTTGAGACAGTTACAATAGCTACAAGTTAAAACTGACAACATGAAGCTGACTGGCACTGAACATCGTGTCTGGGAAGTGCGAGAAAATAAGAACATGTGGATTTACGGATCAGAACCTCGAAGATACGGTCATACCACGGATGAATTTTGTGAAAAACGTGTGGAAATTCCTGCAAAATTAGCAGCGTTGGATTATGATGAGGATACTTAATTGCACTATGTAATGAGGTGATAAGTGCTTCTAACCCTCGCTAATTACTGACTTCCATCAGTCGTGCTTAAACCGCGTTATAAAATTTCGGATATTAAATGGATTGCATTTTGCAAAAAGGAACCACTAGCATTGCAATGATGCTGAGATTATGCAACTTCATCTTTTGCAATAGAATTGCGGAAATCGTGAAAAACAATGAAATTTAGATGGTCATTTTTGTCTTATATTTACAGTTTTTAGCGAGTATAATAGAAACTATTAATGGATAATCGGGTTTTTCCTCCAAGACAAAAGAAGTTGCACAATCTTAGCAACATTGCAATGCTAGTGGTTCCTTTTTGCAAAATGCAATCCAAATCATATGCGATAGACTAGTTCCTGTGAAAGATTGCATCTTTGAAATGGAAATCATGAATTTTTTAAAGATCAACAACGTGTGGCAATACGGATTAACACTTAGGTACCTAAGCCGGGTCGAATTGAATCCAGCAGCCTGATTGTTGAAATTTTTTGTTTGTCGGGGCGACATAGATGACATAGGTTAAAAGGAGGAGCGTGATTGGTCGGCTATGTCTTATCGCTGCTTTGTCGTGCCTTTGTCGGGTGGAATGATCGACATACTGTCGGAATGATCGACATATACTCTCGGAATGATCGACATACTGTCGGAAACTTAAGAGGTGCCGTTAGCTTGTCGAGAGGTCAACCCGACATAGGCACGACAAAGCAGCGATAAGACATAGCCGACCAATCACGCTCCGCCCTTTAACCTATGTCATCTATGTCGTCCCGACAAACAAACAATTTCAACAATCAGGCTGCAGGCTTGCTAAAAACACGTGCCCCGTTGGTTATATGGGGCCGGTGAAACATCGAGTATCAATAAAGCCGAAGATAGGAGAGACGCATTCGGGTCTCTTTCTTTGCTTTTCTCCCTCTCAAAAAAAGCGAACAGCGGAGCATTGCGAGTTCACGACTCGCGCCAGTGCGCCTCCAATTTTGCGGACGCAACACGGACATCCATGAAGTACGAATAGTTGTATCTCTGCGCCGTCATCAACGCGCATCTTTTATCGAAGGGTCTACTTCTGCGAGTGTTAGTTTCCGTTTGTCATATTTATAGAGGTGCTATAAGGGCTATAAGTGAGCATCTCAGGCAAAGATCGGAGAGACGTAATCGAGTCTCTCTCTCCAAATTTTCTCCTGAATCTGAGTGACACCTCATTGGCAGCGTAGAGCGGAGCATTGAGAGTTCACGCCTCGCGTCAGCGCGCCTTCAATTTTGCGGACGCAACACGGACATCCATCAAGTACGAATAGTTGTATCTCTGCGCCGTCATCAACGCGCATCTTTTATCGAAGGGTCTACTTCTGCGTGTGTTAGTTTCCGTTTGTCATATTTGTGGTGGCGCTTTAGGGGCTATACGTGAGCATGTCAGGCAAAGATCGGAGAGACGTAATCGAGTCTCTCTCTCCAAATTTTCTCCTGAATGTAAGTGACACCTCATTGACAGCGTAGAGCGGAGCATTGAGAGTTCACGCCTCGCGTCAGCGCGCCTTCAATTTTGCGGACGCAACACGGACATCCATCAAGTACGAATAGTTGTATCTCTGCGCCGTCATCAACGCGCATCTTAATCGCCACCCTGACAAAAGTAACACCGTACTCAGACTACACAGAAACAATGGTTGAAACATATTTTTTTAAAAGACCAAATTCTCTTTTATGTCAGGACAATTTTTTTGAGATAACGAGAATTCTCTTTCATTCGAGGAAATCTTTTTTTGAGTGAAAGAAATCAGTATAAATTCAAATGAGTTCCTTTTCATTCAAACAATATAACTTAGTCATCAACTCAACTGTAACTTTAATTTCGTTTGAATTGAAAAAAAAAAATCCTCCTCTCATAAAATTTATCTCCCAATCAAAGAGGATTTTGATTTGATTTAAAGAAGGAAATTCAATAATTTTTTTCATAGCATAATTTTCGGTTGGCTATAAAATCAACCACAAATGTTTTCAGGAATATGATCACTTTCCCTCTGTGCGGGCGTAGAAAACAAGTGCTGATCGCATACTTCTGTGAGACGAAATGCTGCATGTGGGTGGGTAAAAAAAGAGCTCGTTCCGAAAAAAACGAAAAAAGCGTTTAAAAAGAGACATTAAATTGCGAGTGTAAGCTCTTTAAGTGAACGCGGAAAACTTAAGCAGATATAATTTTTTATCTCGCCAATTTTGGCCATGCTAGGAGACGCCGTGTTGGAAAGGCCTTGCTCAGCGTATCAAGGTCGGGTCCAGAGCGAGCTCATAAAATGATCATCTGCAGTACTTGCGTGCATAAATAATGACAATTTAATGGATAACGACTGAATAAGGTCTGTGACAATTATTTCAGCCACACGCGGCACGGAAGAAGAACAGGTCCATTCAGAGGGGCCGAGCTGTATGTTTGAACTTGGATACAACTATTCGAGCTTTACGGATGTCCGCGTTGCATAGGCAAATCAATGAAGGCGTATAACGACTGTCCTCGTTTTCACTTCGATGTGCTGAAACCCTGTCACAATAAGGAACAACTATTTCTGACCAATTTTAAAACAACATATACAATCAAGAGTATTTTCTCTTGTCAATGTTTTTAAGAGTCTGGACTCTAGATCCAATGTGGTTTTTTTTCTCCCCCAAAGCATTAGGATCGCTTCATACTCATTATGTCCTCTTTGTCTATCGTTTAGTCTATCAGTTTCAACAATCAGCCCGAAGCTCTTTTCCAGGAAAAACTCAAAATTTGCCCGAAGTTCGGCAACAGCGCATGCACCTGACGGGGGCGTCGATGACCGCTGGAAAAAAAGAACCAGAAAAACACGGGCGCAGGGCGCAGGCGCGTGACCTGACGAAAAAACGGATTTATCGAGAGGCAGCGGCTTGCACCGACGTAAAAAATGGACAAAACTGAGGAGTCAATATTGATTAAAAGAAGGTGACGATGAGGGAGAGGAAATTGAAATAGGCGCTGACCATGTATAATCGAAGATCACGCCAGCGGTCACCATGTTTCGGGGGGGGGGGGGGGGGGGGGAGGCGGGCCGGGTTGACACTTCGTTGACTCCTCTTCATATCTCACTCTAGAAACAGTGTACAGGGTGATCCAGGGCTAAACGGCCAAACTGTGGGAGCGTATTCTGTGAGTCAAAATAAAACCTTTTAATTGCATGAAGTTTTTTCCAAAAATGCACCAAGTCGGAGCTACGCCCCCCCCCCCCAAAAAAAAAAAAAAAAAATTCGGAGAGTAAATCGTTTTTCCTGATATTGGCAACAGTTGTGAACCAAATCTCATGAATATTTGTGAACTTTTACCTCTATGGTGCTGATATTAAGGGCTTTCTGAAACCTCTTTTGATAACGATGCAAAACAGATCAGGGTGTCTAGTATTTTTTAATTCTGAAAAACCCTGATATTTCCCTAACTTATCCTGATATTTTATAAAAAATTCCTGATTTTTTAATTTTGAAAATTTCTGATATGTTCCTGATTTTTCTCGACTCCTGGCACGGTAGGCAATAGGCATTTAGACTTTCTCCGCTGAGGAGATTTGCGTAAGAAAAATTCCTGATGAAACGTTCGATTTTTCCGATCTTCCTGGTATTTTCCTGATTTTTTCCTGATCGGCCAATATTCCTAATATTTTCCGGTTTTTTCTGATGCTAGACACCCAGATGGGGTTTCCTGAGATATGAGTCTCTTTAAGGACCGCTTTTGGGCCTTAGCGATATCCCTCCTCTTAAAAAATTCCAAATTTTTCAAGAACTGACAACGCTGTTGTGAATTTGAATAGAGGACAAACTTCGGCCCTCGGGCGGGAGATGGGTCGCGCAAGGTCCGGCCGCTGCCCCCCCCCCCCCCCCGGGGGGAGGGAAAAAACCGGGGGACCGGACCCGGGAAGGGGTCCGCAGTGGGGAGGGGTTACATAAGCACGTGCATAATCGCTTCATGGTCCGCAGCGCGATCATGATTAAGCACGGAACAATCGCCCAAGATGCGACAATCGAGTGCATGGGTCTGGGGCGATGGCCCCTGTTTTTTCTGGCAGAAATTGGAAATTGAAGGAAAACTAATCAAAGACGCGGTCGAGGAGGGGGTTGGGAATGAAAGATTGGATCTAGGAAAAAAGGAAACCGACTGCAAATTCAATTTTCCCGGGCTAATCTTGCCTGTGACCTGCGATGGAGGCAAAAATTATACTGCATTTAGCGAAAAGGAACCAGCGCGATTACAGTGTTTTCAAAATCGTACAATTTCTCATTTTCTTTTAAAAAACAACTTATAATACGTGCAGTATTAACATTTGGACAGTATTTTCCTTAAAAATTAACAATTTTTTTGGTGGAAAGCCAAAGCTATTTGCTATTCTGGGAGATTTTTGAAGACGTTCATGAAAAAGCAACATTTTTACAACACTATTGGTATTTGGAGTGTAGCCGAGTGTTAGAAATAATGTAAAATTTTCTTTAAAAACTTACATTTTATTATCGAAAGTGCAGTGCTACTACCTTTCAGACATTGTATTACAATGTTCGCTGATTTTGATTTTACAACACTGTAATCACACTGGTTCCTTTTTGCTAATTGCGATCGAGATAATCAATGTCCATTTAATATAAAATCGCTCGTAAGAGCATAATTAAATGCATGATTTATTGCAGATACACAAACCCGGATGCGCAAATCATTGGGATCGAAACAATTACAGAGGAAAATAAAGGAATCGATTGTTTCTACAAGAGAACTTGGCTTATTCAAGATGAGTCCTAGTGTGCGTAACGAAAATACCGATTTGAGGCTCATTCTGTGTTGGGCACGTTCCCTTTCAGAAAAAAAAACTGATTCAAATACATACGCTGCCGGGTTAAGGAAGAACGCCGTATAAACCTTCAGGCGTTGCTGAATTTCCATTTATAAAACACGAATTTTCTCGTAAAGTTATGAATATTTTTCTTCCAATTTTTCAGAGAATGTTGCTTGCAATCTCACCTAAAGTTCTTGAAAATTTCAAGGAGAAATATTCATAACTTTCCTCAAAAATAAACGTTTTATCGAAGGAAATTTGGCAACTCTCTAAGGTTCATACGGCATTCTCCCTTAGCACGGCAGTACGGTAGAGCACATAAATCGAAACAAGCGAATGATCGATTATCGATATTCCCCCATTTGAAGCTGTGGTGAAGAATCGATTATCAAGGTATTCGCTGAGAACACATCTGTCTATCGATCCTTTTCCACAGGTTTAAATGACAGAGCAATCGATACATCGCAAAGCACGCCACGCCACTGGACAAGAACGGTAAATCCGCGCATTCTTCGACCACGCTCGGTAGTGGGACCCAGGAGAAGGGGGGGGGGGGGCAGATTTCGGTTTCGTTAATGATACAGTTGGTCTGACCCCATCCACGAGGAGTTCCTGACTTCCCAGGCGAAAAGTATGGCACAGACGCCGCATCTCGCAGATTTAGGATTTTTTTCGGGTACTTTGAGGATGAAAAATTTTAGAAAAAAAATTAATTGACAAAATAAACATTTCCAAAACACGCATACGCCCTTAAAATTTTGGACACGAACTGGGGAAAAAAACACATTGGATCTAGAGTCCAGACTCTTAAAAAACATCGACAAGAAAAAATACTATTGATTCAATCAGATTTAAACTTAAACCAAGAACCAAGCCTCTTAATTTGAGCGGATTTCCTTTTAATTTAAGCCTAAATCTGATTGAATCAAGAGTCCTTTTTCTTGTCAATCTTTTCAAGAGTCTGGACTCTACATCCAATGTGTTTTTTCCCCAGTGTATAATTTAATTTTGTTAGGTTCCATGACATTCAGCATCCATGGCAACAGCGCTTGGTATCAGGGAAGTCAAACTTTTTTGGAGGCCCACGCAACGTCCGAGGAGCGGTCATCGGGCGTTGAGGTCATCAATCAGCTGACCACCATTTATCTCTTTCATTAGCGGCCGCCCGAATCCACCGACAACGGACCGCAGTTTTTTCCCCTTTCTTTTTTACAGCCGCCCGAATGCATCCTGGCGTCGACTTCTTGCCCCAGTGCCGGATCAACAAACGAAATCAACGTGCGAATCAGTTTTTCGCGGATTAGACACAGATCTCGTTGTTTGAGACGGTAAAGCAAATTAACGATTAAACTTTTACATAACGGCGTTGAATTCGTCTTTCCCCAAACTAAAGAACGTAATTACATTCAAACGTTGAGAAATTTCCACTTTTAGATCGTATCTTTACTCGGGGACTATTCGCTATTTCTACCTGAAATTTTCGCTAATTTTTATCCGGATCACATGCAAGAGGCATCAAAATTTTGGACAAAAACTGCACGGTCATATTCTTATAATTAAGTGAATTTTTTTAGTCAATTTGGCAACATTTGAATGGAGTTACGTTTCTTTGTTTGAAAAACGATGGATTGATTGTGGTGTTTAACATTACTCCTCGAGCAAATTGCTCGTGTCGGCGGAACGAAAGGTCACGCATTCCAGAATTTGTTTTGGGTTGAAACATTCCGATAATTTCGGAAAGCTACTATGAAAAAAGTCTGATGACTTACTTAACTAAACGTTTGGAATTTTATCACTGCGACAGGTTGGGCCTAAAATGAGGAATTAATGTTTTTTTCTGTGGTTTTAGATTAATTGTTTTTGTACTCGAAAGGTTCTGGGTGGAAAAAAAATGTACCTAATCTGTTCAGTGGGGGAAAATTGTTTTTCAAACGCACTGCAAATACATTGTGTTCTGCATATTTTTATTAGATTCTTGAAGTGTGCTTGAAGTGGTGGTGCATTAATCCTCATGCCAGACTAAAACTCAGTATGACTAAGGAAAGCGTCAATATTCTTGTAGATTTCATGTTCGAAGATTTTTCAAATTTCCATCGATTTCATTGAAGATCCTGACTATTCCCCAACATCTCTGATTTCAAAATGAGGAAATTTTTCCTCTTCTTAGTTTCGATTTTCGACTTTTGACCCAAGAAAATGTTTCCTCCTTCCAAATTGAAAGGGCCTCTCCAAATTTTCACACGCCCGAGCGAGCGCATGATCGAGTATTTTCTGCACTCCTGTCCCAGACCCCCTGTTTTCCAGTGAGCGTGACCTTTAAACAAAGAAGTGACCCACACTAAGGAAGAACGCCGCATGAGCCTTCAGACGTTGCCAAATTCTCTTCGATAAAACATGGGTTCCCTAGTAAACTTATGACCATTTTTCTTCCATTTTTTCAGAGAATTTCGTTCATATTTTGATCTGAAGTTCCAGAAAATTTCAAGGAAAAATATTCGTAACCTCCCTCAAAAATGAACAGTTTATCTGGGGAAATTTGGCAACTCTCGAAAGTTCATACGGCGTTCTTCCTTAGCACGACAGCGTAGTCCTCACGTGAGAAAATTAAAAAAGCAACACCGAAATGCACTCGCGAGTCCCGTTGACACGGCGCACAATGGGTCCAGTCGATAGGAGAGGACGGACTGCAAAATTTGGAAACTTTGAGCGCTTATAACTCCGTTCATACAAATGTTTGAGGTCTTAAGTGTGGTTTCATTGGTTTCCCCGTTAAATTTTCTTTTAGGGAAACCACTTATAATTTAAAATATGACGAAATAAACATCAGAATGGAGATGTTGCATGTGTGAGGAATTTGCGATTTGACTGTTGATTCTTATGTAAAAGTTCGCGAGAAACACGATGGTGCCACTGGTTCTCTCTGAAATCAACTCCCAAGCTCAAAAAAGCTCTCAAAATGAGGCCATAATGGAGGGGATATCCCACGCTATTCTAAGAGTCCACCTCTACATCGAGACGAACTCTCCATGCAAAAGAAAGGGAGCAAATACATTGATAGGGCTGCCACTTTATTCGGAGACTCTAAGACTGAAAACACGGCAACACTGCTAATGTATTTGCTACCTATCTTTGCATGGAGAGTTTGTCTTGATGTAGACGTGGACTCTCAGGATGGCGTGGGATATCCCCTCCATTTTGGCCTCAACTTGAGAGCTTTTTTTGAGCTTGGGAGTTGATTTCAGAGAGAACCAGTGGCACTATCGTGTTTCTCGCGAACTTTTACACAACAATCAACGGTCAAATCACAAATTCCTCACACATGCAACATCTCCATTTTAGTATGAAATTTCATGTCTGACCTTCCTGATTGACTTGATCCTCTGTGCGGCGTGGATTCTATGCCGTTGATCCTGCAAAAAACCCCATCCGCGAAACGGGTGATCGGTCGAACGGCGTCGCGGTGATTGTTTTACGACTATTATACAGCTCATTAGCCAACTCGGACCCGATTGGGCATTTAAGGGCTTCCACCGCGCTCCGCCCGCTCCCAAAACATCCTCCATCCGAGATCAATCGGATCAACGGTCGACCTTTGCGTGGGTCGGTCGTTAGCTTACCGTGACGTCATAAAGTTGACGTATACTGCTGGGCTAAGTGAAACTGTCGTATGAACATTCGCAGGATTGCCACAGAATTTGAAAGATGAAATTCCCTGACATTTCCCTGATTTTCCTGACACACATGCACTGGGAAAAAAAAACACATTGGATCTAGAGTCCAGACTCTTGAAAACATTGACAAGAAAAAGGACTCTTGATTCAATCAGATCTAAGCTTAAATCAAAAGAAAATCCGCTCAAATTAAGAGGCTTGGTTCTTGATTTAAGCTTAAGTCTGATTGAATCAAGACTACTTTTTCTTGTGGATGTTTTCAAGAGTCTGGACTCTAGATCCAATGTGTTTTTTTCCAGTGTAATATTGGTACTTTTATAAAATGAAAAATAAATATTTATTTTGAAATAAATATTTATTTTGACTTACGAACGAAAGGCAGAATAAACAGAAAAAGCATTCTCAATTTACCTGAAACAAACACAAAAGACAATAATTAGTCTAAAAAAATGAGAAAAATTCCCTTAGAAAATCTAAATATAAGTCAAAAGCCGTTTAGTTACTTTTCATCGCGATGAAAGGTGTAAAGGATTTTCGCATTGAATTCGACAATTTTGTTCAGAGTTTTTCCTAGCCCAGAATTCTTTCCTAATGCTTATCTCTGATCGGATATCTACTTACACATTTTTCGTTTTTGTGTGAAAATTTTCTATTTCCTAGGAAGGTCACAAATCGCTTTCGAGGCGACGGCATAGGGACCGCCAAGATTGCAATGATGCGACCCGTGCACTTGACATGGTCGTTGCTAGTTGAATCCGTGTGGTCCAGATGCAGTGCCCACCTCAGTTTGATCTCGTCACGAGAGAGACAACCTCTGATCTGTTCATTAAGCGCATCCTCTGCCATATCAATCATCGTTAAGCTATTTTGTTCGTGCTTGGTCGCCAGATTGCGCTAGAGTCGCTCCATTTCGCGTGCATACACATTGGGGGAAAAAAACACATTGAATCTAGAGTCCAGACTCTTAAAAACATCGACAAGAAAAAATACTCTTGATTCAATCAGATTTTTGCTTAAATGAAAAGGAAATCCGCTAAAATTAAGAGGCTTGGTTCTTGATTTAAGCAAAAATCCGATTGAATCATACGTATTTTTTTTTGTCGATGTTTTTACGAGTCTGGACTCTAGATCCCATGTGTTTTTTCCAGTGTACTACACATAACATTATTCCATACATTTAGTATATAAAATACTATCATGAAAAATAATTCGCAGTAGTAAGGACATCAGAAGTATAGGACGGAAAGTGGATCTGTTGCGCAAAAATAGATATTCAGGAATCGCCAACTAATTGTAAGGATAGGATGTGAGTTGGGGATATCGCACGACAGTTACGCTGAGCACATAGAATCAACCCCTCAAAATGTTAAATTTGTGTGGTTCATATTCTTGATTCAAAATAAAAGCTTCTTGACGGCATACTCAAGAATGTTCCTGCCTGAATCAAGTCACTTTTCTCTGATGAAATTCAAAAACTATGCTAAACCGTATTAAATAAGAATGCTAGGACTTAGTGAGTTTTTGGGCCACCGCTCTCGGTTTGTTCCGTAGAATCTTGATTCATTTTGTGCGGAAAGCTCCGTACTGTTAAAGGATGCCTGTCATTCTTAATATGTTTGAGCTTCTTCAATTTCGTATGATAATGTGCAACACCTATATTGTGAAATAATTGCTTGAGGCGCCGTGGCACGTTGCGGCGCGGTGAGAAACCGGCCAGCGCCTGCAAACCTAAGGGGATACTTCAATCATTGCGCAATGCGTGAAGTATCCCCTTAGGTTTGTAGGCGCCAGTGCGCGTCTCGCGCTGACAGCACGCCGCGTCGCGTCGCCTTCTGCTGTAACGGAGATCGGCAGTAAATTAAATACTTCCACCAAATCCATTCGCGAAAATTCGCCTAGAGCAATTTATTTTCTTCAACAAATGAAAACGGAAGTTAATTCGCTATTGAATGCTGCAAAAGCAATGTGTTCAAAATTTAGTTCCCGGACACTTTTTGGTCATTCAGGTTGGCCTCCTTATGAGCACTGATCTGAGCACCGATATGAATCGGTGCTCACTTCGTATGCAGAAGGGAATCGACTCATTTTCCGGAGTAAACTCTGCTCTTTTAGACCATAACCTCCATTCCTTGAGCAAAAATCCGATTGAATCATAAGTATTTTTTTTGTCGATGTTTTTATGAGTCTGGACTCTAGATCCAATGTGTTTTTTTCCAGTGCGTGCTAAGGGAAAACGCCGTATGAACACTCGAGAATTGCCAAATTACTCCAGTAATAATATTGATTTTTAAGGACGGTTATGAATATTTCCTCTAGAAATTTTCTGATAATCTAAATATAATTGCGAATAAAATACTCCGAAAGACAGGAGGAAAAATATTCACAGATATTCGAAAAAGTCCTACCTCCTATTTCAACACGAAATGTTGGTTATTTTTCCTTATTACTGTGTAGACAAAACTTCTCCTATTGTGATACAACTTACTGATGAACGAAAGTGGAAATAATTACCTAAGTGCGCGACCTACCCCTCATGAAAATGGTGGAGGAGGTTGGAGCGAGACTCGCGGAGTGACATACCCTCGGCCGATCAATCAAAAAGAGCGACAGGAGTCCCCGGACTTGGTTGAACAACTACTTAAAATAAGAGAAAGAACAGCGCAAAACGCATCATGCTGTGAGTTACGGCCCGCGGTCACGATAGACCAAACTCCATCGATCCGCTCCGCCCTTTTCTCCATTCCTAATTTCCCGGAAATGATCAACTTGATTCATCTTACACGCGAGGTAAGTTTCCTCTTAACGGTCGTCTTAAGTATAGTGTAATGCATCTTATACTGAACAAATGGGCCTGTTGCAAACTTTTGGTAGGGCAAAAATAAGAGTTCTTAAAATCATAGAAAGTGTCTCAAAACTCACGATGAGCCCATCGGCAAAGTCTGAAATGCACTCCTTACTCCACGATTTGCATGCGAAATTTGTGTTTTTTCGAGTTTCCCACTTCAAAGACGATACCACGGCACAGGTGAACATTTCGTTAGAGGAGTCATTCAATCCATCCCCTGCTCACAGGGATACTACGCAATATTCAACATAGCCGACGCCAATCCGCCAAAACACATGTGACGGGACGATAATTCTAACCATCTCATAACAGTCGGCGTGTTTACATTCACAGTTTTCCCGCGTTGATAGATCTCCGCCTTGATTGACCTCATGCTCTCTTCAACTTGCGCGCGGAAGCATCGGCCATGTTGAGCAGGGCTTGAATGGAATGGCTCCTCTAACGAAATGTTCACCTGTGCTGTAGTATCCTTTTTGAAGCGGGAATCTTAAAAAAAAACGCTAACTTCTTGCGCAGATTGTCAAGTTAAGAGTGCAATTCAGAGTTCGCCGATGCGCTCATTGTGAGTTTTGAGACATCTATATCTATACAGGGTGATCCAAAAGTCCCTTCCACCCCCTCTAACTTTTTACCTAATTGAGGTAAAGATTTGAAACTTGGGGGATGTTCCTAGGTCAAAGGGAGCTACTTTTTGGCCCCCCTAAAATTTTCAGGGGGCCCCCCTTGGGGGGGCAACGGCCCCCAACTTTTAATTTTCAAATGGGAAGACCCCCTTTGTGATAGCTCGTTCGAAAGAGCATAAAAAAAGAAAACTTTTCGCGCAAACCCGAAGTCAATATCTAAAACCGTTTCAAAATGGCGGCCGGTTAAAGTTCAAAATGGCCGAAAATTCACACCGGTCATTTGTCGATGGATTTGCGCGAAAATCGGTATGTGGGGGTATTTTGACACGAGAAAAACGAATTTGACGTTAGATTTTCAAAAAAACCGAAATTTCCAAAATGGCCGCCGGTTAAAGTTTAAAATGGCCGAAAACTGTCACCTCGGTTTTTTGCTGATGGATTTGCCTAAAACTTGGAATTTGAGAGTATTTTGGCATAAGATAAACAAATTTGAACTTAGATTTCTAAAAAATCAATTTTTTGTCATTTTGAACTTTAACCGGCGGCCATTTTGGAAATTTCGGTTTTTTTGAAAATCTAACGTCAAATTCGTTTTTCTCGTGTCAAAATACCCCTACATACCGATTTTCGCGCAAATCCATCGACAAATAACCGGTGTGAATTTTCGGCCATTTTGAACTTTAACCGGCCGCCATTTTGAAACGGTTTTAGATATTGACTTCGGGTTTGCGCGAAAAGTTTTCTTTTTTTATGCTCTTTCGAACGAGCTATCACAAAGGGGGTCTTCCCATTTGAAAATTAAAAGTTGGGGGCCGTTGCCCCCCCAAGGGGGGCCCCCTGAAAATTTTAGGGGGGCCAAAAAGTAGCTCCCTTTGACCTAGGAACATCCCCCAAGTTTCAAATCTTTACCTCAATTAGGTAAAAAGTTAGAGGGGGTGGAAGGGACTTTTGGATCACCCTGTATATTTAATATCCTAAGGCCTTTTTTGGCCTCCAACAGTTTGTGCTAATTCGATCTCGGAAACTACTGGACCGATTTTCCTCGGATTTGTTTTAATTGAAAGCTCTTACGCTGTAGACGTGCCAACATCCTTTGGTTTTTCGATTTCCGCAACCGACGTTGCAAAATTTACCTCGATTTGATAACGACATATTTGCATTTTTGACGCTGGACAGTTTGTGCTAATTCGATCTCGGAAACTACTGGACCGATTTTCCTCGGATTTGTTTTAAATGAAAGCTCTTACGCTGTAGACGTGCCAACATCCCTTGGTTTTTCGAATTGCGCGACCGACGTTGCAAAATTTACCTCGATTTGATAACGACATATTAGCGTTTTTGCCGCTGGACAGTTTGTGCTAATTCGATCTCGGAAACTACTGGACCGATTTTCCTCGGATTTGTTTTAAATGAAAGCTTATAGGGTCTAGATGTGCCAAGACCCCTTCGTTTTTCGATTTGCGCGACCGAAGTTGCAAAATTTACCTCGATTTGATGACGACATATTTGCGTTTTTGACGCTGGACGAGTCATATGGTTGGGGGACCTCCCACCCTCTGATTTTCCGTTTCCCTCTCCACGTAAACCCATCCCTACCTGCTCACAACACGTGTCACCCTTCTACCCTAGCATGGGTCCTACGGCAGTTTCACTCATGTCGGGGGTCGGCTCATGTCTTCTTCCAAGAGAATTGGTGATTTATCTTCACCCTTTCGCACCGTTACATTTTCAAAAAGTGATCTGATTTTCTTTTCCAGGAGTGTTATTTATTTTTCAAGGTTGTTTCTTTTTCTAAAAGTAGGTAATTTTTAGTTTCCTATTCTTTGTTTTTGAATTTATCATTTTGCCTCCAGGAAGTCCTCTAAGCACTGGTAGTAGCAAAATTTGGCTCGCCAAGCGAGCCAACAGTTACTCGCGGAGCGAGTAACTGGGGGTCCAGGGGGCTTGCCCCCGGCTAGCGGCGCAAGCGAGCGTAGCGAGCTGAAGCAGCTAGTTATCTATAAGGATCAACTCTTACTTTTGCTCTAGCAAAAGTTTGCAACAGGCCCATTACCATCTCTGATGGAACAATACCTCGCTCCTTTGACGTAAGGGCGTAGCTCTATTACTTCACGAGCACTGGAAAGCATAGAGTTACATGAGGGAAACAAGGCTCGCACTAAAAAAAATTCTTGAGATATTATTTTGACTTAAAGCGTCGTATCTTGTCAACAAAATTTAGTTGTTTTTTTTGTAAAATCCGTACAGATATAACTTAAAGTCAGATTTCATGTTGATTTTAGTACAGTGTGCGACGATTTCAGCCCAGAAAACAATGGAGAGTCTGGGAAAATGCATTCCTCCGATTGCGACGTTGGTATCCACCACTCGTTTTTTTTTTTTTTTTCATCAAATTTCTTCAAGAAAACTAACTTTCATTTTTTCTTGAAATTTTCAGCCGAACTCCGGTTATTTTCTGTTTTAGTTCCCGCATTAACCAATTTTTTGCGTTGAAATTTCTCTCTGGTGCACTTGACTGCGGATGTACCTTCTGCATATACAACGGATTCATTTTCGAGAAATGATTAACTTCATAATTGTTCCTTTCACACGCGAAGCGAGTTCACTTCGTTTCGCTTAACGGTTTTATCAAGGCTAGAAAAGCGTGTCTTGTACTCTGGGAAAATTACCCCCTGGTGATTGGCCGATAATCGCTGGGTCCTTCTGTACAAACATAAAACTTAAGAGGGCGTCAAGAGTTCACCTGGTATGGCGACCGTTAGGCGATGGGCCAATTTCAATACTCTGCATCGTATAGTGGCGTCGTTACGTTTCAACAATGAATAAATTATCGACCGATTTACGGTGAGGTGTAAAGGCAGAGGAAGTTAATTGTTACTCGATTATTTAGCATGTTCGGAGTAAGTGCCCACTGGAAAAAAAAAAACACATTGGATCTAGAGTCCAGACTCTAGAAAACATTGACAAGAAAAAGGACCCTTGAATCAATCAGATTTAAGCTTAAATCAAAAGGAAATCCGCTCAAATTAAGAGGCTTGGTTCTTAATTTAAGCTTAAATCTGATTGAATCAAGAATATTTTTTCTTGTCGATGTTTTTAGTGGTTTTTTTTTTCCAGTGTCTGCGAAATTCTTTTAAAATTATATGACGTTCTGGAGAATGCTACTTCAGTTTCATATATTTGATTACGTTTAACATAATGTTAATTACGGTGGGATCTTCTGATACGTCATCATCTGAAATTCATGCTTTTCCATATTTTTTTCCTGTACTCTCCGAAAAAGTCAGCTTTTTTCAAGATCAACATTTTTGTCAGATGGCAGACATACACGTGATATCATTTGTACGATTTACCCTCCACTTTGACTGCATTTTGCAATAACAAACTATTGTTTCCGACTCGTCGATAAAAGCACCTAACTGCATAGGGAAAACTAATGGTCTATATGTTGTTCCTCAAAAGAGCCAAAAAAGTAGTTCCTGATTGCGATATGAAGTCAATTTGATCAGAGTCAAAGTGTATACGTTAAGGTGAAACCACCAGTTACAGACACCCGCAAAAATGTGACCAGTTATAGACACCCTTCGTCTAAATATGGTATTAATAAGAAAGAAGTGACTCGGTTCTTTGTGTGTTGTTTTTAATTCAACCCACAATCTCAAGTGAGTTGAATTAAAAACAACACACAAAGAACCGAGTCACTTCTTTCTTATTAATACCATATTTAGACGAAGGGTGTCTATAACTGGTCACATTTTTGCGGGTGTCTGTAACTGGTGGTTTCACCTTAGTGCACTGAAAAAAAAAAGGGTCAGATTTTAGCCGAACTGGTCAGTTCAGCGGCGATTAGGCTAATAGGCAAACTGTTTGAAGTAGGAAACAAAACCTTTGAGCTCCTAGCATAACCAAGTTTATGTGCTATCTAAACCCTATTTTAGATTCATCACAAACCTAAAAGTTTATGTTGTATCTAAACCACTTCTAGGTAGTAGCTGAACTAGTTCGGCTATAATCCAAACTGGCCATATACCGTCACAAACTGTTTAGGCAGGTGCAGTGACGAATCACGTGCGTTTAAAAAAGTCCGTTACTTTTTCAGTCTCAGTTGAAATGCTAATGGCGTCGCGAGTCGGTCGTATCGAGTCGGTTAACGAATTAAAAGTAATAAAAATTGATTATCTCAAGTGCTGTGCTATTTCAAATTCACCGCTCATTCTCGGAATCAGTGGCGCTCTCTGAATGCAGTAGAACTTAACTCTCAGTCAGTCAGTGCTGTTGATGTCAACAGGAACTGATAACAATAACACCATCCCGGTGGGTGAGTCAAGGTATTATGTTACTAATTCTTTAATCATTAAACTAAACACATCTGAAAGCATTATTGCTGATCTTTAATCTTTCAAGTAAGGCAGTATTCCTTCGTTCAAGAGTGTAGATGTTTAACTAATCTGTTCGTTCGAGCGGCGTGCTGCGTGACAAGAATTCGCGATGAAACCGGAGGACTTTAGTCTGACAGTGATTCTTATCATCAGTTTGTTAAATCAAGAAACATCAGCATTATCCAAATCATCATTTGATCGCTCGATATCGGTGTTATTGTTTTAATACATGGGATAGTAACAGTGTGTACCTATCTATGAGTCGCTCGTAATTAGAATCAGGACCTCATGTATGTATCAAAGCTCAATATTTTGGTTTCTTTCAGCGGCACATAGATTTTAAGGTGACAACTTTTTCTCAGGTAACTCATCTGAAATATTTTTAACTTCGTATAACAACTTAGAAATCAATTTACATCTCCGCTCAGCGCCAGAACACAATTGTTTATTTTTCATTAAAGCTAACCTCAAAATATATTTTCATTCTTTATCCGCCTTGGTTTTTCATAACAGTCACTGCGTATCCAATATATCCATGAAATGGACTGTATTTTGTAGGAAGGTACCAAGTCGCATCAAAATCAAATTCAGGCAAAGAGGTTCAAAGTTTTACCACTTCATATGACTCAACCAGAGATTAGTTCTGGAGGAATTCTTTCAAAGGCTGCCCTGAAATCATTTTATTTCAACTCATTTCTCCATCTTCTCTAGAATATCGATCCATCAAACCTGCTTAGTTCAACATTATAGTTTCTAGCTCTTTACTGCAATTAAATTGCGGAACTATAATTTGACAGTTAGCAGAATATCCTTCAATGTACCCACACTTCCAACCTGCAGAACTTACTTTGCAGATAACTGAACAACAATGATTAGCACGGAGGAGAAGTTCGTAAGTACTTAAGTACATATACACCTACTAGCAACTTTACATATCTAGCCCCATTTTCAGTTACAATATTAATAGTATGTTTCATTTTCATGGAACCGGTTATGACTCCAGGTTTGTCTTCCTATAAGCTGTGTTTTTCTGTGCCCATTATTCAGGAGTCAAGAGTAGAGGATTGGAAGTCTGGAGAAGAACCGATCCATTTAATGCTACATCATTAGCATGTCCAAAATTTTAATTTCCAGAGAATTATGTGGTGATGAAAAGCCAGAGCCCTGTTATCCTCTGATTTCTTGTATTTTAATGATTTGAGTTTAGGTATCAGATTTGTAATGGGTGGGTAGTGTACCTTTTTGATCGATTGATGATAAAAAAATTGATGGATGCTTGTCCTACATTCAATTTAAATTTACAAGTACCTGTTAAATGAATTCATAACGAAAATCAATAATTTCAGTGATATTATTTTTATGCTGTCTACATACACTGGGTTCTTATTCCGTGCCAGGATTGTTATCATTTACCAAAAAATACCTTGAAACTGAGCAAAAGATTTTTTCTGGTATGACCTTTTGGAACTGCATAATAAGGGAATAATGCGTGTTTAGAATTTGACTAGGCATTCTATCCACTTTCCCCCTTGTAAGCTAATCTTTTTTATTTAAGACCTTCACATCATTTTTTCCTATTTTAGAGAGAGTAAGGAAATGCTGATTATAACAAAATTTGAGGAACAATTACTTTCATCCCTGTTGAATGAAAAAAAATAAAACGAAGCACCTACCTAAAAAAAAAAATAAATAAAGTAAAAAAATACCATGAAGTAAAAAATAAAATAAAGTAAATTAATAATATTAAGTAAATAAATAAAATAAAGTAAATTAATAAAATAAAGTCAATAAATAAATAAAGTAAATACATAAAATACCTGAAGTCTAAAGAAAATCAACCAAAAACACAAAATGAAGTAAAACAAATGACGTAAAATAATATAATGAAGTGAAAAAATAAAATGAAGTAAAATAATGCATTAAAATAAAAATCGAACAAAAGCTTTGTAAATTGGTCAAGATATCCTGGTTGTCCTAGCAATTGGAAGCTAAATGCGGGTTTTTCGTCCCCGATCATTAAGTTCTCGGCATGGCTCAGTAGGTAGGATCCTCGTCTTCGGTTAGGTAGGTCCCAGGTTCTAATCCCGACATAGGCCAAAAAAATTCTGCACGTAAATATCGAGAAATATGCCTCTAAAAGTCTCGTGGACCATATTTTTCGCGGTTTTAGACATTATTTCCGTAAATAATCCATTTTGGGGGGCTCTTTTCAACTGTCCCCTGGCTACAAACCCCAAAATTTGCTGCCGATGCTTCAATTTAGCGATCCAAACCAGGTTTAGATTTATGCCCAACTAGTTTAGATATTAGCTAAACTTCCGAGTCAGCGTAGATACCAAAATCGGGTTTGCCTACTATCCAAAATAACTAGCTGGGGCCATATCAGCTATCCGGAGTTGGTGTTGTACACCGATATTCCGGCAAAAATCCAAACCCTTTTTTTTCAGTGTGTCTCACTTTGTATTGATTTCATGCTTCTCATTGCGTGAATTAATGCTTTTAATTTTCAATTTTGGAAAGGAACCATTTATCGTGGTGCTTTAAATGATAGAGGCGTGGCGTGCTTTGCGATGTATCGATTGGTCTGCCATATAAACCAATGGAAAAGGATCGATAAACAGGGTGTTCGCAACGAACGCCTTCGCTGGATTCTTTACAATACCTTCAAATGGGGAAATATCGATAATCGATCATTCACGCCCCGTCACCGGTAATTTAAAATTGGTGTTGGAGGCCCTTGTAGCATAAATACTACAGAAAAATTAAAAGAAAAATTAAATTATTAATTCTTAAAAAATAATTGGGAAACCGTTCAAAATCGACATTTTTTCCTTCTTATTTTTAATGGGTTAATTAATCAATTCACTAATTAACTACGTAAAAAGATAATTGAGCAAGTCACCGCTGTGTACCTGGATGAGGGTCCCACCTGACATCTAAATACATAAATATAGCAAATGCATAAACCGGGCAGCTTAAACTCGATACAAAGTGGGGAATAACTCACTTCATACCATTTAGTTCTCTCTTAAACCACCAGATAGCACGTCTCCCTTTTCTGCCGATTTTACGGCGTTTACGAGGTTTACGAGAGGGCACGCTCTCGCTAACTCGAATTCAAACGTCCATGCGTCTGCAGCACCACATCTTCCTGAATATTAAGGCATGCTGTCATGCCATTTCACTGGATTAATAAAGAAATGACCCAAATTAGCCGATTTTCGCAGGGGCTCATCGTACTTGTTTTAAAATATTCCAATGCTACACCCTGCCGTCGAGGGATCCACAAACTGAGGCTGTCGTCCCGATAAAACTACACACCCTATCCTGGGGATATCTGGGATGTTCCAGACCCAGAATAAACGTCGCGCGACTTCTAGATCTTGAAGAAGTGTGAATACAGCTTTCAGAGAGTAATGATCCCTACACAAACTCTATATCAAACCCTGACATAGCGAGCAGAGGAAAACTCTGAATTGGACGGAGTTAAACAGAAAGGAACCAAGCCACATCGGGATCGAACCGAGCAAAAGAGGTTTAAAGCTTGGCTCCTGCATAAGACTCAATGTAAAAGATAAACTTCAAGTTCAATTTCTGCAAAATTTGCTCCAACAAAAACGTTGAATTTTTGGCGATAGATAGTATAGCAGTGGTTGAGTTCAAACCCTCTCATAACTCAATTTTTTCCAAAATGTGGGTTGGTTCCTTTCTGATTAACTCAGTCCAATTATACAGATAAGCGAAACATCGTCGAACCATGGAACTTAAAAGCCCGTTCCTTTATGAATGTGAATTTAGTATCACGCTTTAAATTCAACACTGCTCAATGAAATCAAATATTATTTTCGAATGACGTCATTTGTTTTTGCCATTAAAAGGTACAGGTGCTTCATCATCTGAAATTTTCCCCCACTTCCAAAAAAATTCAGCTTCACAGTGATTCCATATAAAAACATTGGTTTTCATTGCTTCTTTCATTCTCACTTTCCTCTTATCTCTTGAAAGTTCTAAGCTCTGAGAAATACATATTTTGCGGAAGAAAAGGAAATTTTGACTCAGAGACAGGCAAGTTGGTGAGCTGGAGAAATATATTAAAATATGAGGGACATGACTGAAAATTTGTAGAAATGTGATGAGATGAGCTGCGTAAACTAATTGCAACCCATGAGGCTATTTTATTGATTTTACCGTTAAAATATCTGGTTTCCGGGCCTTCATACGATGAAATCCGGACTTATCTGTATACTGCCACTCAAAATCCGTGTTTTTCCGGCTGGTAAAAAATAAGAACTTTTTACAGTACTTTTTCAGTACATTCTCAAGAAATTTAGTACCTCCTCCAACGGAAAAATTTTGCACTTTTTCAGTACTTCTATTTGACGATGTTAGAAAAATTTCAAAAATTTGAAATTGCGAAAAAAATTTTAGAAAATTCCGGACCTTTTTGCGGAATTTCCGCATTTTTTCAGTACTTCCGGCCCGCCCTTAATGAATCAGTACTATTTCCGGACTTGTAGACACCCAGCGTATAACATACACCGGACACCCACACCCTGTACACTTGCCTAACTTTGTTATAATCGAAGCCACCATTCAGTTCAAAACCAATTCTTCCAACAAATTCTCTATTCAAATTGTCTTCTCCATTTCATTCAACACATGGAACATGCATGGAATTCCGCAGGATTTCGTTAAAAATTGTAAACTTTTAGTTAAACTGTTTTGACTTTATTTTGACTTTGAAAATCAAAACGATTGATTCCGATTCCAATTCTATCAACGAATTCTCTTTTTTTATTTTCTCACTTCAATCAACACACGGAATTTAACTGGAATTTCTCAGGGATTCGGTAAAAATTGTAAACTTTTGGTTAAACTGTCTTGACTTTGTTTTAACTTTGAAAATCAAAACGATTGATTCCGATTCCAATTCTATCAACGAATTCTCTTCTTTCCTTTCCCATAACAATTAACACACAGAATCTAATGGAATTTCGCAAGGATTCGGTAAAAATTGTAAACTTTCAGTTCGACTGTTTTAATCGAAGTCAAAGGGATTCATTCCCGCGACAAAAAAGTCCAACTGCAGTTATTGCGGGGAGGCTGGATAAAACGCTCGCTACCACATCAGTTCAAAATGCTGCGTTTTTTTTCCGAGGAGAGAGTTCCGTAACGGCTCCGGCCCGCCTTTTCAGTGTCGTGCTGTTAGCTGCGAGAGGGATGACACTTTTCCAACTCGTCGGGAAAATGTGCGGCTGCACCCTCATCCTCCACCTACACAGGGAGGAAAAAGTTACCTAAACTGGAGGAAAATACTTTCGCTTTTTGGAAGCACTCACGCGCTTACCCCACTCGAGGAAGTCCTTCCCACCCTCCCACCCCCTCTCACCTACCCCCATCAACCTCACATTATTGGGATGAAACACATTGTTGCGACATCAAGAGCTGAACATCCCCCTCGAGATTTTTTAATCTACCACATTCATGCGGGGCTGGTTCACAGGACGCCCCATATGGTATACATTATGATTGAGGGGGATTTCGGGAGATCCTGAATAATAGCATCATAAAATGGATATATTCACGCTAATTTTTTTATTGGTTCACCTGAAAGTGCTCAAAGATATAAGTATGTTACCTACAGTTTAGGGCTCAGCGCTGTTGTTTTTTCTGTGTACATTTCAATGTCGTCGTAGTTTTCCGATTTTGAAAATTGCACTTTCACCTGGAGAATCTTGCGCATTTTTAACTGAAAATTTCGTAGATTTTCCTTTTGATTTCAAGAAGAACAAAAAAGAAAATTCGGACAAAAATTGAACAGGTTTATTCTTGTTAAAAATTAAATTGTTTGAGTTAATTTTGCAACCCTGGAATGGAGTTATGTTCCTTCGTCCGGGAAACTACGAATTGATCAATTTTCGAATCGTTCTCGGAAAAGCTGAGCAACCAACTTAATGAAAAATTTGAAGGAAATCTTACAGGAATACTCAGGTATCTTTTCACTGCAAAAACAGGGTGTTTAGCTTTTTATTCATTTTACGAAATCCTGATTTTTCCTGATTTTTGACTGCAAAATCCTGATTTCACAATTTTATCAAATCCTGATTTTTTGCGGGGAAAAATTAAAATGTCTTCATTAGCGACGGCGAAAACAGAACTCAAGAATTAAGTTCTGAGGACTTTTCTCAAATCCTGATTTTACAACCGATTTTTCCTCAAATCCTGATGTAATCCGGAAAATATGGAAAATCCTGATGCTAGACACCCTGAAAAAGCTCCCCAGTGACAGGATTTCAGAGGGTAGATTTTGGGTAGAAATGACTCCCTAAGGACGGGATACAAAATGCAACCCCAGTCCATCCTCCTTGCGACCAGATTTCCCCTAGAAGTTAGGCAACGCCATGACATCCGTGCTTCGAGGGTTGATCGAGGTGCGTGTTGCTATGCTCTGAACGGCGCGGCGCAGTCCAAGGAAGCTTTTAACTTCTTCATCATTCTCGAGAAGAGGGTGTCTTCGATTCCCCCACCCCGCCACCCTGTAAACACCCTCTACCTGCGCTTTCTCTCCGGAATGCAACACGCACGGCATTACTCACGTGAAAATCACGCTCCGAAGAACGACAAAATTTATTGCTTTTCTGTTACTTATGGTAAGTCCTACTTGCCTTTCCGAAGGTAAAATCAAGGTGCGCAAACAGAGGAATACGCCCCCCCCCCTTCCCTCTAACCTTTAAATATGAGAATTAAATATTGATACTTAATGGGAAATCAAATAACCCCACTGATTTTTATTACTTTCTCGCTCCCATCGCGGGCGGAGGAAGTATTGTCATCGTCCACGAAGGGAGAAAGAAAGTTGAAATTTTTTTTTTTTTTTTTTTTTTTTTTTTTTTTTTTTTTTAAACTGATATAGTTTGAAGCTGTTATAGTTTTCACCAATATTGAAAGAAAAAGTACTTTTTCCACTTTCTGATTTTTAAAGGTGTTCTAACGAAGTAACGATTGTTAGAAGTCTGAGGACCCGAGTCTGTCGCACTGAAAAAAAAAAACCCCATTAGATCTAGAGTCCAGACTCTTAAAAACATCGACAAGAAAACATACTCTTGATTCAATCAGATTTAAGCTTAAATCAAGAACCAAGCCTTAATTTGAGCGGATTTCCTTTTGATTTACGCTTAAATCTGATTGAATCGAGAGTATTTTTTCTTGTCAATGTTTTCAAGAGTCTGGACTCCAGATCCAATGTGTTTTTTTTTTCCAGAGCGGACTACAGCCAATCTGGCGATTTCGGTGTAAAACTCGGGTATTGCTTCCATCCGTCCTGCAAAATACGAGGAGGTGTATTGCACGGTCCGCAGGAAATTGGAATGTAGACTTAGTTGTTGGACGGGGCATATCGTTGCATCTTGCAAATGTGCCGCGCACGTCTCAACGGCCAACACCGTTACCAAGTTCACCGAAAACGCACTTTGCAACACAAGCGACTTTCGGCGAAACCGGGAGATCAGACAACCCGCTACGGCAGGATTTCGATCCACCTTTCGCAACGGCCGCGGCCGGCTGATATACTGAGTTACTGACTGCCTTTGCTGATCTAATTAAACCGTCCAGGATCTCGACTCGCATTAATTTTTCAGGCATTTGCCAATGGGAACCGAATTGGAGTGAAAAACGAAGGATCATGGCTCTACACCCTCACGATTCTTTTTTATTGCTCCGCACAAAAATTCCTCATCTGACGAGAAATTCAGGACCGAAATGGTTTCAGACCTGCAACGCAATCAGTGTTCCAAACCCACAGCACCGGAAAAAAAAACCACATTGGATCTAGAGTCCAGACTCTTGAAAACATCGACAAGAAAAAATACTCTTGATTCAATCAGATTTAAGCTTAAATCAAGAACCAAGCCTCTTAATTTGAGCGGATTTCCTTTTGATTTAAGCATAAATCTGATTGAATCAAGAGTTTTTTTCTTGTCGATGTTTTTAAGAGTCTGGACTCTAGATCCAATGTGTTTTTTTTTCCAGTGCACAGGTGTTATTGCGCACTGGAAAAAAGTCTGGATCCAGTGTTCGAACTCTTAAAAAATTTGTCAAGAAAAAATACTGTTGATTCAATCGGATCTTTGCTTGAAATAAAGGAAATCCGCGCAAATCAAGAGTCTGTTCTTCTTGTCGAGTTTTTTAAAAGTTTGGACTTCGGATCCGAAGGACTTTTTTTTTCAAGTTCGCCATGAATGCTCCTAAAAATCGGCCATGACCCTTGAAAATGAAGATCCTGGCAAGACGGCCAAGTTCATATCGAATTCAAAATTATTCGGCTATACTTACGAAAAAATAGTTCATTTCTATTTAAAGTAAAGAACTGCTTTTACATACCTGAAACAAAGAAACAAAAATCGGTGTTAGATTCAAAACTCACGTACAATGTGTGTATTTCTAGTTTATACCGTACGATGTGCATATTTCTATTTTATGCACAATGTGTATATTTCTTACAAGGTTGTCACAAAATTTAGAGAATGAACTTCCCTGACATTTTCTTGATTTCCCTGACACGTCTGAGTAAAATTCTCTGACAATTGAGCATATACCATAAGGGCCAAAAATACACCATTTGAAGTAGTTTCCGGGAAAAAATTGTCGATATAAACGTCAAATGCGTTAAAAAAAGCTAAAAAATGAGAATCATCAATTTTCCCCTGATATTTTCGTCATTATCCCTGACTTTTTAAAATTCTTCGACAATTCCGGTATTCCCTGACTGTGGCAACCCTGCTCTTATGCACAATGTGTATACTTCTTCATGTACAATGTGTATATTTCTAATCATATAGAATTTTCCACTAAATTAATCGGAAAAAAGAAGAGGAAAAATTCAAAACCACAAGAATGAAAGTTTGATAAAATATTTTGTCTTGGGGCTTCTCAACTCCTTTTACTTTCATTTTCTCCTCATATAGACGTACCGTCCGTCCTGGGCCCAGAGGCCGAAACTTCCGGGTGCTGGAGCCGTAGCTTCGATTGTTCCGGGTGCTACGCCCGGAACTTTCGGCTTCTGAGTTGTCTATATAGCCCGCAAGCACGGCTTCCACGGCCGGAGTTTATTTTTCAGTGGAGAAATCGAGTTCCTTCCGAATGGAAGAATCCCGAACGAGTCGAAGATAAAACGCGAGCCTCCTGCATAATTTCCGTGTCGGGTGAAGTTTCGGCCTTCCAACTGCACCCCATCCTCATCCCGAATTCACGCCTTTTGCCATCGCTTCGGATAAGTATTTCCGGAGCAGACACTAAATTGGTTAATGGTCTATTTCGCGTGCGTGCCCCACCGCGCCACCCACCTCTCGAGGAAAACGGTTTTAGTGCGTTTTTATTTACTTTTTCTTGTTTTCTTCCTTTTTTTTTTATCTTCGCGCCGTGACGAGCCCAAGCTCCGGGCCTGGATAATGGCCTCCGTTCGTGAGGCTCTGGAGTGACCCTTCACTGCGTGCGTGTTTACCCGTGAGCTTTTATTCGAATGTGTTTTTTTTTCAGAAAAGCGCGAGTCTGTTTTTGTTTGAGCCGTGATATGCCTTGAAATACATGCAAACTGGGGTTCATCCGAAATTAGCCTTGAGCCTTTTTGGGAGCGATTGATTTATTTGCATTCTCGCGTCTACTGACTCACGACTTTCGGCGACCGAAACGGATCAACTTGCACCGGTGAGAACGGACAGGGTTACCTCGAATATTGGAGCATGGGCGAAAGAGGTAAGCGTGGATTTCAGCCTCGGCGAGAAAATGAAAGTAAAAGGAGTTGAGAAGCCCCAAGACAAAATATTTTATCAAACTTTCATTCTTGTGGTTTTGAATTTTTCTTCTTCTTTTTTTCCGATGGTACAGTGGATAAATGTCAGAAATTTTCGACATTTCCCGGTCGTCGCCAATGGAGATGTTGCATGTGTGAGTGAGGGATTTGCGATTTGACTGTTGATTCTTGTGTAAAAGTTGGCGAGAAACACGATGGTGCCACTGGTTTTCTCTGAAATCAACTCCCAAGCGCAAAAAAAGCTCTCAAAGTGAGGCCAAAATGGAGGGAATATCCCGCCCTACCCTGAGAGTCCACCTCTACATCAAAACAAACTCTCCATGCAAAGATAGAGAACAAATACATTAGCAGTGATGCCGAGTTTTCAGTTTTGGAGTCCCCAAATAAAGTGGCAGCCCTGTCAATGTAATGTATTTGCTCCCTATCTTTGCATGGAGAGTTTGTCTTTATGTAGAGAAGGGACTCTCAGGATAGCGTGAGATATCCCCTCCATTTTGGCCTCAACTTGAGAGCTTTTTTTGAGCTTGGGAGTGAATTTCAGAGAAAACCAGTGGCACCATCGTGTTTCTCGCGAACTTTTACACAAGAAACATCAGTCAAATCGCAAATCCCTCAAACATGCAACATCTCCATTTCCGACATTTCGGTCGTCGCCAATTCCCTGACATTCGCTGATTTCCCTGGTTTTCCGGACCATTGGCAACCCTGCATAAATAAATTAAAAATAACGGTTGAAATTTCAGGAGAAACCAGCATTTCGAAGCAGCGCGCCGTGTATGGCGTCCAGAACTCGCGACGAAACTTATCGAATCACGTCCGACGCAAGTTGGGACCCTCCCGAAGGGTGTCCCCTCCGAAGAAACACAAATATCATCAGCATAAGCATATTGCGGGCGAGGGCTAGGGGTGCCGGCCCTTCCGTAAGGAAATCACTGATCATGAGATTACATCCCGAGAGGGGTGGACCACACGCCCTGTTGCCGCGCCACCGTTCAAGTCAGTGGCGTGGCGTGCTTTGCGATATATCGATTGTTCTGTCATTTGAACTTATGGTAAAGAATCGATTACTAAGGTGTTCGCTGCGAACACCCTGTTTATCGATCCTTTTCCATAGGTTTAAATGGCATTACAATGGATATATCGCAAAGCACGCCGCGCCACCGTTCTAGGATCCCTTGCAACTAACCTCGGCGAAATATTAGATAAATAACGAAATTTTGCAACCACGCGGCGTCGTTGGCATGCATATAAGCGGAGGAAAATATCTTATCCCGCGTACGAAGAAAATGAATGAATTGCAGGTTTTAAGTCTTCGCTGTCGTGTCGAAGTCCTGAATTTTGCTGGTCGTTTTATTCTTGCCATACAAGTTGGTCCCTCCTCTCTTGCCGTTCTTTCCATCTATCATACATAGAATGGGTGATCTCATAAGATATTGTCTGTTCTCACCCTCCTTGATATTATCAGTTTAAAAAGCTGATTTTACACGTAAAAAGTTAAAGAAAAGAACTTACAAAAATATCCCAGAGGTAGGTCGTTTCTTAAAAGCTCTTTTCTCTTGGAGGCTATTTTCTGTATGGTTTGCATTAGCTATAGATGATAGAAGCTAGTTCGACTGAGACATTAAGTTTCATGTATTCTCCTTGTAATTCGGCGTGTTTATTTCTTTAAATGATACATCAGGAATTGGCGATTTTGCAATTTGGCAACACTGTTTCCCTCCACTTAATTCCCTTACAAACATCGCTCCTAGGTACGGCACCAAGAATCGATTGTTTTACATACATTTAAATGCAGAAAAAAAAGTGTTGCCAATTTTTGAGAATTGCCGCTGATATCAGAACAAGCCCTTTTTTAAAAAAATCATCGACAGTATAATATTGCCACCGAAATATCCTGACAATATGGACGGGAATAATAATTTTTGAAAAAATGCTGATTTACAGGGGTCATTAACATCGATACACGAAAAGTCTCAGTCTCGTTCATAAAGCGGAAATAACGCAACGGTGCGGTCAGTGGCGTGGCGTGAATTGCAATATATCGATTGTTATGCCATATAAACCTATGGTAAAGAATCGATTATTACGGTGTTCGCTGCGAACACCCTATTTATCGATCCTTTTCCATAGGTTTAAATGGCATAACAATCGATACATCGTAATTAACGCCACGCCACTGGGTGCGGTGCGGTGGCATCGCTCGCATATTTCACCCTCGACCCCGGCGACGCACCCGTATTTGCAGGGCGGGCGTGCGGGTTGCCGCGGGGTCGCCGGCAGGGGCAGCATGGGTTACTAATGGCAACAAGACCCCCCCCCCCCCCCGATGCGTGGGTGCGAGTGCAACGAGGGTCGCGGTGGGAAATTAACGGGGGTTGCGACTTGCGAGTGGCGATGAGGGCCGTTGGATGTGGATGTTTATTGATTGCTCTCGGGGGCGGTGAGTGGTGTCTGTTCGGCGCTCGATTCGTTTTTCCGACCGGCCGAAGAAACAGCGTATACGACACGAGGTTCTCACAGCGCTTTCGCTGTTCTCGACGAGAGGGTCCTCAGTTAACGAAATCGCGCTAAGTAGGCGTAACGAACTAAACGGCCGATTAGGGAAATTGAAACAGCGGAGGCGTGGATCGCTGAAATTCGAGCCGCCTTGATAATGCCGTGCTAACGGTGGCGTGGTGTGCTTTGCGATACATCGATTGCTCTGCCATTTAAACCTGTGGAAAAGGATCGATAAACCTAAAAGCGATGTTTTTAAGGGAATTAAATGGAGGGAAACAGTGTTGCAAATTGCAAAATCGCCAATTCCTGATGTATTATTTAAAGAAATAAACACGTCGAATTTCAAAGAGAAAACATGAAACTTAATGTCTCAGTCGAACTAGCTTCTATCGTCAGAGGCGTGGCGTGAATTGCGATATATCGATTTTAATGTCATTTAAACCTATGGAAAAGGATCGATAAACAGGGTGTTCGCAACAAACAACTTAATGATCGATTCTTTAGCACAGCTTAAAATGGGGGAAATATCGATGATAGATCATTCACGCCTCGCCACTGCGTGCTAAGTAAAAACGCCGTATGAAAATGTGGACGTTGCCGTATTCTCTGGATAAATGACGAATTTTCTGGGAAACTTGCTCCTTGAATTTTTTGGAGGGTTTTATTCGGGATTCGGACGTATTTCGACGAACGAAACTAAGCGCCAAATATTCGATTATCAGTTTCCGAATCAAGTCGAACGAAACTAAGTGAAATCTCCACTATCTCGCTTAATTGAGGAAAATCTCATATTTTTTTTCAGGAGTTTTGGCAACACATGCAGTTAGAAGAACTTTTCAGCTTTCAAGTAAGCCATAGAAATTCAAAATTGGTCCATTGATAAAGAGACACCAATGGTTTTTGCAAAATTTGCTCCACTGAATTGTGTTAAAATTGCACAATAGTTCTGTTAGGAAGAAATACGGTCACGGTCATATAGTCTAGTATACTTAAGAATTCTAAAGCAAATCAATCATAATTTTTCTAAAAATTAATATTTCAACATCGGATGGCAATGTCCTGATGTTCACATGGCATTCATCCTCGATGCTGCAGTAATAGGGACTAAAAAAGGGTGGAAGAGGCTGTTAATGGGATTAATTTTAGAAGTGAAACTTTAGTGCATGTTTGCCTTCTCGTTTCATCTTGGATAGTGCGGTGAGGTCATTCTCGCCTTTCAAAAATGGGGAGATGCTCATCCTAGCAAAGGAAAGGGGGTAAAAATACTGACAAACTAGTTGAGAAAACAAAGCGATATCTAGTCAATGACAGGGAGGGTGAAAATGATGGATGGTAAATGGGATCACGTTTAAGGGAAGAAATGATAATGCTGCGTGGGTGTGAATTAGGAAGGACTTGGACTCACTACATGGATTTTCTTCCCATAGTCCGCCCGTTTCTGATAAATAGGAAATTTTCTGTTGTTTCACAAACAACCATCACAGGATATTGCATTCCTCACCTTTTTGTGGTTTTTAGTGTTAGCAGGGCAGGGTTCACAGCGTAGTATTTTTCGGATTGCATTCCTTATTTCCTGCATGTTCTACTGACTGTGTGCATGTTTCCACGTGCAGTGTGCATGATGAAAAAGACGAAATTCTGCATGAAGACATCGAAGGCGCAGGCTAAACTACAAATATGGCGAGAAAATAAATGGTACACTGGAAAAAAAAACACATTTGATCTAGAGTCCAGACTCTTGAAAACATTGACAAGAAAAAGGACTCTTGATTCAATCAGATTAAATCTTAAATCAAAACGAAATCCGCTCAAATTAAGAGGCTTGGTTCTTGATTTAAGCTTAAATCTGATTGAATCAAGAGTCCTTTTTCTTGTCAATGTTTTCAAGAGTCTGGACTCTAGATACAATGTGTTTTTGTTCTTTTCCAGTGTGGATCCACACTATGTAGCGGTAATAGAAAAGCCAAAAAGTTCCATAATACAGCTTCGAGCCAATAGAGCTCATTAGAGCTCGACAATTTTGACTCTAATTGAAATTTTTGGAATATTTCGGCTTCGTTTTCCTCGCCAAGTGGTGTGGACCCAGCACCATTTCACCATCCTGCACTTTTAATTAATCTGCCTGCGACGTGCACGCAATTTTCCTTAATCTTGAGTGCTTCATAAAGCCTAAGATGGCTTTACCCAATCAGAAGTAAATACTCGAGTGCCACACTCTCCCTACATAAAAGTAATCTCCTGTCTAGTGACCCGTTGAAAAGCACGGATATTGCGGAGATCTCTATGAGTCCGAGCATTCGTATAGGAAGAAGAGAGTAATTAAAGGTTACGACAGGGACTCTCAACTTCTTGAGGTCCCGGACGGTTGTCCGAGGGCGCGGCTCCGTTTGCTCGCCGATTATGTAACCCCCCTCCCCCCCCCCCAAATCGCCGAGAGGTGCGATTTGCTGCCGGCCGTGTCTTGTCTAGGGCCTCCGTAGGTCGCCGCTCCTCCGACAAAAGGGCATAACTGAATTTCCACACGAGTCCTGTTCTCCGTATGATTCGACGCTTTCCGCGGCTCGTGAGGAAAGGGAGTTACGCTGTTGCGACGGAGGGACGACGAGATGGCCGCAATAAAAGTTACGTGGTTGTCGGTGAAAAATTAGCGACCGAATGGAGTTGTATTCCGCAGCCTCCGGGATTTAGATCTTGTCTCGAGCCTACGAAATTGCCTCGCCGAGGTGTCGAGACCGACGCTGTCTCGGTGAGCAGAAACGTCGTATGTGCATCCAAACCAGTGTTCGAGACTCACTTTTGAGTTTTAGGAGCCATCTGGCGCATCAAGCCCGATTTTTAGGCGCCATTGAAGATTTTTTAGGGGCCAAATCGACTTTTTGCCTGTATGTTACGCCGCATTTCGACGGTGTAAGTCGGCAATCACATAACTCGTTTGCGGTGTCTGAAAATCTCCGCCTCTATGTTATTTTTTTAGAGAGGAACAAATTGACATCATTCCTTGAAGTTTTCGCGGAATTTTCTTCGCACAGAGAGGAAAAATCACGGCAGTTTTAAAGAATTGCCGTTGAGTAGTTTTCCGTTTAAAAAATAAAGTATGACAGGAAGTCTGCGACGTCGCAAACCGAGTTATGTGATTGCCGACTTACACCGTCGATTTAGTGAAAAGTTAGACGCAAGATGTTTTCGTAACAGAACTAGTAAGTAGCTGTAACTTGGGGGAGACAAAAGCACTAAGAATGAAATCGTGAGGAATAGAAAAAGTAAGCTTTCACTTGCAGTGCTGAAAATTCCGAGTTTTTTCAATTCATGGAGATTTGTTTTTCTTTCTTTATGTGACTTCCTGTGAAAATCCAGATTTTTAGGTGGCAATTTTTAGGGGCCACGTTGGCGCAGAGCCTTCATTTTTTAGGCGCCATGGCCGAATTTTTAGGCGCATTTGGCGCGTTGGCGCCTGTGAGTTTCGAACACTGGTCGTATGTGCATCCAAACGTTGCCAAATTTCGTCCGATGGTATATTGATATTTACAGGGTGTCTATTGGTACCCTGTCGTTCAATTCCTTACTCATTAAAGACCTTTTCCTTGCTTTTTCCTTGCTTTCCCGAAAATTCATATTTTGGCGATACTTAAGGATCTTTGGTTTTTCCTTACCCTTTCCTTACTTTTTCCTCACCTCAGCACACATCTGTGCTGATCACTCCGCTCATCTTCACTACTTCAGATCGTTAAAGAACGCATTGAAACCTGCGCACTCGTGTACAGGGTGTCTAGTTGTTTTTCATTTTGGGGAATCCTGATTTTTCCTGAGTTTTGACTGCTAAATCCTGATTTCATAATTTTTCCAAATCCTGATTTTTTGCGAAGAAAAATTATAATTTCTGTATAAGCGTAGACGAAAGCAAAACTCTAAAATTAAGTTCTAAAGATTAAAAACAAGTTTGAATCGATGAAAATGAAAATACACGCTCATGAACCAGATCGAACCGATCGCGGAAGGACGACTTTTCTCCAGTCCTGATTTTACGGCAGATTTTTCCTCAAATCCTGACGAATTCGGGATTAAATCCTGATAAAATCAGGAAAATCGGGAAAATCCTGATGCTAGACACCCTGGTGTAAGTATTTTAAACGTATAAATATCTAGCCACCGAAATACGATTCTTTGACACCTGCAACTGACCTGGATCCGATCGCCCGACTGACTTACTTCATACGGAAGCGAATCGAAATCCCATCTATTCGATGGACCCCACTCTGAATCCAACCCACCGATCGTTGAAGTCGTTGAGCGTTGATCAATCCCAATTGGATGGGAAGGATTCCGCTCTGGGCGCGGGGGCCCATTGTTCGCCGCTCATTGGTGTATTCACTCAACGGCCGGCTGATTACGGGGCGGCATTCAATCCCGGGCAGAAACAACGGGCCATTGTGATCGGCCGACCGACCGATTCGAGTCACGACGCACGGTGGATCGAGTCAATAGGCGAGATCGGACAAAATTTGGAAACTTTAAACGCTTATAACTCCGTTTATACAAACTTTAGGGTCTCAAAATTGGTTCCACAGGGTGTCTAGTTTTTTTGTCATTTAGGGAAATCCTGATTTCTTCTGATTTTTGACTGCTACGTCCTGCTTTCGTGATTTTATCAAATCCTGATTTTTTGCGGAAAAAAATTAATATAAAAAAAGCTCGATAAAAAAAATCTGATCGGACGGCCGACTTTTCTCAAATCCTGATTTTAAGATCGATTTTTCTTCAAATCCTGATGAAATCGGGATTAAATTAATCCTGATTGAAGTGATCGACCTCAAATCCTGATGGAATCGGGAAAATCCTGATGCTAGACTCCCAGTTCCATTGTTTTTCTCATGAAAGCTTCTGTGGGAAGCACCCCTTAAAATTTAAAATGTGACGAATTTAACATCAAACTTTTCAATTTCGGTTAAAAATTTCATGTCCGACATCTTTGATAGAATCGTTCCATCGTGCGACAGACGCTGAAAGGGGAGCCACGCGCGCCGCGGTATCGGAGGGTGATGATAATGGTGATCGGCAGATCGAACATCGATTATGATCTGCATAATTGGATGCGACGCTCTGGTGGATTCGCCGAGAGGATGCGCGTCGTGAGGTGCGTTACGGATGAGTCGACGTGTTGGATACAACTATTCTAACTCCTGGGCTGCCGATTTGCCTACCCTCTCAGTTGAAGGCGAAATGGATCGCAGTCAGCAAAAAGGAACCAGCGCAATTAGTGTTTGTAAAAATGTTGTCTCTTCATAATGGAGAATTTTCACGCGATTTTGTTATCGCTTCATCTGAAAGTGCTTAAAGAGCTGATTTCGCAGTATTTTTTTATAATTTTCTTCTAATATGGGAAATAGTAAACAAATAGATTTAAAAGTGAGAAAATGCACCGCCTAGTGAAGTTATCTGGCGGCATATTCCATTCAAACACACTTCGCAGATTAGATCATTTTGTCATATCTTTCTCCAATAACTGTTCAATTCATGAACCAAGGGTATCCTCCTGTTCAGTTCACTCAGCAGTTTCCACTTTAGCGCGAAATTCATCAAATTTCAGACACCTACAAATTCTCTATTATCGGAAAAATCTCTCAAAATAGCGAGAATATAGGTGTTGCTTCCGACCAAAGAATTCTTAATTTTAAAGGAAAATAATCGTGTAAATTTTAATACTTAGTATATTTTTCGAAGGAAAGAAGAACTTGCGTGATTTTGAAAACACTGTGATCGCGCTGGTTCCTTTTTGCTTAATGCGATCCAAGTACTGATATGCCTCCTCGAATGATCCATGGAAATGGCACGCTTACGGTTGGGTCGTTGTGATGAATACCACTATTCTAACTCCTGGGATGCCGACCTGCCTACCCTCTCCGTTGAAGGCAAAATACTAGTTACGGCGTAAAACAACAACTGACCCAGTTGGATCGTGATTCGTGACGGTGGATACGAGAATTTTGGTTTTTGAAATGAAGACCCTGAATACACGCAATGAAGACCTAAATTTCGAGGGCTGAGACATCGCAGCTCTGACCAAAAACCCGATTGAAAATGCAAGAGATCCTTAAGTGATCAGAAAATAATATCTCTGTTATCCTCTGTAGGCAGCAAAAACTAAATATGCACGTGATTACTGCCGGGGTGGTGGAAAGTGCTGTTAGTCCGGGATTCGATTCCGCTATATTGCCATTCCAACTTCCTCGTAATCGCTCTCCTGAAAGGATTCGCTCGGAAGATAATGTCTTTATTCCAGCTTCAGTCGCAGTAATAGCCCTGCGGATATGACTTGATTTCTACACGGAAAGAGAGGAAATTCTTACGGGGCCGATTTTAATATTAGGTCCGTCCGATACGTCAGCAGTTCTTTCCGACGTGAGCGCGGCAAAGGGAACATCTGGGAGCATTTACACGGGAGAAATCAAATTCTCGATGTTAGGTCGAGTTTTAATAAAAAAAAAAACAAGGAGAAACATCCAACATGAATATGTTGGAAAAGCGTGCCGAACAACTGAAATTTCGGAGACATGAGCTTGAATGAATCGCTGAACCAAGAGCTAATAATATCAGCTGTTTTGATATGGCATTCTATCATGGAGTAATGCATAGGGCTCATGTTGTATAGTCAATGGGTACGAAGCACCCATTAAGTGCGGCGGGAAAAAATATTCTAGATTCAAATCGCTCTAGCGTAAAAAAGGGTTTATGAAGGATCTGTCAAATGAAATAATACGGTTTTGACCGGAAAATGTTCTCAAGGGTTTCCAATCAGCAGTTCATTCAGTTTTTTGGTAAAAGACCATCAGGGCTTGGCAGTATAACGGTTCAAAGACAAAAAAACGGGTCCGAGGAAAAAATATTTGGACGGCCCGTTGAATAGCATTGGTTGATCGGTGTGCTGTACTATGGTACATCCGAGTGATTTCAAAAAGCGAGCCCTACTGGCACGCTTAAAAAAAAGACATGGCTGAAGACGGAATAATGTAAAATCACGCAAAGAGGAACGACTAATTTTTCGTTTCTCAGACGAAGGAACGTAACTTCATTCCAAGGTTAGAAAATTGACTCGGACGGTTCAATTTTTAAGAGAATATAACTGCGATCTCTGAACAAAATTTTGCTCACTTTCGCGTGTGGCCACCACGGTCGGTTACGTTTGTTCGGCTTCGAGTTGCGTTTCGCAGAACGACACACCATTTCGCCTTCATCACGGAGGATAGGCAATTCGGCATCCCAGAGGTTAAATTAGTGGTATCCAACGTCACAACCTAAAAAGCTAAACACAGAGCGGAGCGGCGTGCTGCCAGCGCAACAAGCGCACTGGCGCCTGCAAACCTAACAGGGATACTTCACGCATTGCGCAATGCGTGAAGTATCCCTGTTAGGTTTGTAGGCGCCAGTGCGCGTGTCGCGCTGGTCGCCCTCGTCCGCCGCGGCGCTTCAAGCAACTATTGTGCTACAGAGGTGTTGCACAGTATCGTGCGAGGTTGAAGGCGCTCCAACTTATTAAGAATGTCAGGCACCATCTATGAGTACGGAGCTTTCCTCGCAAAATAAATCAAGATACTACGGCACAAAAAGAGAGCGGTAGTCCAAAAACTCACCAAGTCGTAACCGTTTTTCAAAAATTTTCCTGCATGGTGCAAAGGAATTTACGAAATATCATACTGCAATGTTAAGGGGCTGTTTTTCTTTCGTCTGAAAAATGACGAATTCAATACAATTTTCTGCTCGAACAACACTATAAGGAAGTCTATTTCCTCAAATTTTCATTTTTTTGAAATCACTGATCTTAGGTGACACGAAAGACAATTCGACGTATTTCTATCGAACGGGTCTATGTGCATTATGACGTGAGCCCTGTTATGCGTGTATTCTTATGGGTCTCAGGGCTCATGTCTTAATGCACATAGTTCCGTTTGATGGAAATACGTCCAATTTATCCTTCATTACAATCTAGTATAAATATTCGATTCTGTGCAAGTCAGCCAACATCGATAGAAATCGAGTACTTGACACACGTACAAACGGTCAAACTCACGACGAGGGCTACCAAGTTGCCAGGGCATTCACTGCCTACACCCTCGCACCCTCCCAGATTCGCACTGTGGTTGGATGGCGAAGTTTCGCAAATCCTTCTTCCCACTGCGGAACTCGGCTGTGTTCGACTCTCACCTTTGAGATTATCCGCTAACGCCGCTACTAATTCTCCAAGTCTCTGATTCCGCGCCGACATGCTAACACACGTACACACGTACGCACGTACACTGCGAGGGCGGGGCGGGGAGAGGGGGGAGGGCGCAGGGGGCGTCTAATTGGGCGCGCCGTAGGTCGCGAGACGCGTGTACTCGTCACCGCGTTGCCAAATCGAACGCTATTTCCACGGCAGATTCGGCTACTTTACCTCTCGACCAGAGATGCAAAATTTCAAGAAACTGTAGAAAATGAGATTTCATGATGTAACTTTTTTTTCGAATGAAACGCATATTGGAACTGTGAAGTCTTAATTTTGAAATTTCGCCGAAAAAAATAATGAGGCAAATTTCGAAGTTTTTCATCGCATTCTCCGAGTGCCGCCCGCACTGGTAAAAAAAACCTTTTGGACCAATGCCGCGGTGCATTGACTTAAGAGTGCAGTTTCTTGTCGCCGGATTTAAGAATCTTGAACTCTCGTTTCAAGCAGATTTTGCATTGATTCAATTCAAAATCCGCTTGATACAAGAGTCCAGACTCTTGTTTCAAGCAACAATCCGGAGACAAGAAACTGCACTCTTGAACCAAGAGGGTTTTTTTTTACCAGTGCGGTCAATCTTTGGTGTACTGAAATAAAACTTCGGCCGTGGAAGCCGTACTTGCGGGCTATATAGACAAACCGAGCGCGTAACGGACACAGCACCCAAAGCAATCGAATTTCGGCCTTTGCGCCCAGAACAGACAATAGACGGTATTCTATATAGCCCGTAACAATTTTTTCAGTGTGAAAATGAATCGTCCTCGGAGAACGATTTTTTTTTCCTCGAAGAACGAATTTATTTTGTCCTCTAATCGTTGCCCCTCGAGGACGAGAGCGGGGTGTCTCCTAAAAAAGGCTGGCCAAAAATCAGTACTTTTTCACTGCATTCCCAAGAAATTCAGTACCTCCTCATCAGAAAAATTTAGTACTTTTTCAGTACCTCCATTTGACGAGATTTGGAAAAATTTCGAAAATTTGAATCTCTCGCTCAATTTACGACAAAAATGACAAAAAAGAGTGAAATTCCGGACCTTCTTGCGGAATTTCCGCATTTTTTCAGTACTTCCGGACCGCTCTTAGAAAGTCAGTACTATATATTTCTGGACTTTCCGGAAATTCCGGACTTGTAGACACCCTCGATAATTTCCTCTGCAGAGGCGGAAATCTCCTCCGAGGAACATTTGGACTGCATTTTGCAATTTGGAACGATCAATTCTGGCTCAACTGGAAAAACACTTATGTGCACAGGGAAACTAATGGCCATACGTCGTTTTTAAACCGGGCTAGAAATTATAGTTCCAAATTGCAAAATGTAGTCCATTTATTTTACTAGGGTTCTTTCCTTCGATCGTATTAAACTCGAGAATTTTAGCCCAATTTGGCAAAGGAGGAGGTGCTTGATGCGCCCACGCACGTCGCTACGCTCTTAGGCCGCGTCGCGTTGGTCGTTCCCGTCTGTCACTGCATACAAGTCCTCGCTCCTCTGACGTAAGGACGTACGTTCATCCCAGCGTGAGCCCTGTTCTCCATATACCTCCATGCTTTTCAGGGCTCACGTGGAATTGAGATACGTCCTTAGGTCCGAAGGCGCGCACTTCGATCCGCGAGGCACGTTCCTGTACTCGCGTACTCCCAGTCCGAACTTCGAATCCCAATCGCAATCCTGATCGCACGAGTACCTACTCGCCCTGATCCATGTTGCCAAAATTCCATTTAAAAAAAAAACAAATTTATCTTCCGAGGACTTACAATTAACGCATACGTCCCGAGTAGCACTTGCAATTACAAGGTAAAATTATTGCTATTTCATCGGCTTGTTGTGAGAGTTGTTGTAGTTTCGAGATACTACCAGCGTACGCGGTAAATTTGAAAAAGCGTGTCACAGACTACGCATATTGCGCGCTACAAAGTCAATTCCAGACTTCATTGATGTGCCAATCGTGATTTTAGAGCGAATTTATCACTTGGAAGTGCATCCAATGGAGATGTTGCATGTGTGAGAAATTTGCAATTTGACTGATGATTCTTATGTAAAATTTCGCGAGAAACACGAGGATGCCACTAGTGTTCTCTGAAGTCAACTCCCAAACTCATAAAAAGCTCTCAAGTTGGGACCAAAATGGAGGGGATACCCCACCCTACCCTGAGAGTCCACCTCTACATCAAGACAAACTCTTCATGCAAAGATAGGGAGCAAATACATTAGCAGTGTTGCCGTGTTTTCAATTTTAGAGTCCCCAATTAAAGTGGCAGCCCTGTCAATGTATTTGCTCCCTATCTTTGCATGGAGAGTTTGTCTTGATGTAGACGTGGATTCGCAGGATAGCGTGGGATATCCCCTCCATTTTGGCCTCAACTTGAAAGTTTTTTTTGAGCTTGGGAGTTGATTTCAGAGAAAACCAGTGGCACCATCGTGTTTCTCGCGAACTTTTACATAAGAATCAACAGTCAAATCGCAAATTCCTCACACATGCAACATCCCCATTGAAATTTCCACCCTTCAAAATAGAGAAATTCAGGGCCTTACTTGACAACACCGCGACTCAGGAGGCGACTGACTCGGACTGAAAATGAGACGGGAACGAGGAACGGGGCCTCGAGTATACTACAAACTACACTCGTACGTATGCGCTCGCTACAGCGTACAAGCACCGCGTCTGCAAGACAACCGACTCCGCTTAATTGGAGTATGCATATTATACGTCCTCGCTGCCACCTCGTAGAGTCCCTTTATAACCCAGAGTTAAGACAACTCACTTTTGGTTAGGCTGAAAGTGGCCTAAAAAAAAATCCAATTCTGATTGGTTCTCGCTCATGGAGGCCGAAACGAGTGCACCAAGATGGCGGTACCTCGAATGTGAACAAAAGTAATGAAAATATAACTAAATTGTGGTTTATCAAGAGTGAATTGTTATTTTAATCGCACCAAAATGAAAATATATTAAGAAATTATCCACTAATCAATCTAATTTTAAGGTTTTGATCAGTTTTTGTTGATGTTGTTGTTTTTGGATGACAGACATCGGAGGATTCCTTATCCTTATCCCTCAATATCGTTCGTTTGAGTGCACTCGTTTCGGCCTCCATGGCCAGCCAAGGCCGGCTGCCAGTCAGCTGATAATCGAGTTGTCTTAACTCTGGGTTATAAAGGGACTCTACCACCTCGCTCCCGATAACCGGGGGGCTCCTCATAATCGGGGGGTATTTTCGGGGGGGAATGGCAACATGGCGCCTATTTGAAATGCACGCCGGGACCCCGGCACGTCGGGGAAAACTCGAGAATGGAGTCCTGTCGATATACGGCCGGGAAAAAAGCGTATGTCCAGGCTCCCGATAAGATAGATTAGTATCGATGTCTGCGAAGGGGAGGGGGGGGGGGTCGGGATTGCTTCAGGGAGCAAAACGGGAACTCCTCGAGAACTTATTCGGTACGTTTGTGTGTTATGTGGATGTATACAGGGTGTCCCAGGATTAAGTGCGAATATTGAAGGAGTCGATTCTTTGGGCCAGAAGAAGACGTTTTTATGATATAACTTTTTTTCCAAAAACGCTTTCCCTGGGGGGCCACAGCCCCCCAAAGTTGGAGAAATAAAATCGTATTCGATAAATCGCAAAGCACGCCACGCCACTGATTCCAGGTCCCTCCAGGCCCCGATTTATATACCTGGCGTAGATTTTAGAGACGGCTGAGATGGAAAACTTCGAGAAAAATAAGACGTTGAAATTTCATGTGATACACAAAATTTTCCCGTAAAAATTCAAATAATTGAAATTTCAAACTATATTCTTATTATAAGACGGGAATTATTTGAAATTTTGTTGATGTTTCACGTGAAATTTCAATGACGCTCTCAGAATTGGACGGCCGCTGATAATTTCTAAACGTCCCCGGGAAATGGGAATTAAGTCGAGATGTTGCGGTAAACTGTATTAGGTTGATCTAAGAGTGTATTCAGGAAGAATTTACCTGAATTTAGGTTTCAGGAATGCGCGGCAGCGTCGCCATAATCCTGAACCTGAAACAAAATAAATAAAGATTTATTATAATTATTATAATAATTTATTAGACAAGATTCATCGAAGTCGCCGCAGAAGCCGTAGATTCGTCGAAATAAAGCAAAAAAGAGTTAAAAATCGCCATTTCCCCGACGAAGGAACTTAACTATATTCCAGGTCGACAAAATGACTTGAACATTTCAATTTTTCACAAGAATGTATAAGAGCAATTTTCGTCCAAAAATTTTGTGATTTTTGTTTGAGATCAGTGAAATTCTCAGTTAGAAACACCCTAAATTCTCTTAGCAACAATGCAGTTCGCGCAGGCAAATTTAGAAACATTGAAATGTAGTTACATTGTTTCGTGAGAAGAACGACAAAATGACAGAAAAGAAAGAGGGGAAAATGCTCGTTTTCCTCAAGACAGGTCACCGACATTTACTGAGTTTTCCTAAAATTCCTGGAAAAATGTGTGGCCCAGCTAAAGAAAAAAAGGCTTATCTACACTTTGAGATGAGCCCGGAAACGCATTGAATTGCATGGACGACAGGGTTCATGGCAGGGGAAAATGCCAGTTTTCCTCAAGACAGGTCACCGACATTTTGTGAGTTTTCCTAGCATTCCTGGAAAAATTTGTGGCCCAGCTAAAGAAGAAAAAGGCTCATCTACACTTCGAGATAAGCCCGGAAAAGCAATGAATTGTATGGACGACAGGGTTCATTGCAGAGTGTAGTTACGCCTTCACGTCAGGATGGCGACGAATTTTCCCCCAAAACTTTTTCCACGTGAGCCCCGAAAAACATGAGATTATACGAGCTGAAAAGCTCATCAGAAGCGCACGTCCGTCGGCGAGCGACCAGAGGCGGATCCAGCAATTTGGCAACACCGGATTTCCTCCATTTGAACATATGCTAAATAATCGATTATTATCGGAGCACCTGGCCCCTCCGAGAATCGATACATTTCCATAGGTTTGAATGGAGGAAATGCGACGGATCATGCGAAGCCGCGTATGAATACCGCTGAGCCACCGATCCCGGCGCGAGGTGCAATGCGGGCGGGGGGGGGGGGGTCGCGGAAAGGGGGTAGAGGGTGCACAAAGGTCTCCTCCCGAGAGTCGTGAGTCGTTCGTGTCGTTTTGTGTCGGGTCTTTGACCTTTGCGGGTCGACTACGGTCGTCGCGGTCTCGAAGCGACGCGGCGCGACCCAGGAAGCTCCCATTTTCAAGGTGAGTCTCATATTTTACGAAAGTCTTCACACGGAGAAGAAAGATTGTAAATAAAAGAGGCGTGGAGAAAAAGGCGCACAAGTGTGATTTTTGCTTTTTCAAGAAATGCCAAGATGAACTTTTAAAATTACATGGAGCATAACTGCCGTACTAAAGAAGAACGCCCACTGGAAAAAAAACACATTGGATCTAGAGTCCAGACTCTTAAAAACATTGACAAGAAAAAGTACTCTTGATTCAATCAGAATCTAGCTTGAATCAAGAACCAAGCCTCTTAATTTGAGCGGATTTCGTTTTAATTTGAGCAAAAATCCGATTGAATCAAGAGTATTTTTTCTTGTCAATGTTTTCGAGAGTCTGGACTCTAGATCCGATGTGTTTTTTTTTCCAGTGCCGCATAAACCATAAGACGTTATCAAAATAGCCACAAAATCTTCGCAATATTCTAGGAATTTTGCCGATTGACGAAATCTCAGTTTTGCGAAGCGAACGGTATCATCAGAATCATGATCCACGGCCATATTTAGTCAATTCGCCTGGATTTGGCGCTCGTGCCCGAATGACGTAACAAATGCCCGACGAGCCAACTGTAACCGAATACTCCTCAGCCGCCAAGATCTCATGTCAATCAGAAAAGCACCGATTATCTTCGCCCTGCTGGGCAGAAACCACACAAGCTCCATGAAAATCCGGTAAAGATAAGCGGTTTCGCTCAGGACCGGCTAATTGGACAGCATTTTGCAATTTGGAACTATAAATTCTGGCTCTTCTCGAAAAACACTCATGTGCATAGGGAAACTACGGGCACATACGTTGTTTTTAAACCAGGAGCGAGGAGGATTCTGCGCGCCGAATTTCGGGTCTCGCCTGGGTTTAAGGCTGATTTGCATGCCTGAATTGCGAGTCTGATGGGTTTGATGGATGGTGCCAAGGCGCGCGGTTGCGTGATGCAACTCCGCGTCAAACCCGAAAAAAAACACGGCTGACAGAGTCACAAATTTTGACATGATATATTGGTGTCTTGGACGTAGGCGGGTCCTGCCGATTAAGGAGATTCGTATTTATTATATTAGAGGAAGCCAGGAAGTAAGAGTAAATTAATGCGCTGATTCTGAGTGGAGCGCAAGTGTGAAAATGTAAAACGGACAAATTGCCCTCTTTCGGACGGATGCTGTATCGCGTAAAAAATATCGCATAATATTTGGACCGAATTTTGCAATTGCAAGCTACTATTATTGGCCCATCCATGAAAGCACTTATCCGCATAGGGAAAGGAGAGACACATACGTTCTTTCTAAACAGAGCCAAAAATGGTAGCTCGTATTGCAAAATGTCGTCTAACTGGATCTCATGTAATAGAATGAGGGGACCACCTCAATTACATTGTTGCAGAAACCGTGTATCTTCATCTTTATCTTCACCTATATCTAAAAAGAATGCATAGAATAGAAAAAAGTATTTTTTTTTACTACTAAACAATGTCAATTTCAAACGCAAACGATCGTACAATTGTAACTTCTATTACTACAGCTATGTTTATTTAGTAGTTCTTAAAGCAAGGAAAAATATGAATAACGTTGAAAACGATGTAATCGAGCTGGTTCCTTTCTGTTAGAGGCGAATCAATTACTGAGCCATTTTTCTTAGAAACGACATGACATACAACTCTCCTGCTCAGATCTTGCAACTTAGCACGCTTTCATTTGCGACTTGTCAATAGGAGGGTTACAAAGATGCAAAATATTTTGTAAAAAACCATATGTCTTGGTTAAAACCTTGACTAGTGGCCTAATAGAGTGTTTTTTGTCCAAAATTTTCTTGAAACACTCTGTACTCTGGAGTCAATGACGCAAATTACAAATCTCAAATTAAATAATCTCAAACCCATTTCAAATGAAGGTGATTTAACAAATTTTGCCTGACATTTTCGTCATTTTCCCTGATATTTCCCGGTTTTCCTGACTTTTTAAAATTCCCTGACATTTCCCGGTTTTCCCTGGCTGTGGCAACCCTATAACCGACTGAGGGCCTTTTTCACGCAGGGCCGTCAAGAGGTATTTTACAAAACAAGCATTCGCAGCGTAACAAATAGCATTTTCCTGATATAGTTCAGACTGTAGTGGAGGTCTGAACTACTTTTCTATCCCAATTAATGGGCGTCTGGATTCGTTAGATGGACTATTAACTTCTTTTGTTTGCATTACTACCGAAGCAGCGACGCGATCTATTTGAAAAGCCAAAGACGATTACTGAAGACGGAGGATAGAGAGGATGCAGCGAATAAGCCGCCGGGATCGAGTCAAACAATTTGAAAAAATGAGGTTTTAATCCAGTTGAAAGCGACTCCACCACCGAGGCTGTTATAAGCAGTCCGATTCGAGACGATATTAATTCGACTGCAGTTTAATGACGTCAGCCGCCAGAACTGCTGCCAACTTGTGTGAGCTTCAAGGTGATACTCTTCCACGACTACAGGGGGCTGATTATTGAAATTGAAGGACGAAATCTGTGTAATCTTTATTTCCGTTTCGGACTCCGCAAGGGGGGAAGGGGGTTGTCATAACTATCGGTATAAAGGGACTCAAGTTAGAGTACCTTTATAGACAGATTATGGCCATCCGTATCTCTTCACTACAGGAAAACTGCCGCTTTTTGATTGGTCAACGAGTTTTTAGGCTTCATGATGCTCTTACGGCCGTAAATAAACGAACAAGATGGCGCCTGACCGTAACATTGGTAAGAAGCTATAATGGAACACTAGACAAGGTACAAATTTCAGCATTCTGATACATGATTCGTAACGTAACTTTCACGCAGAATACGATGCGCACAACAAAAATTACCGCAATTAACTCCTTACGAAGCTATTTAATGATTCTTGATGCGTGAATTCAAATCACCCGCTCATGAAAACTCAATGCTCTCCGTGATTCACATCGCTCGCTAAACGTTATAATGACAGTCTCTGCGATATAAAAATCTGGCAACCTCAATCTTGACGCTTTGGCTAAGCTATAGCATATTGCTTATAGTTTGAACAACACATGGTGGAAAATGAACATTGATCGATTGAGAAGCTTGCTGAAACCGTCGTAGTGCGCGATTTGACTCACGTAGAGCTTTGAGTTTCTTGTCAGCGGGCAGTTCAAATTCCTCATAACCAATGTGAAATAAAAACGTTAATATCTTTGTTTAGGAGTTGATTTCGGTAATTTTCGTTGCGCGAATCGTGTTCTACGTCAAATTCTGGTCAAAAAACATGTATTAGAGTGCGTAAATTCGTACCTTATCTATTGGTCCATTTCAGTCGAAACGTGACAACCTCGGTGGGGTATTAGTAGCTGCTGCGGGGGAGCGGCCCGGGTCGGGATTACACGATTTACACGGCGCATTGTTTCGCGGCATTACTCCGATTGTAAGACCCGGGACGAGCATCACTCTCGACGGAGAAGAGGAGCCGCTCCGGATTCCGAATCCGCTCCACAAAAGGAACCACCGCCGCGTGGCGCCGCGCCGTGCACTTCCACTTGATCGCGTCTGACGTCACGCGGGCACGTCAAACGTCGAGGACGCAGGACGAGCTCTGCATTGCTAAGCAAGAATCTCATATCCACGTTCGGACGCTGCCGACTTTTTCCGGATAAAACACCGAAAAAAAGGATGCTGATTCGATATTCTGGATGTAGAAAAGCAGGGTGTCTACTAGAACAGGCTGGTAAAAAATAAGTACTTTTACAGTACTTTTTCAGTACATTCACGAGAAATTCAGTACCTCCTCAACAGAAAAATTCAGCACTTTTTCAGTACCTCCATTTGACGAGATTTGAAAATTTTCAGAGATTTGAAAATTTTCAAAATTTGAAATTGCGACAAAAATGACAAAAAATTAGAAAAAATTCCGAACCTTTTTGCGGAATTTCCGCACTTTTCCAGTACTTCCGGACCGCCCTTAAAAAATCAGTACTATTTCCGGACTTCTAGACACCCTGGAAAGTGGGCGACACGACAACTCACAAAACGTTGAATGGACCACTAGACAAGGTACGAATTTCAGCATTCTGATACATGATTCTTAACCAAAAGTTTAACAAACACAGCAAGGAACGACGACGCTCATACGACGTTTCTGCTCAGCACGAAGGAGCTCCTCAAACATCAACTGGTGCAGGATCAAACACTAGAGTAAAAAATTCTAAAACTCTGGATACAGTTTACTGAGTATTTCATGTTCAAATTCCAAAGAAAAATGCACAAAATTCTTCCGAAAAATGACTCTATTATCGGCGAAGAACGGCAACGCTCAAATGCTCATACGACGTTTCTGCTTAGCACGGGAGAGCTCCTCAAACGTTAACTGGTGCATGAATGGAGCGCGTTGATGGGCTCGTTTCGAGTTTGATTTCTGCCGGGACGATCGAATCAAGTGTGAATTATGATGAATTACGAATTAATCTGGGTCGAGTTGCGGTGGGGAGGGCGGTTTCAGAAGCGCCACGCCAGGTGCGGTTCTTGACTTGGGTAACGTGGACGTGTGAGAGAATGGTTCTTCGTGCCTGTCGACAAGGTCGCTCCTCCATCATTTTCGACTCCTCCTCTTCGGGGAATTAATTCCCAAGGAATAATTCGCAGGTGCCCAACCAGAAGTTTTTACGGCATTAAAAATAATACAATTACAGATGGACCGCAGGGCCGTATTAAAGGGGTGGCGGTGGCCACATGGGCCGCGGCCCATGGCGGCAAATCCATAGGGGGCGACAAATTTTGCAATTCTTTTAAAAGTAGGTATGAAAAATAATTCGGATTTAGAAAAAAAAATTACGAACGAGAAAAGGCGACAAAATCTCTTATTTTTTGAGAGTGTAGTAATTTCTACTTTAGTCGTCTCTCAGTGATACAAGAGAGACAGCACCTTTAATTAGTCGCGTTAAGAGAGAAACCAAACACGCAATTTGGTCTGGAACGGCGCGACTTACCTGAAGAGAAATGATGACGAGGACTTGAGATTAACAGGAGAAGCCCTCGGCGCGGCGATCGGCACGTAACACATATTAGCGCCTACAAGACTGTGCGAATACTTCACGCATTGCATCAAACACAGTGCGGTCATTGCGGACAGCGTGAAACGGATAGCGCCTGCAAGAATGCATGAATACCTCACGCATTGCGGCAAACACAGTGGGATCAGCGTGAGACGCATAGCGCCTACAAGACTGCGTGAATACTTCACGCATTGCGTTAAACACAGTGCGGTCTGCGAGGCGCGGCGACGGAAGTTAAAATCATTAACCCACATTTATGTTTGTTCTTTCATAATTTATTCGTTCATTTCTTATGAATGGAAGGCCTTGTCCACACAGAGATAGGTTTACGAAACTTAACTTTCGCGCAAAGTTCCGTGAACTTTTGCTAGTAGTGTTGACAGGGCTTTCCCAAAAAATGTGCTCAACACCAGTAAACGCGTCTTATGCACCCCTCCCCCGCTAGCACGTTCATTTGATGATTTTTATTGATGTTTCAAAACGAATGAGAAGGGGGCGGCAAGTAGGTAAATCCAGCCCTGATGGACCGCGTTAAGCAGAAAGGAACTAAACCACATCCGATATAGCCAAATTTAAACTGAGCGATCTAAATTTTTAAAGGAGAACGTTCAAGCGGATTCCTTTGAAACTTTTAAGGAATTTGCCTCGTACTATCCAAAAAATTCGATGAAATTTGCACAAAAAACAGCACAACCGTTATCATACAAGGAATTAAAGTGTCCAGTTAAATTTGTCATTAGCTGATGTGGCTTGGTTCTTTTCTGCTTAACGCAATCCAAACAGTAGTTCCCAATTGCATAATGATGTCCAATTTGACATATTTACTTCTTTCAGTCTTTTTTTTTTTTTTTTTTTTTTTTTTTTGAGGGAAAAAGAGGTTTTCAAAATAGGAGGACCGAAAAGAAAAAAAATCTAAGAAATTTAAATCTCTGGATTTAAATTTAAGAGAGAATAGGTTGGACAAATCAAGTTTCCATATCGCAATCGATATTCAAACGGCAGTAAATTCTTCCATTTTTTCGTTTCGGAATAGTCTCAATTTCAGTTTATCGGTGTGAATATTTATGATTACAGGAGTGTCGTCTTTATTTATGGGCTGCCGTTTTCTTTTTCTTCTTCGTTTTTTATTTTTTACTCTGAGCCGCTTCGACGTGCAAGTCCCAGGCACGCCCCCTCCGGACCAATAAAATTGATCGTCAATCGTAAAATTTGATGAGAGGAACAGGAATCTTACTTTTCAGGATTTCGGAGGTAGCGTCATTATTGTTACGATCCCTGCGTTGCCAGATTTTTCCGGATTCATGAGTTGGATCTCGTTCTCCTTGCCCGACGAATTGGGAAAAGGTGACGCTTTTTTTGGATTTCAAAGTTCCCGAACTTTCCCATGACTTTTCAAGATTTTTGAAAACTAAATTTCAGAATTGGCTGAATGAACCTCTAGACAAGGTACGAATTTCAGCATTCTGATACATGTTTCTCAACCAAAATTGTACGTTAAACACGATGCGCACAACGAAAGTTACCGGAATCAACTCCTTACTAAGATATTAAATGATTCCTGATGCGTGAGTTCAAACCATCCGCTCATGAAAACTCAATGCTCTGCGTGATTCACATCGGGCGCTGAACGTAATCATGACAGTCTCTGTGATATGAAAATCTGGCAACCTCAATCTTGACGCTTTGGCTCAGCTATAGCAAATTGCTTATAGTTTGAACAACTTATGGTGGAAAATGAACATTGCTCGATTGAGAAGCTTGCTGAAACCGCTGTAGTGCGCGATTTGACTCACGTAGAGCTTTGAGTTTCTTGTGAGTGGGCAGTTCAAATTCCTCGTAACCAATGTAAAATAAAAACGTCAATATCTTCGTTAGGAGTTGGTTTCAGTAATTTTCGTTCTACGTGTTCCTGTGATCCGTGCGATACCTGAATCCTGTTCTACGTGAAATTCTGGTTGGGAAGCATGTATCAGATTGCTTAAATTCGTACCTTGTCTAGTGGTCCATTTCGTCCCCTTCTCAAATTCCACCTCAGTTTTAACTCTATCATCCAGCGGTCACCCATAAAACTAATGACTAGACTTGCAGCTGATAGCTGCACTGATTACAGCCAGCCAATCACGCGTTGACTTTTTGTCTCACCACCCGTGACGTCATTAAGTCTACATCGATTATTAAGATGTTCGTTGCGAACACCCTGTTATCGATCCGTTTTCCATAGCTTCGAATGGCAGATCAATCGATATTATAACACCAAGAACGCCATACCACTGGACTATGAACACGACGTTTTCTCAATTCTTTGTAAGTAGGTAAAATGTTAAAATAAAGTTTAAAAAAAGTTTAAACATTTTTTTAAAAAAAATCTTATCTTACTATAGTAAAAAAAAATAAGGCCTTTTTTGTGTGTACGTCCGTGTCATTTCGCATTCTCATTGGTCTTTTATTAACCAATCAGAAAACGTCATTGAAAATCCCCGGGAAATTTAAATGTATTCTTCCGTAAAGGAATTATTGATAGGTAGACAGGTATAAAAATGGGATGTATTTCTTCTAATAACCAGGATAAAAGGGAGGATTATTACCTATACAGGATAGTCCTAGAAAAACGGGATGTACCTATATTAATAAACCGGGATAACAGGAAGGATATCGATCATTGTGTATCGATATTCGATACATCGTTTGTTCTAAAGCAGTAATGACTGGGATAAAACGGGATTTCTTCATAATAACCGGGATAAAAGGGAGGAATTTTACATCCTATACGGGAGAGTCATGGATGAACGGGATGTACCTATATTAATAAACCGGGATAACAGGAAGGATATCGATCTTTGTGTATCGATCTTCGATACATCGTTTGTTCTAAAGCTGTATTGACTGGGATAAAACGGGATTTCTTCATAATAACCGGGATAAAAGGGAGGAATTTTACCTATACAGGATAGTCATGGATGAACGGGATGTACCTATATTAATAAACCGGGATAACAGGAAGGATATCGATCTTTGTGTATCGATCTTCGATACATCGTTTGTTCTAAAGCAGTATTGACTGGGATAAAACGGGATTTCTTCATAATAACCGGGATAAAAGGGAGGAATTTTACCTCCTATACAGGATAGTCATGGATGAACGGGATGTACCTATATTAATAAACCGGGATAACAGGAAGGATATCGATCATTGTGTATCGATATTCGATACATCGTTTGTTCTAAAGCAGTATTGACTGGGATAAAACGGGATTTCTTCATAATAACCGGGATAAAAGGGAGGAATTTTACCTATACAGGATATTCATGGATGAACGGGATGTACCTATATTAATAAACCGGGATAACAGGAAGGATATCGATCATTGTGTATCGATATTCGATACATCGTTTGTTCTAAAGCAGTATTGAGTGGGATAAAACGGGATTTCTTCATAATAACCGGGATAAAAGGGAGGAATTTTACATCCTATACGGGAGAGTCATGGATGAACGGGATGTACCTATATTAATAAACCGGGATAACAGGAAGGATATCGATCTTTGTGTATCGATATTCGATACATCGTTTGTTCTAAAGCTGTATTGACTGGGATAAAACGGGATTTCTTCATAATAACCGTGATAAAAGGGAGGAATTTTACCTATACAGGATAGTCATGGATGAACGGGATGTACCTATATTAATAAACCGGGATAACAGGAAGGATATCGATCTTTGTGTATCGATATTCGATACATCGTTTCGTCTAAAGCTGTTTTGACTGGGATAAAACGGGATTTCTTCATAGTGACCGGGATAAAGTGGAGGAATTTTACCTATACAGGATAGTCATGGATGAACGGGATGTACCTATATTAATAAACCGGGATAACAGGAAGGATATCGATCTTTGTGTATCGATATTCGATACATCGTTTGTTCTAAAGCAGGATTGACTGGGATAAAACGGGATTTCTTCATAATAACCGGGATAAAAGGGAGGAATTTTACCTATACAGGATAGTCATGGATGAACGGGATGTACCTATATTAATAAACCGGGATAACAGGAAGGATATCGATCTTTGTGTATCGATATTCGATACATCGTTTGGTCTAAAGCTGTTTTGACTGGGATAAAACGGGATTTCTTCATAATAACCGTGATAAAAGGGAGGAATTTTACCTATACAGGATAGTCATGGATGAACGGGATGTACCTATATTAATAAACCGGGATAACAGGAAGGATATCGATCTTTGTGTATCGATATTCGATACATCGTTTGTTCTAAAGCTGTATTGACTGGGATAAAACGGGATTTCTTCATAATAACCGTGATAAAAGGGAGGAATTTTACCTATACAGGATAGTCATGGATGAACAGGATGTACCTATATTAATAAACCGGGATAACAGGAAGGATATCGATCTTTGTGTATCGATCTTCGATACATCGTTTGTTCTAAAGCAGTATTGACTGGGATAAAACGGGATTTCTTCATAATAACCGGGATAAAAGGGAGGAATTTTACATCCTATACGGGAGAGTCATGGATGAACATCGATGTACCTATATTAATAAACCGGGATAACAGGAAGGATATCGATCTTTGTGTATCGATATTCGATACATCGTTTGTTCTAAAGCAGTATTGACTGGGATAAAACGGGATTTCTTCATAATAACCGGGATAAAAGGGAGGAATTTTACCTATACAGGATAGTCATGGATGAACGGGATGTACCTATATTAATAAACCGGGATAACAGGAAGGATATCGATCTTTGTGTATCGATATTCGATACATCGTTTGGTCTAAAGCTGTTTTGACTGGGATAAAACGGGATTTCTTCATAATAACCGTGATAAAAGGGAGGAATTTTACCTATACAGGATAGTCATGGATGAACGGTATGTACCTATATTAATAAACCGGGATAACAGGAAGGATATCGATCTTTGTGTATCGATATTCGATACATCGTTTGTTCTAAAGCTGTATTGACTGGGATAAAACGGGATTTCTCCATAATAACCGTGATAAAAGGGAGGAATTTTACCTATACAGGATAGTCATGGATGAACGGGATGTACCTATATTAATAAACCGGGATAACAGGAAGGATATCGATCTTTGTGTATCGATCTTCGATACATCGTTTGTTCTAAAGCAGTATTGACTGGGATAAAACGGGATTTCTTCATAATAACCGGGATAAAAGGGAGGAATTTTACCTATACAGGATAGTCATGGATGAACGGGATGTACCTATATTAATAAACCGGGATAACAGGAAGGATATCGATCTTTGTGTATCGATCTTCGATACATCGTTTGTTCTAAAGCAGTATTGACTGGGATAAAACGGGATTTCTTCATAATAACCGGGATAAAAGGGAGTAATTTTACCTCCTATACAGGATAGTCATGGATGAACGGGATGTACCTATATTAATAAACCGGGATAACAGGAAGGATATCGATCATTCTGTATCGATCTTCGATACATCGTTTGTTCTAAAGCAGTATTGACTGGGATAAAACGGGATTTCTTCATAATAACCGGGATAAAAGGGAGGAATTTTACATCCTATACGGGAGAGTCATGGATGAACGGGATGTACCTATATTAATAAACCGGGATAACAGGAAGGATATCGATCTTTGTGTATCGATCTTCGATACATCGTTTGTTCTAAAGCTGTATTGACTGGGATAAAACGGGATTTCTTCATAATAACCGGGATAAAAGGGAGGAATTTTACCTATACAGGATAGTCATGGATGAACGGGATGTACCTATATTAATAAACCGGGATAACAGGAAGGATATCGATCTTTGTGTATCAATCTTCGATACATCGTTTGTTCTAAAGCAGTATTGACTGGGATAAAACGGGATTTCTTCATAATAACTGGGATAAAAGGGAGGATTTTACCTCCTATATAGGGTAGTCATGGATGAACGGGATGTACCTATATTAATAAACCGGGATAACAGGAAGGATATCGATCATTGTGTATCGATCTTCGATACATCGTTTTTTTCTAAAGCAGTAATGACTGGGATAAAACGGGATTCCTTCATAATAACCGGGATAAAAGGGAGGAATTTTACCTATACAGGATAGTCATCGATAAAACGGGATGTACCTATATTAATAAACTGGTATAACAGGAAGGATATCGATCTTTGTGTATCGATCTTCGATACATCGTTTTTTCTAAAGCAGTAATGACTGGTATAAACGGGATTTCTTCATAGTGACCGGGATAAAGTGGAGGAATTTTACCTATACAGGATAGTCATGGATAAAACGGGATGTACCTATATTAAGAAACCGGGAAAACAGGAAGGATATCGATCTTTGTGTATCGATCTTCGATACATCGTTTTTTTCTAAAGCAGTAATGACTGGGATAAAACCGGATTTCTTCAGAGTGACCGGGATAATATGCAGTAATTTTACCTATACAGTATAGTCATTTATAATAGTGGATGTAACTATGTTAAGGAACCGGGATAAAACACATCAAATGCATCATGAAACATAGCAAACACATCAAACACATCATGAAACACGTAAAACGCAATATACACATCATGATACACCTAAAACACATCAAACACAACAAACACATCATGAAACACAATCAAACACATTAAACACAACAAATACATCATGAAACACAATCAAACACATCAAACACAACAAACACATCATGAAACACAATCAAACACATCAAACACAACAAACACATCATGAAACACAATCAAACACATCAAACACACCATGAAACACAATCAAACACAACAAATCGCATGTATCGATAATCGCACGTTTCGATAACCGCATTTATCGATTCCAAATTCCCCCAAATTTCCCCATTTATACAAAAAATTACGAATCTTCCTATTTCTCTACTGTTCGAAATTATATGAATTTAATTTTTGATCATTAATAATTGTATGTATTTCATTACAATTCTTTTCTCCTATCTTTGCGACTTATTTTTCATTATCAGTTGCATTACTTCATTATCATGTGATGAAAAACAGCTGAGTATTTTTCACCACTTGGTTTTTCAGTTTTAACCTTCAAAAAACAAAATTAAAAAAAATTTCGGAATGTCTTCTTTCAAAAAAATTAAAGATTTAAATGAGTATGCTTATAATATCCAAATTAAATGTAAGGTAATTTCAAAATCACAAGTGAAAGTTTCAAAATCTGGTTCGGTCGAGTTTTTCTTTTTCAATTTACAAGATGAATCTGCCACAATAAATTGTATTTCGTTTGAGAAGGGATTCCATCAAATTATTCAGGTATGTACTTATTTATGTATTAACCTCTTACTTTATTTTCTCTTTCTCTAATTCCATTTTTATATGTCAATTTTAATTAGCTGAAGAACTATTTACTAAAAAATGTTATGGAAAGTTATTTTAATTTTTCTTGGAATTGATTCTGAAAAAATGTATAAATTTTTTATTTAGTATAGGTATGCGAAGATAAGATTCTGTTGAAATTTTTTTCAGTGTTAACTTTTTTGTTCCAAAAAAAACATAATTTTAAATTTTGAATTGTAAGTTTGAATATGAGATCAGAAAAAAGTGGAACATTGTTTATCAAGAAGTTCTGCATTAACTTTGTATATTTTCTACTGTTTAAATTGAGGAATGCAAAATGTACTTATTATCTTAAAAACAATTAATTTTGTCCCTATGAACAAACCTTTTTTTATTATGTATATAACTTAAAATTATAATTTCACTAAACGTGATGGACGCACGGAGAACGCCCAGAGTTAACGCCAGGGGATGAAACCCCTTGGAGACTTGATGGTACAATTTTTTATCTACCAATATTATTCACGGTAAAATTAAATCACCCAACCCAAGTAGCATTTTTCAACGGAAAAATTGCGATTTTATCGCCGATAAAATAAAAATAATAAAAATAATATTGGTAGATAAAAAATTGTACCATCACGTCCCCAAGGGGTTTCATCCCCTGGCGTTAACTCTGGGCGTTCTCCGTGCGTCCATCACGTTTACCGGTCGATTTTACCGGTGATAAAATCGCTAGGATCATCAACATATGAGCGATTATCGCCTCAGTCGCCACGGTGGTAGGCCAACACTTTTCCATTAGGCTATGGCCGCAACATGATTCCCAAGTGCGAATTGCCTCTATGTAGATGGATCGGCGCTTCGCAACCTTACAACTTTTTACATTGCGTTGACTGACACCGAGTTTTCATTGGATTTTTTTTTTTTTTTTATTTTCCCTCCTCTGTACTTTATGAAATACGTACTGTACTTTATGAAATACGGTTGGTAAAATGAGGTTCTACTGGTAATCTCATCATTCTGTCTTTGTAAAATTACCAAGAATAGTGAGATTATGAAGGGCCGTTTGTAAAAAAAGTGTCAACTTCCTCCGGAGAGAGAGAAAGACTGGAGAGAGAGAAGAGGGCTGGGGAGAGGGGGTGAGAGGGCAGGGAGAGGAAAAATTGGCAGAGAGAGAAAAACAGTTAGTAGAGAGAGAAAAAAATTAGCGAGAGAAAGATGAATTTTTCATGGCGAAAATAATTTCTCCGCGGAAAATAATTTTACCCGAAGTTGAATTGCTGTTCTAATGTCCAGGATTGAGGTTATACCCTCAACGGTGCCATCGGTTGCACCGGTCGATTTGCTCCGTTGCCACATGGATAAGGATATTCAATTTTATACTTCGGTTCGGATAGTTCCAGTCCACTCAGTCCAGGCTCATCCATTCCCACCATTCCATTCTTCCATCATTATTATTTCACTTCTTGAGGAAAATAAAATTTACAAAGCAGTAGTAAAGCCAGTAGGGAAAAGAAAATAATTTTAAATAAGAAATTTACTCCCGATAATACGAAAAGCTGTGGTCAGTGGTTTGATTTGTTGGTACACACCGTGCTTGCTTGCCGTGCCGTGCTTGAGAACAAGTCTAAGTCTGTTCTGTTCTGTTCTGTGTATAGGTAGCACGTGTAGCTCACAATCAGTACATACCAATTACATACCAAGCATGTGCCAAGCACCAAGCCCGCCAAGACAAGACTAGAGTCCCTTTATACTGAGAGTCAAGACAATTCAGCTCATGGATGTCACAAACGGGAATAAAGATTACAGAAATTGAACGTTTTTCGTAATCTTTGATCGGCCCATTCTCAAATGCCTTTCTCCGTTCCTCCTCTCGTTCCGTTTGTTCCTTGCCGAACCCGTAATTCCCTGGTCCATTCCAGATTATAATCTTTGCAATTGGTGAAAATGTAATCTTTATTCCCGTTTGTGACACTGTGGAGGCCTAAAATACGGGAACCAATCAGAAATGGATTCAAATTGTCTTGACTCTCAGTATATAGGGACTCTAGACAAGACTGTCAGACACTTCCAAGTACTACCAACATAACATCCATTTGTAAATAATATCCATGTGGCAACGGAGCAAATCGGCCGGTGCAACCGATGGCACCGTTGAGGGTATAACCTCAATCCTGAACATTAGAACAGCAATTCAACCTCGGGTGAAATTATTTTCCGCGGAGAAATTATTTTCGCCATGAATAATTCATCTCTCTCTCGCTAATTTTTTTCTCTCTCTACTATCTATTTTTCTCTCTCTGCCAATTTTTCCTCTCCCTGCCCTCCCTCCCCCTCTCCCCAGCCATCTTCTCTCTCTCCAGTCTTTCTCTCTCTCCGGAAGAAGTTGACACTTTTTTTACAAACGGCCCTTCATAGTGAGATGGCAAAGATATCGATGGACCTTGGTAAAAACGCCGATATTTTTTATCGCCTGTGGTAGAATTACAGAGATAAAATGGTAAATTAAGTTACCGGGAATTGATTACGAATAAAAGTGGTATTCTTACCTGGAAAAATCAGTAAAAATACCGGTCTGCCTTTCTAACATTACCAATGATTGATAAAAAAAAGAGATGGTAAAGTTACCAACGGACCTTGGTAAAAACGGCAGCGGCGGCGGCATAGAAACATGTTTCATAAGCGTCATTCATGCGTTAGTAGGCGTTGATGAAAAATTGCAATTTATTGCAATTTTATCTCTATAAAATCGCGTTCGATAAAATCGCGATTTTATTGCAATTTATCGCGATTTTTCTCCCGATAATATTGCGATGATTCGCCGTCGATAAAATCGCGATTTTTTTATCCGATAATATTGCAATAAATCGCGACGTCGATAAAATCGCGATATATTCTCCGATTAAATCGCAATTTATGGCGATCACTACTACTCGGGAATTGCAGCAGCAAATCCAAAAATTGTTACGCATCACCGCCACTCTTTAATTTAAATATCAAACCGACCTGTGGCCTTTTATCAAGGTTAATATAAATACATCCCGTTTTATTAATGACAAACCTATTATATTTCGTTTATATTATATTATATTCTATCCTATTTGCTTTCCATCCATTTTATTTTATCCCATATAAACCGTTTCAAACTGATTATTCACCTTTTTTTAAAACTCCAACCTTAATTGAAGTAAGTTTTTAGCTAAATTGAAGATGATCTTTTGAATGAATAAACACTTAACAGAACTTCAGCAGTATTAATATTAATATAATTTACGAGAATAATGTAAATTAAAAAAAATTAAGTGATATTTTCATAACGAATTGACAGAATATACGAGGGGGTTGGGCCGCGGAGCGGCCAGGGGGCGGAGCCCTCTAGTCATTTTTACAAGATGACAAGCATGCGGAAAACTTTCTCGCCGCTCTATGCCTGTCTTTGCGCCATTCCTTCCAAGGACTAAATCCTCGACTCGGAGTCAGAAAAGGAGAAAAAAAAGAAAGATATTCAAACAACGCGTCTCGTTTCGAGTTCTCTCACGTTTCTTTTCTCCCCTAACTAGGAAATTTCGTCGGCAACGCCGTTGAGTCTCGGAATGTTAAATGCATTTGACATAGCTTCGAGGTATAGGTGTCGTTATAGCGGGAGCTATCCGAACTTTCCGAAACCCGCCCACCATCTCTTCTCCTCGTGTCAAGCCTCTCAGCTCGCTGAAAAGAACTCTGTATGAGTATTCAAAAGCTGCCGGATGTCGCCCGATAAAATATTTATTTCCTACGAAAGTTTTGAACATGTTTCCTGAAATGTTTCAGTATTTTCGATTGGATTACTTATAAAAATGTCTTAAATGGGTCTGTTGCACGGACGAGATACAGCTAATTGGATGCACTTCCAAATGATAAATACGCTCGAAAATCACGATTGGCACATCGATGAAGTCTGGAATCTACTCCGTAGCGAGCAATATGCGCAGTCCTAGACGTAGTGCTGACGTAGTCTGTCTCCCCCATAATAACTCGATCGACTTTCTTAGGACGTATTTCTGTTAAACGGAAACTATGTGCACAATGTCGTGAGCCCTGTCATGCAGGTATTCGTATGGTTCTCCAGGCTTACGTCTTAATGCACATAGTTCCGTTTGACAGAAATACGTACTTATAATCGTCAAGGTAGGCGAGGAGTTTTTCAAAACCCGCCAAGATCACGCTTTTCGATCTATTGATACTGCGCCGACTGCGCGAATGAAATAACTCCAAAATGATCGGTGCACTAGTAAACTCTGGCATTCATAGGATAACGGATGGTAACGCCTTTGATACAACTCTTCGTGCACGGCTGATGCCCGTGTGGCATACACACGAGGAGGAAGGAGCTCCGTTTTTGTTGGCAACACTGTTTTTCTTCAATTTAAATTTATGTAAAACAATCGATCCTTGGTGAGGCAGCTTGTTTCGGCTAAAATCGACATTTTCAATGGATTTGAATGGACAAACAACAGTGTTGCCGACTTGCAGGACACGCTATTAGATTCCATTTTCACACAATCGCGGCAACGCAGGCGTGCGGTAGCGGTAATTGGGTACGGTATCCGCGGTGACATCCAGAAATCAACGGGTATCGCCTCCAGAAAGGGGGGGAGGGGAGAGAGGCTGTGAAGAAAAAAATGCCGCAGAAGCAAGGATGCGGATGGGGGGCGGCGCGCCGTGACGGGAAAATTTGAATTTTTTCCCCTGGAAAGACGGTCGTCGGCCGTAGCGTCGGACGCGCGGCTCTCACAATCAGTGTCAAGTCCATGAGCGAGAGGCCCGAAGCAATGCCAAGGTCCGAGACGTGTCGCTAGTGTCGCTGTTTTGCTTCCTTCCCACCGCGACACCGGGACCAAAAAGACTCTACTCCGCGGAGAATGACCAAGTAGACCAATGGAGATGTTGCATGCTTAAGGAATTTGCGATTTGACTGTTGATTCCAATGTAAAAGTTCGCGAGAAACACGATGGTGCCACTGGTTTTCTCTGAAATCAACTCCCAAGCTCAAAAAAAGCTCTCAAGCTGAGGCCAAAATGGAGGGGATATTCCACGTCTACATCAAGACAAACTCTCCGTGCAAAGATAGGGAGCAAATACGTTGACAGGGCTGCCACCTTATTTGGGGACTCTAAAACTGAAAACACGACAACCCTGCTAATGTATTGCTCCCTATCCTTGCATGGAGACTTTGTCTCGATGTAGAGGTGGACTCTCAGGGTAGGGTGGGATATCCCCTCCATTTTGGCCTCAACTTGAGAGCTTTTTTTGAGCATGGGAGTTGCTTTCAGAGAAAACCATTGGCACCATCGTGTTTCTCGCGAACTTTTACATACGAATCAATTGTCAAATCGCTTATCCCTCACACATGCAACATCTCCATTGACAAGGTTTTAAATTTTACATTAAGAGAGATAAAATGTCGATTTTTCTTCAGAAACAGTTTACATACATTGTATACAGTGTATAAGTATACGTGTTTTCACAGATGAGCCAGAAATTATAGTTCCTACTACTACTAAAAATTCGCTCTTATATCGCTTCTGGGCGCTCTGCGACACCAAACCGCCACTGATAGCGATCTTGCCAGAGCTCCTCCGGCAGATCGCATCTCCTCATTTCCTGCCTTATTCCCTTAATCCACGATTTGGGAGGGCGCCCGCTTCGTTTTCTACCAGGCCAGGGGGGACCCAATTCAGAACCTTCTTAAGCAACCTATCATCTGGCATCCGTTAGTTGACAAATTATAGTTCCTAATATTGCGAAATGTAGTCCAATTAATTCCCTGACACATTTGAGTAAAATTCCCTAACAATTAAGGATATGCCACAGGGCCAAAATGACATGGTTTAAAATAGTTTCCGGGCAGAATTTGTCGTTCTGTACGTCAAATCCATTCTAGGAAGCGAATAAAAGTATCAACAAATTTCCCTGACACTTTCGACATTTCCATGTTTTCCCTTCCTTCTTAAAATTCCGGGACATTTCCCGGGTTTCCCCGTATTCCCTGACTGTGGCAACCCTGTGCTATGCGGTTGCGACAAAAATCCCACCGAACCAAAAGTTGCCCTCTACCTTAAATCTGCGGTCGAGAGCGAGGACCACTCATGGAGTGAAAACCGGAAAAATCCGACGAATTTTTCCGCGGCGTTTAGCCGCCAAACGGAGCGGCTAAACCGAGTCCCGGACGAACCGAATCGGGGGGGCTTTTGTAAGTTGGGCGTCCTGGGGAAAAAGGGAGGGGGGAGGGGGCCCCATTACCCGTAATTCCCATAATTCCCGCAACTGGAGTCTGCCCAAGTTGCAAGTTGCGACCGCCGCCGCGCCGTTGGTAATTGATTTCACCGACTAACGGTGCAAACCCCCCCCCCTCCCCGCCCACAGTAGCGCAGTCCGAGGATTAGCCATTAGCTCGCTAAGATGCATCTTTGCAGCTTTCCCATTTTCCCCGCCTCGAATGTCTGCCCCCGTATTTTTCTGTTTTGTGCTAACAATAAGTAGCCCAGCTGACAAAAGCGCGCAAACTCTCCATTGGATGAGCCCGGAAAAGCATTTAGTCGCAAGGTAGATTTACACAGGTATGGACAAGTTGAAAATTTCCCATGAGCCTCAGTACGTGTCACATGACTACGTGACGTAGGTTAAGGGGGCAGTTTTTTAATTAAATTACAATCAAATTAACATTCAAACGTTTGTGCGTTTAAACGTTAAAATTAATATCGCATTATCAAAATTGTGCAAAAAATCCCACAAAATTTTGACAAACGATAAACCGAACATAATAAATCAAAATAATCAAAACATACAAAATGGCGGAAGTTAAGGGGCCTCTGGCGAGCCAATCAGAGGCCAGTTGTTCAGTTCTGTCCATACCTGTGTAAATCTACCTTGATTTAGTCGTATAAAGGACACGGTTCGTTGCAGAAGGTGGTTACGCTTTTGTGTCAAGAGGGCGACGAATAAGGTTGTTGCAAGATCCAGAAAATGCTGTCCATTTTTCCCCATCACCGAAACGCGGGGTAAATGGAAGTTTTCCCCGAAAACCCCGGGTTTCGGGGAAAACTTCCGGGGGAACTTAAATTAACTTTTCAGAGGGATTGGAGCATTCTAAGCTACAAGGAGATGATATGTTCAGATTTAGAAGTCATATACATATCGACGGTGTACATCGGCAATCACATAACTCATTTGCGATGTCTGAAAATCTCCGCCTCTATGTCATTTTTTTAAATGAGAAAAAATTGACACCATTCCTTGAAGTTTTTGCAGAATTTTCCTCCCACAGAGAAGAAAAATCATGGCAGTTTTGAAAAATTGCCGTCGAGTAGTTTTCCGTTTAAAAAATAAAGTATGATAGGAAGTCTGCGACGTCGCAAACCGAGTTATGTGATTGCCGACTTACACTGTCGATATGTAAGGTGTAAAATTGAGGCATGCTTAAGTACTAAATTTCCCGAATTTTCCGAGGACCATTGAGAGACATTAGCATTCACCTTCTTCCATACATTTTCTACCTCATCATTTATGTTGATTCGGGATATCTTCAGTCTGTTATTTTTGGTATTTGTCATTTCAGTTTCTGCCATTAAAACATTCGTGTTCTATAGGTGCATTTCATCATTTCTTACGGTATTTTTGTTCTAGCTCATTTTCTCAGCATAAGATTGAAAATTGAATATAACCTAATATTTTGGGATAAAACATGAAGCAACAAGAGCTTTTCCGAATTTGACGCAGAGAATTTGATAAAATCTACCGTCCGAGATAATTTCTACAGGAAAATTCTCCAAAAACTTAGTGCATTCTACAGAAATAACCCTGGGAAATCATTGGGTGATAAGGGGTAGATATTCTAGGGGTCCTTTTCTAGATTTGATGAAAATTGTATGAAAATCACCTTCTGCGTTCCTAACCAAGATGTGACAATGAGCTCCTGCGCCTGATATATTCATCATATCGGAAATAAACTGTACTTTTGGGGGGATCGTGGAATGTCTGATCGGTACACACGATCACACAAAAAACCGGGAAGCGTGGATATAAGAGGAGTCAACACCAGAGAATATTCTCCCGGTAGGAACTGAACGCTAGGCGCAAATAATACCGACAGACAAGCAAATCCCGCACAAAACTGATTCCGTGCTGCTTTAAACTTGGGTTCTCTCTCCCGAACTCTGCGAGACCGTCGGACAATTGCGCATGGCTCCAAAGGGGGCTGAAAAACCGACTGAGGCGGTTAAGATAAGTGGTTGAACTAATCTTCAGATCGAAGTCGCACACAAGACTTAAAAAAGCTATCGGAATTAAGCCCATGATATGAGTGTTAGCAGAGGCAGTTCTCTCACGAAAGAATCAGCGCCATCTATCGGGTCCACACAGATGCTGGACTGGTGATCGAGCTCGCAAAAGCGTAGTTTTTTGATCATTCGTTTCTTCAAGGAACTTGGGGCAGGTAACTACGTTCCCGGCGTTGACTTCCCGGTTGAAACGCGGCGTAAAACGAAAGATACAGATGGAAAATTGGGTTTCTCGGTGAAATATTTAAGCTTTAAAGCTTTCTTTTTATGCAACACAAAAAAATAAGGAGGAAACGAACGCTTGAGGAGGTACCCGAGGAAAAGCTTGCGAGATTGCTTGTTTGTTAGTTTACTTACGGTAGGTTTTTTTTACGTATTTTTCTCGGCAACCTGGTAGCCGACGACAAGGAAAAATTGCAAAGAAAATGTGAAAAAGGGTGTTGCATTTGTTGCAAACCACGCAGGTTACAAGCTTTGTATGCATGCATTGAATTCCAGACTTTTGACAGGATCCCATCGTGATTTTTGTAAAACCTATACAAAATTTGTTGCCTTGGTTGTTGCTTTGGCAGAGAAAAATCGCAAGAAAAATTTAAAAATTGTCAAAGAAATGTCCCCTAGTTAGAGATTAGACGGATGTAAAAATTGAAAGAAAACAAATCCATGATATTCACTGGGAAAAAAAAAACACATTGGATCTAGAGTTCAGACTGTTCAAAACATCGACAAGAAAAAGTACTCTTGATTCAATCAGAATCTAGCTTAAAACAAGAACCAAAGCCTCTTAATTTAAGCGGATTTCGTTTTGATTCGAGCAAAAATCCGATTGAATCAAGAGTATTTTTTCTTGTCAATGTTTTCAAGAGTCTGGACTCTAGATCCAATGTGTTTTTTTCCAGTGTTTAAAAACGACTTTAAATCACCTTTACACTTCGGAGAGAAAAAATTTTTTTTTCTTTCTCTGTCTCTTTTTCTTTTTCCGTTTTTCTTTTTTTTTTTTTTAAAAAAAAACCAACCCCTTCCATAAATAACACACCCACGTTGCGAGCTGCCTGTCCGGAACACCCCGACTTATTCACGTCATATCAGTCACGTAACCAACACCAAAGTCGGAACCCTGCCTCCCCGCTAAGAAAAAACCACCTATCTCGAACAAGAGCCGTACGAAGATACGCTCTTTCAGCTCGAAACGGCGGCGCTAATGAGCAAAACTTACGTGCCTCACCGCGAGGGGGGCATCGTCCCCGGATTTCACACTCGAGTAAATGGAAAACCGGGGTTTCCCGCCGGGACGGGGGGAAGCAACGCTGCCACATTGTGCGATTGAAATCTTTTAATTGTAAGGTAAAAGTCCCTTAATTTTTGTGCGTAGAAAGGTGATTTTCCAGCGCAATCCGGCAACCACGCAGGGGGGGTTAGCCCGCCGTCACTCCGGATAATGATACGTCTGAAGGGCGCGAGTCGCGGCCCCCATCATCCCTCCCGTTTCGTCTCGAGGGCCGGGTTGCCAAATCGATGGGTTTAATTACAAATTATGATTGATAATTATAAGGGGATTCGTTTGCGATTTGGCGGCTGTTTCACCTGCACTCTCGCTAATGTGCTTCGGATGGTTGCGTTGACTCTGCGACTGCACTTGAACCGGGCCTCTCGGCCGTGCGAATCTAAACGCGGCTGGCGGTGGATTGGAAACTGGATTTTCCCGGGATTTCTCCTGTTTTTCACGGACTTTTCAAAGGGTGGAAACTCACAACCTGGTGGGCGTAATGAGGTGTTGATAACAAAAGGATTGTGCATGTGGGTGATGCTCTTCGTGGTAAAAGAACCTTCACCTCGAAGCCTTTTTGAAGTGGGATTCGAACCTCGATAACTGACTCTTTTGATTAAAACTCGGATTCAATTACAGGGTGTCCAGCAATTTTCGAAAGTAAAATTCCCTGGTATTTCCCTGACAGAAACGACCATAAAACCGGGGATAAAAGTTTAAAATTCCCAGACCGACAAAAAATTTAATTCCTTGAAAAAAAAAAGGAATTAAAACGGTTACCGTTTTTCTTGAATTCTGAGTTTTGGCAATTGAACCCTTTTGTAACCGACCGATTCATTTTGGAACTACAAGTTCTGGCTTATCGATAAAAACACTTGTAAGCATAGAGAATGGTGCATACGTTGTTTGTAAACTGAGAAAGAAAATGTAGTTCTTAATTACAAAATGAAGTTCAATTTGGAGACATCTCACCGAAATAAGTCTGGCTGCATTTCCCGATATTTCATTTTATCACAATATTTTTTTTTTTTTTAACAGTGAACTAAACCCTTTCATCTATTTCTCCAAATTCTAATCACCAAGTACTAGATGCATGCCAGGTAGAACCACGCATTTAAAAGAAGATAGTTTTGACAATTTCAGCTTGATGTGACTGCTAGAAATACTAGACTTCTTTTCAAAACTCGAAAATTTAAATTACTTGTTAATTTTTATGAACTTCTTACGTGCTCACAGTTTGTTTCCTTAATACCGAAGTCGTATCATAAGAACAGCACTCACCTGTGAACAAAAAGTAAAAAGAGGAGGTTAAGATTTGATAAATAAAGAAACAGATAAAAAACACGTAAATGATTGGATCATAACAGATATACTCACACATTTTAACTTAAGTTTTGCAATAAGGAACCATAATTTTTTCGGCGCATCTTTAAAATGACCTATCTAGGGAAGCTAATGGTACACGTGTTGCGTCGGTGAGTCAGAGATGATATTTCTTCATTGCAAAATGCAGCCCATTCCAAGTGCTTCTTTCCGATTGTTCTTCTTTTCCTCCCGATCGATTTCTAACGTTACTTTGTATATTTAATGAATTTGATTTGGGTAATTTAAATAACGTAGATAGATACAAGACATATCCGTGTGTTTTGTCGTTCTTGTGGTAGTTACGTATTGTTTAAATACACTTTTTAAAGAATTAAAGAAGGAAGAGAAAAAGATGTGACTGCTCTGCCGGGTGACCCAAGAGCCAAAATGAAGTTTCGAGAAAATTCACTAGAAAAAAACACATTGGATCTAGAGTCCAGACTCTTAAAAACATCGACAAGAAAAAATACTCTTGATTCAATCTGCAGAATCTAGCTTAAATCAAGAACCAAGCCTCTTAATTTAAGCGGATTTCGTTTTGATTCAAGCAAACATCCAATTGAATCAAGAGTATTCTTTCTTGTCAATGTTTTCAAGAGTCTGGACTCTAGATCCACAGTGTTTTTTTTTTTTTCCAGCGTTGAGCTAATAGCGTCTGAGCGGAACATTCAAAAGAACGAAACGTGTGTTCTTCGTAAATTTTTGGGCGAAAGCATTGAGAGAGAAAGAGGAAAGGAGCGAAGAAAAAGAAAACACCTGAAGTCTCTCTCCCCCCTCCTTCCAACTCAAGACGGGCCTTCGTCAAAGCTTCCGATGACGTCACATCCTTTGTTTCAATCCACGTTGAAAAATTAATCATTCGATGATGAAATCCCTCAAGGGAGGGTCGGCATACTTGGTGCGAGTAACAAACCGCCCCCTGAGGCCGCGCACCCTCCGGATGAATAAATATTTAATTATATTTGCCTCCATTCTTCGCCTTGCCCCTTAGCTTACCTTCCTCCCGTGGACCTTTATTATTTTCTTCCTGATAAATAACTTCTGCGAGGGGAGAGAAAATTGCTGTTTATTGGGAGAGATTCTTCTCGAATCAATCGCCGCGAGCGGGTATTTCTTGAGTCCATGAAAAATGACTGAAGCCAATGCAGGGTGTCAATAATCTTAGGGGATAATTCCATGAATTTTCAAACTTTCTCGGCAGTTCCTTAATTGCGACATTCATCGGTTCAGCGCGAAACCGAGGCGTTTAAAATTTGCGGATTTGCGCTTTCGAAACAGCGTATTTCTCTCGATTTTTGGGTTACTTCTTTGCGTTTCGATGTGCGTATCGTAATTTACGCGTCAGTTTCATTCAGAAAAATGGATACGCATGTCTTGGTTAACAGGGTGTCTAATAAAACAAGCTGGCCAAAAATCAGTACTTTTTCAGTGCATTTCCAAGAAATTCAGTACCTCCTCCACAGGAGAATTCAGTACTTTTACAGTACCTACCTCCAATAAATTGACGAAAATCGAAAAATTCCAAAAATTTAAATTTCTCGCCCGAGTTGCGACAAAAATGACAAAAAATGAAAAAAATTCCGGACCTTGTGCGGAATTGTCGCACTTTTCCAGTACTTCCGGACCGCCCTTAAAAAATCAGTACTATTCCTGAACTTACTGGCAATTCCGGACTTGTAGACACCCTGGTTAAGTGACCCGCTTAACAAAGTTGCCACAGAATTAAGATGACATTTCTCTGATTTCCCTAAGACATTTTGGTACAATTCTCTGACACTTATGGACGAGAGAGATGATTTAAACAACGTAATTTGCAATAGTTTCCACGCAAAATCAGTCGTTCACATTGTCAAACCCATTCTGGAACGCAAATAAAGGTGACTGGACAATTTTTTCCGGACACTTTCGTCATTTTCCCTGACTTTTCCTGCACTGGTAAAAAAACACATTGGATCTAGAGTCCAGACTCTTGAAAACATTGACAAGAAAAAATACTCTTGATTCAATCAGATTTTTGCTTGGATCAAAAGGAAATCCGCTCAAATTAAGAGGCTTGGTTCTTGATTTAAGCTAGATTCTGATTGAATCAAGAGTACTTTTTCTTGTCGATGTTTTTAAGAGTCTGGACTCTAGATCCAATGTGTTTTTCTTCCAGTGTGGGTTTTCCGATATTCCCTGACCGTGGAAACCCTGCTTTAAAATTCTTCAGTTTAAAAAACATTATTAAATAAAAAAATAAAAATTTTCCAGATTCTTCTAGACACTCGCCACGATATCCGACCGGAAGATTCCGGAATGGGAGAAAACATCCGGAATTCCACCGAGTCGAGTCTTCAAACTCGGGGATAGCGTGCCACCACAGGATTATTCCCTGACCGTGGCAACCCTGCTTTAAAATTCTTTATTTCAAAAAAAAAAATTAATAGATAAAAAAATAAAAATTTTCCAGGTTCTTCTGGACAGTCGCTACGATATCCAACCGGAAGATTCCGGAATCGGAGGAAACTTCCGGAATTCCGCCGAGTCGAGTCCTCAAACTCGGGGATAGCGTGCCACCGCAGGATGGAAGTTCCGCAACCGCAGTTTACTCGCCTGCATTGTTCCGCCGTCACGTGCCCAACCGCGGCCGCGAGGTCTCACCCTCGGCTTCGTTTTCATGCTCCTTGCGCCCCATTGCCGCCGATTCGCACCCCAACGCCCCGAAAAAATTGCGCAAAAATCGTAATTTGTAAGGCGATTACACAACACCGCCCTAGTTGTGTTTGCGGTTACACCCTCTCACTGATGACACGAGTGTGCAGGAATCTCCGGACTAGATTGATGGGAAAAGGGGATGAATCCTTCTTTGCTCCGATCGGACTGGGCATATTTCTCTCCGGCAGGCTGATTCTTGAAACTGATAGACATGGGAGAGAACATGGAACGATCCTATTGGTTGAAACGGGTGGTTGTCATAAATCAAGGGGGAAAATGATGGACTAGCTACAAGATTTCGCGTGGGTTAACATTAAATAGTCTATTACTTACCTTCTTTGTCCATTGCAACCACCCGCTTCCACTAATACGATAGCTTTATATTCGGTTTGTCTTCCTTGCCTATGGCTTTGTCTATTAATTTCAATAATCAGCCAAAAGCGAGCTGATTATCGAAATTGATAGATAAAGGGATGAACAAAGAAGACGAAGGGAAAATTGAACTTCATTTTGAAATCAGAAGTTACAATTCCTGGCTCTTCCAAAAAAGCGTTTATCTGCAAAGGAAAACTGATGACACAAATACTGCACTGGAAAAAAAACACATTGGATCTAGAGTCCAGACTCGTAAAAACATCGACAGGAAAAAATACTCTTGATTCAATCAGATTTAAGCTTAAATCAAGAGCCAAGCCTCTTAATTTGAGCGGATTTCCTTTTGATTTAGCTTAAATCTGCTTGAATCAAGAGTTATTTTTCTTGTCAATGTTTTCAAGAGTCTGGACTCTAGATCCAATGTGTTTTTTTTCCAGTGTATGTCCGATGAAATAATCATTTTCAAAAAAGATGCGTATAAGTTTCCTCAGAACTTTCAAAGAAACTTAATTGGAAATATATGAATTAGCTTTTTCCCAGAAAATGCGTGCTTTTTGGGGGAAATTTTGCAATGTCGGAAGGTTACGACGAAGCTGTAAAATTTCAGCTAGGAGCGAGGATGGGCTGATCGCTTTTGGAACTGAGCGACTGACGTAGTAATTAACAACATGGACATGACGAGGTGAGGTTTCTGCCCGCCTGCGATAAAAGGAAGAGGAGAGGCTATGTTATGTGTAGTTAGGAAAGTAGTGGTCTTGCCAAATTTTGTTACGAACGTCGATTAAAAGTTACGCTCAGAGATCGGAGCGTCTTTCTTGTAAGCCAAATCTCACTTCCGTAATTTCTGCAGGAGAGCACAGTGAAGTCTCAATTGGACGTGTTTAACTCAAAAAGATCTATGGTTAGGTAGTTAGTTAATATATTTTAAGACATTCAGCGTCACAAGCTTTTAACGTGTTTACAGAGAATTTTGAAAATGGGTGTAAATGCGAAAATTTAGATTTTTAATTTAAGAGAGGTGCAGAGTTTCAGAATTCCATACTGGCATGAGTCCTGTCATACATATACCCTTACGAACCTCAGGGCTCATGTCAGGATGGATATGATTCCTTTTGAAGTAAAATGTCCAATTATCCGCGGGACTTTTCGGTGGGAGGATTCGGTAGTCAATCTATTCAACTCATAGCAAACCCTCTTAAAACACACGGAAAAGGTCACAGCCCCAAAAATTCAAATTCTGCGTAGCAAATTTCTAGGAAAAAAAAAAAAAAAATTCTCCTGAAATGATGTTGATGAAATCTTTTTCTTCGAATGGAGTAAAAGTTACTTGACGTTTCGCTGAAACGGTCATTCCAGAAACGAAGGTTACAAAGTCACTCGTTTCGGACATCTCGCTAAGTAAGGTGCTTGATACAACTATTCGAACTCCTAAGTCGCTCAAATTGTATCCATCGAGTTGAAGGCGAACTTGAAATCTCACTTTCGTTTTCAGCTACTCAGATTCTCAGATATGAACGCGAAAGAGGAGCTACATTCTAACATTTGCAACGTAGTACTGTTACAATCAAAATTATGCTCTGCGGGGAAAATCGCGTAAAAATTACTTGACGTTTCGCTGCGATGGTCTTTGGAAACACAAAGGTTACAACGAAAGTCACTTGTCCTTCGGACATCACGCTAAACTAAAATGCGTGATACAACTATTTGAACTCCTGAGTCGCTCAAATTGTATCCATCGAGTTGAAGGCGAACTGGATTTCTCACTCTCGTTTTCAGCTATTAAGAACGTTCGCGCCAGTTACTCAGACATTGACGTGAGGGCGGTGCTACATTCCAACGTATACAACTTACGTCAATGTCGAAATTGTATTCTGCGGGGAGAATTGAATTATCCGTACGCGTAGAGACCGTATAATCAACCGTTTCTTACGAGTTAAGGGTGTTGAATATGAATTTGACTGCATTTTGCAGTTCGGAACTACAATTTCTGTCTCAGTTTGGAGACAACGCAAATGCCTTTAGTTTCCTTAAAGGCAAAAAAAGTTACCGATGAACCAGAAATTATAGTTCTGAATTGTAAAATGCAGTCCAATTATTAAAATTTCTTGAGACTTCCTGGTCGTCGCTCCTCAAACCCGTGAACAAACTGCATATTCACGAAGACATCCCTACGTCATACATTGGCGGATCCAGCAAATTGGCAAAGTTGCTGTTCTCCATCTAAACCTATGGAAATGTATCGATTCTTAGAGGGGGCAAGTGCTCCGACAAGAATAGATTATTTAACATATGGCTTTAAATGGAGAAAATCCGGTGTTGCCAAATTGCTGAATCCGCCTCTGACGTCACACTGGCAAAACAACCGGGATGGAGGTTGCTGATTAACTGGTAGCCAAGTAAGGGGGGGGGTGGGTTTCAAAGCGCCAAATGGCCATTTTCCGGTCGGAAACGATGAGACAGGGACTGCTCTAAAACTAAGGGGGTTTGGGTATTTGAGAGAGTGAGAGGGGGGGGCTTAAAATCTGCTCGAGTTCTAGCCCTCCGAGTCTGGCGTTGAAGTCGCCGTGACCGAAATTCGATACGGAGCTTCCTGCGGCTCAGACCCTCGATAGGACGCATTCAAACCGGGTAAACACGGGTTCGTCCCGAGTATGATGAGCGGGCTGCCAAAAGGGTGGACATAACTTTGCCAAACTTAGAGAAATAAAAAAAGTATCGTAATAAGATGGGCTGCGTTTACTTGTTTACAGGGATCCCACAAAATTTAGAGAATGAAATCTCCGGGCATATTCCTAATTTCCCTGACACATTTGAGTAAAATTCCCTGACAAATGAAATATGCAATATGGCAAAAAAGACATGATTTGGAATGGGTTTTTGGCAAAATTTGTTGTTCTAAACGTCAAATCCATTCTAAAACGCTTGGTTTTATTGACCTTGATTCAGGGTGTCTATAGTTTTTTTGTTTTTTTTTTTTTCATTTGGGGAAGTCCTGATGAAATCCTGATTTTTCCTGAGTTTTGACTGCTAAATCCTGATTTCATAATTTTTCCAAATCCTTATTTTTGGCAGAGATACTTTAGCTTCACAAAAATAGCTCATAAAAAAATTTTATCGGACGGCCAACTTTTCTCAAATCCTGATTTTACGACCGATTTTTCCTCAAATCCTGATGAAATCGGGATCAAATCCTGATTGACCTCAAATCTTGATAGAATCGGGAAAATCCTGATGCTGAACGCCCTTTGATGATTTTCCCACAGAGTAGTGCGGATCCAGCACTATTCTACCATACTGTCACTTACGAGGTCTGTTAGATTAGAAACCGGATTTTGGTCATAACTAGCCCACAATGCGTCCGAATTAGGTTTTCTTGAGCTTTCCTGATAGCTGGAAATATACTTAAGAACGCTACGTTCACAGATTTTGTTTATTTTGATCAATGTTTATTCTGTGCCATCTTGAATACGAGTAAGTCAGGTGCGTTTTGCGATTTTCATCATGCGATCACTGATAGAGCAAAGATTCAACATTGAATTTTGTTTTAAATTTGATATACCTTGTACCGAAACTTTTGGTATATGCTAAGTAAAGTTTACCATGATCATTGTATGAAATGTTTCCACCGTTTTGAATGGGTTAAACGATTCAAAACTGGTCAGGAGTTCGTCAAAGATGAGGAGCATGGGAATCGACCCTCAACGGCAACTGACATTTGTCACGTGGAAGAATTGCGGGCAAAAGTGCTCGAAAATGGTCGTTTCGAGCTTGTTGAACAGAGTAATATTTCTGAAGGCTCTGTACATACAATTTTGATAGAATATGTAGACACGCATCGAGTTTCAGGTACACTTGCCCCTTGATTGTTGTCCGTTGAACGAAAATCCAACCAAATGTCAATTTCCCTTTAGCTGCTTGAACGTTCTAACAATGATCCTACATTTTTGGATAGGATAATTTTCGGTGACAGTACTTCAGTGTACGGCTACGATATGGAGACGAAACTCCAATCGTCCTTGTGGGTTGAAAAATGTAGTGCAAGACCGAAAAAAGAGAGACAAGTTCGGTCAAACATAAAAATCGCAAAACACCCTTGAGGTTGCCTTACTTCAAGCCACATACCAACGAAGCTAATTAGAATGTTTCAAATTTGTGAACGTAGCGTTCTTAAATATATTTTCAGCTATCAGAAAAGCTCAAGAAAACGTAATTTGGACGCATGGTGGGCTACTTATGGCCAAAATCCGGTTTCTAATCTAACAGACCTCGTACAGCACAGTTCAGGCCATATTTCCGAATTTCTTTATTGGTGCTAATTAAATCTGGTAGATCAACCGCTTTATTGACTCTGCTTCAATAGAACACAATAGAGTAAACGAGCTCCGAAATAAGAGCAAAATTTGAGCAGAGAGCTCGAAGTGGAGATAAGCATCGGTAATGATCGACCCAGTTGTCGAGATCACCGTGTTAGGAGAGGCAAAGTCGGGTCAACAAGCTGGGCGGGTTGCATTTAGCGCCTGGTGCGGGGTGGTACCGCTCCCATGATAACATGCGACCGCTTTTCACATCCCCAATTACACCTCAAGGTTAGGACTTTCATGTTTCAAATCGTAGTATTTCCCTCATGCAAGATCACCCCCTTTTTCTGTCATCGTAACAGATCGAACTATCTGATCAAATGTAGAGTACCTGTATAGCGAGAGTATAGACAGATGTGAAACTCCGAAAATCCATCAGGCCTCCACCGATGCCTCCGCGAATAAAGTTAGGGCCCAGAAATGCAGCCAACCTATGAATTTCAATTATCCAGAGCGATTTATTAATACAATTGTTACGAACCATCGTTTATAAGGCACGCATTTGACTTATTTTTTGCATAAATTTACTCATTTTTGCGGAGGAGCGCTCATTTTATGTACATCCTTGGCCATCTTGTTTAGAATTGGAATCCGCAGACTGGCAGGGAAATTTTGTGCGTTAGAAGTTGGTTAGAAGGGTGGCTGCACTTTTGGGCCCTAAGCCCTCCATGAAGCGATCTGTCCATACTCTCGCTATACAGGTACTCCAATCAAATGTGTTCTGAACTGCGATGAATCATTTGCGAAAGCACTTATTGCAAACGGAATTCATCGGTAATATTTTGAAAATCGAGTTTTGGGCATATCCGCGTTCCTCCGTCTAGGAAACAACGACATGTCAATAAAATCCCTGAGGCTACCTAAAAAGAGCCCAAAAGAACCCTTCCTGCAAGCTGAATACTGAAAATGATTGACAGACCGCGAAATGAAGTAGGGAAAGGGAAATAGTGCGATCCTGCGGACCGATTATTGAAATTGATAGACAAAGCTATAGACAAAGGAGACAAAATAGATAAGAAGGGATCCCATTGGTGGAAGCGGGTGGTGGCAATGGACAAAGAAGGTAGGTAATAGACTAAGTAACGGCAACCCAATAGTTAGTCCACCATTTTTTCCCCCTAGTCCATGGGAACCACCCTTTTTAAGCAATTGGATAACTCCATACTCCCTATGTCTTCTTTGTCTATCGCCTTGTCTATCAATTTCAATAATCGGCCCGCAGGTGGTTGAAGCAGGTAGTTGCTATAGACTGAAATGATGAACTAACTATAGGGTCTCTCGCGGCTTGCCGTTTATTAGTCTATCACTTATCTCCTTTGTCCGTTGCAACCACCCTTTTCCACCAATATGATCGCTCCGTTTTTCCGTCTTCTTCTTTGTCTATTACTTTGTCTATCAGGGATGCAAAAAGGTCTAAGCCTCTCCATCTCTAAAATTGCGGCGTTCTCACTTTTAGAAACCCCCTTTTCCTCAGAAATTAAAAAAATAGGACTTTTTTCCGACTACGTAGGTACGAATTGCCGCGTTTTGGCGAAAAACACATGCTTTAAAACCGCGATTTTACAAAAAAACAAGCGATTTATACAGCAATTTTGCGAAATAACCCGATTTCGCAGACTTGCTCATTTGAAAACATCGTTTTAAAGGGGCTTCCTATTTTCGCACGCGGCCAATCGCGACCCGCTCGGTCGCAAAGATTTTCCAGCTTTTTGTCTATCACACTGGAAAAAAACACACATTGGATCTAGTGTCCAGATTCTTTAGAGCATCGACAAGAAAAAGTACTCTTGATTCAATCAGAATCTAGCTTGAATCAATAACCAAGCCTTTTAATTTAAGCGGATTTCGTTTTGATTCAAGCAAAAATCCGATTGAATCAAGAGTATTTTTTCTTGTCAATGTTTTCAAGAGTCTGAACTCTAGATCCAACGTGTTTTTTTCCAGTGCAATTTAAAATATCAGCCCGCTGGACGATTCTTTGCTACGTTCCGTGTTATTGACGCCTTTCATGCAGCAAAAAACCGATTCCATTATTGCAAATCTCCCGCAAAAAATTACAGACGAAGCCTTGAAAAACTTGCCTTAAACGATTCAATTAGACCTACGGACGGTTCAAGGGCCAAATAACTAGCGGAGACTTGCAAGCTGCCTTAAATATTGTCCTTAATCCGACGTAAGGCCGTACCTCAATTTCCACGTGAGCCCTCTTGTCCATATAACTCCATACACTCTAGGGCTCACGTAGAGATTGAAATACGCCCTTACGTCCGAGGAGCGAGGAAATAATTTATTCCTCCCAAAACGGCGGGACCCTGAGACCGTGGGCCCCACGATAGACCCGGGAGATAAACGCAGGCGTGAACACCCGACATCACAACACGCGGCACGCTCCCATTCATGCGCTGCGGCCGCGAACCGGGGGACCCACGGACCCACCGCGTGGACGGGTAGGGACCACCTGCTCCAAAAAACGCGCGGGTAACCCGAGCGCACAGGTGCCAAGGCCCCGCCCCCCGGCCCACAGCTCCTCTTCAATTTGGACCCTAATGCACCTCGTTGCCTTCCTTGCTTCGTTCTCACTTGTTGCAGGCAGAGCGAGGGTGTAAAAAGTTCCAAAACATTCATCGTTTCTTGAACAGGGTGTCTAGTATTTTTAATTTTGAAAAATCCTGATATTTTCCTGATATTTTATAAAAAATTCCTGGTATATTCCTGATTTTCCTCGATTCCTGGCACAATAGGCAAAAAGCAGAAAGACTTTCTCCGTTGAGGAGATTTGCGTAAAAAAATTCCTGATAAAACGACCGATTTTTCCAATTTTCCTGATTTTTTCCTGATCGGCCAAAATTCCTGATATTTCCCGGTTTTTCCTGATGCTAGACACCCTGTTGAATTTAATTTTTGAATTTTCCCTCTGTGGCATTATTTTGTAAATTATTATCAGCGTTTTCTATTTCGAAAAATGCTCACAGAAAATTGAGTAAAATTGGTTAGAGGTATATAGTTTTGAATTTAACGAGTCGTAAATTTTCGTGCAATTTAACATACTGGATGACGTGTAAACAATCCAATAAGGTTTGTATAATCTCGTATCTTCCCTGTATAGAAAGGTGAGTAAGAAGAAAGTGGTTGAGCGTGAAGGTCACTGGGGCATTCTTGGGCGGCCGCGGGGGGCGACAAAAATGCAACGGATCCAGTCCAGGCTCCGCTCCAGCGCTCCCACTTCCGATACCACTTCCGACACCCGCAGCTTTTTTGTTCTTCTTTCTTCGACATTGGTGTCGCGTGTGTTCACTCCCATTCATTCGAGTGTCACCGGTGTCGTTGTCGCTGTTAGTGTTTGTGTCACCGGCGCCCGATTATTCACAGCCACGTGGACCGCCAGACCCGCGCTCACCCACGCCTCCAACACCGACATACGAGCCCTTGTTCGTTTGGTGCCCCCGCTTTTGTTTCGGCGGCGGCTCGATTTTGGAGCGGCGCCTGTCACTTTCAAGCCTATGCGACAAGAAGAGAATTTTCACTCGGTGGTCTACATACAGAGGATTGAGTCAATTAGAGAGGTCGGACATGAAATTTTCGCAAATTTTTATGTTCATTTCACCACATTTTAAGTTTTGAGGGAGGCTTGAGAAAGAGAAGTTTACGAGGAAACCGATGAAACCACTTTTCGAACCTTAAGTTTTGTATAAACGGAGTTATAAGCGTTTAAAGTTTCCAAATTTTGTCCGACTGACTCTATCCACTGTGCTACGTAAGCAGAAACAAGGCCGCCACTACGTGGCGCTGCTACGTCGGCAATATCTTTGAGAAGCAATAACACAGGTCAACAAAAAGAAACTTTTCTTTTTGCCTCCTAATTATAATTTGTTCCTCGGTAGATTTATAGCGCTGTCAAAAAACGACCTCCGCTGTCCTAAATCAATTCGATTTTCCAAGAAAATTGAGCTTTCCGGAAAATCTGTGCACAACGTAGAAAAACTAAGGTAATTTTCGGATTCAGCAGCCAAAATTACTCAGCACATCATAGTCTGTATGCCTCGCAGAGTTCCCATTTTGTTCCTAATATAGAGGTTTTTCCAGACAAACGCTCCTTCCCGCCCAAATAACATGTAAAACTCATCCGATTGGTTTGCGTCGGAAAGGAAAAAAGAGGAAACTTTTTTCTCTCACACAACCAGTGGAGTTACCCTCGCACTCAATGTTTGCTTCTGAAGCCGAAAATGACCCTCCAGGATGTCTAATTTTTTTTTCATTCTGGGAAATCCTGATTTTTCCTGATTTTTGACAGCTAAATCCTGATTTTTTTAATTTTTCAAAATCCATTTTTTCGTGTCTTGGGACAAAAGAAACCCACCGCAATAAATTATGACAACGGACGTTTTCGCATGCGTCGATTCAATTGTTTTCTGCGCTAAATTCGCCACAAACTGGTCCAGAATCAACAAAAATTGTGTTTCCCTTCCTATACATATTAACCAAGAGTAACACAAGGGCACACATATTTCTACCGGTGCAGAATCATATTGAAACCAACCGGGGCACAGGAGAAGGGGGGGGGGGGGGCTAGGGGCACTGAGTGCCCGACGCGACGCAGCTCGTGCGACCGGAGGGAATAATATTCAATCCTCTGATCGGCGATCGCAGCGGCCGAGTCATCAATTAAACGAGCGCTCTTCCGTCAGCAGGGTCACAGCGAAATCGATGCCGGGTCAAAGGATCGCTCGCCGGCCGATCCCCGCTACGAGCCCGTGCCAAAGTAAAACGCCGTATCAACATTCAAACCCTGCCAAATCTCCTCAAGTAAAACATTTACTCGTGTAAAAACGAATGAATAATTTTTCATTAAAGTTCTGGAACACCAGATAAAATCAACAGAGTTTCCACAGAATTTAGAAGATGAAATTCCCTGACATTTCCCTCACTGGAAAAAAAACACATTGGATCTAGAGTCCAGACTCTTGAAAACATTGACAAGAAAAAATACTCTTGATTCAATCGGATTTTTGCTTGAATCAAAACGAAATCCACTTAAATTAAAAGGCTTGGTTCTCGATTTAAGGTAGATTCTGATTGTATCAAGAGTACTTTTTCTTGTCGATGTTTTTTGGAGTCTGGACTCTAGATCCGATGTGTTTTTTTTTTCCAGTGCTGATTTCTCCGACGCCTTTGAGTGGAATTCCCTGACAATGGACGATATGCCAGATGATAAAAGATACATATTTAGAAATAGTTTTCACGCAAAATTGTTGTTCGAAACGCCACACCTTTTCTAGAAAGCAAAAAAAAGGTAACACGAGGATTTTCCTCTGGCATTTTCGTCATTTTCCCTGACAGACTTCGGTAATGTTCTGTAACGATTGAAGATATGCCAGATGGTTAATCAGACAATATTACGAATATTTTTCAGACCAATTGTGTTGTTTGAAACGTCAAACCCTTTCCAGACAGCAAATAGAGATGACCAAACAATTTTCCCTGGCACACTGGAAGAAAAACACATTGGATCTAGAGTCCAGATTCTTAAAAACATCGACAAGAAAAAGTACTCTTGATTCAATCAGAGTCTAGCTTAAATCAAGAACCAAGCCTCATAATTTAAGCGGATTTCGTTTTGATTCAAGCAAAAAGCCGATTGAATCAAGAGTATTTTTCTTGTCAATTTTTTCAAGAGTCTGGACTCTAGATCCAATGTGGTTTTTTTCCAGGGCAGTTTCATTATTTTCCCTGACAATCCAGGCTTTTCCTGATTTTTTACGATTTTCTGACGTTTCCCGATTTTCCCTGACTGTGACAACCCTGGAACTGAATTTCCTGAAAGTTTAAAAAAATTATTCGGAAGTTTATCAGGAATGGCGTATTTTACCAGAGTGCAGTTGGCAACTTCCGAATGATCATGCGTTGTTTCTCCTCATCAGCCTGGCCCGCGCCGCCGACAAGATCAATAGATTCCGCGCAGCTCATGATTGGTTCTATTGCCGGTGCGACTGAGGTTCGCGAAATCAGGTTAATTCCGAAATAAGATGCAAAGAATGATTGTTTCAACGATATCCTTGAAGATTTTACAGCCAGCCAGAAAATGTAAATACTTGAATTGACCAGTTATCTGGCGAGGTTGAAAATGAACCATCAGACAGGTTCAGGATTGGACGTTTTAATTCTAAAAGGAACTGTGTAGAAATAATTACAATGAAGAAAATAGTTCTATTTAAATGCCTCCTACACTCTCTTGGTTCAAAGGCGGTTCCCTCGGGCCAAAAAAATGAGGAAAAAGAAGGAAAAAGGGGGAAAGGGAGAAAAAGAGGGAGAAAAAAAGTGCTCCTTAAAATTTACTGAAATCTTTCAAAACGGAGCTTTACGACCGAAGTTTGCTAAACTGACGAACTCAGTGCCGTAGAAATAAATAGCCCATACTTTGAAATAAAATTACTCTAAAGGAGTTATTATTCTTCAGTTTTCATCTTTTACAAAATGCACAAATTTATGCTAAAACTGCTGAAAATTCAATCTAGAAGGGGCTATTTTTTAAAAAAAAATTTCCGATGAGGGCTCCCCGTAAACCCTTGCTCCGGGGGTGCCCCCCGACCCCCACTCGACATCAGCAAATGCCCCCCCCCCCTACCTCCAACTCACTGTGGATCCACCACTGCAAAATATGGATGAAAAATATATTCTCTGCCGGGTCGAACCTATGACATTTAGGGTGACAGAGTCAATTTTAATTTGATGGTTCCGTAGCAAAAAATTGATACCTACGTCAACGTCTACGGAAGATCAAGACGGAACATGGTTCCTTACATTTCAGAGCAACTTGTTGTCTCTCACAGTCAGTCATGGTGCTCAACCTACAGGGAAGTGATATTGAGACTGGGATGGGGATCATAGCACTTGTTCACCACATACAGTCCCAAGGGTACGCTTTTAAAGCTAGGTACCAAAGAGTGCAGTGAAATGTTTCCAATCATACACATCTCCATTATCCTGGAGATCAGGTAAGACGGCAAATGCCAGTGCGCGGCGACAAGATAACGGACCCCCGGAATTTCTCATCTGCAAGGGTACTATATGTACAGCACTAAGTCCCTTAAAACTCAGGAGTGCAATGAATATCATAGTCCGTCTAAAAAATGGCAATTGCGACACGATTGGAACTTACCATCCGGGAAAAAATAGATTCCACTTTAGGATCTCCAAGAAGCACAGCTACTACCGAGCCATAAGAAAAGCTCATGGAAGCGCAGATTGGGATTCAATTTACGGGGAGAGGGCAGCGGTATCTGGTGGTCGAGTTGCGAAACGACTGTTGCGTACAGTACAGAGCGTACAGCTATATACAACGGCTCGTTGGCTGAGGTTTGCGCGTAAAGAGGTAACCGTGGAATAACTTTTTTATTTGGACAACGGATAGGGAACCATTTTTACTTACATTATTTTGTGACTTGATTTCTTTCTATTTGTATATAAAGTGTGCTTTCGATACTTTTTTCACTATACTTATAAGTATTGGCCCCGTTCGGATTTGAGGTGAATAAAATGAAAATAACGATCCCGGTAAATTTTTAGGAACATGATTGAATTCAGACCTTTTTTTTTTTTTTTTTTTTTTTAAATTTCTTTATTAAGTTTTAAATACATAATTGACATAATTTAATTGATCTAATTTTAAACTGTAATTAACTTAACTATACTATTACTAACTTAATAAAGCCCCGGAACCGCCTGGAGGCATTACATCGGGGGTGTTGTTTGTTGTTGGAGCGGAGTTATTGATCTTATTACTAATAGGCTTATATTTATTAATCTTATCTTCTAGTATTACTTTTATATATTTATAACCTAAATACCAATTGTGCTTACTTTCTAACATTATTTTTAATAAATTTTTTGCATTAATTGTCTGTTTTAGTTCTGATTCTAATATTACCTTAAGATTAAGTTTCAATTTACAAGAGAAAAAGGTATGATCTGGAGTGTCAATCTCTCCACATGTGCATAGGGGAGAATCTATTAAGTGTCTTTTAGCTAAGTAACTGCCAAAGGCACCGTGGCCAGACATAAACTGTGTCATATAGAAATCTGGATTTCCATGATCGCGATCAAGCCATTCGTCAAAGTCATTTATAATGGTTTTTATCCAGAAATTGCCCTTTTCATTAATCCATATCTCTCTCCATTTGTCTTTAATTTCTTTTTCAACACTTAATCTATTCTCACCTCTTGCAATTCTTAGTTTCATTTCTATTAATAAAGTAACTGGGGGAACTCCGGAAATAATGTCTTGTGCAAAATTAGACACAGATTTGTACCCACAAATGAGGGTTTTTTTTAATGGACGGATAGATGATTCAATTAGCTTAGTAGTTTTCTTCCACAAAGTGGCTGAAATCCAAATGGTTATGCCATAAAAAAGAATTGAGAGAAGAGAATGAAAAATGATCTTACGTCTAAGAAAGGTTGGACCAAAGCAGTTAGGAAGAATTTGATTGTAATTATTGGCTGTTTTCTTAAGTTTTTGGCAGGTTAATTCTAGATGTTTGTTAAAGTTGAGATTTTTGGTCAGGTAAAATCCTAGATATTTCATGATATCGCTAGTTTGAATAACAGTGTCATCTATTTTAATTTTTAAATTTTTTTCTTTGGTGCTATTTGCTAGAATTAGAGCTTCTGTCTTATTGTCCTCTATAAACAATTTTTTCTTCCTGATTTTATTCTTTAATTTTTTAGAAGAGCTTTCAGATTCTTTAAGTAGTGTTTCTTGATTTTCCGACTCGAAGGCTAAAAGGGTATCGTCTGCATAGACATTCTTATCAACTTTTGGACCAAGTTTCATTCTCACAATTTCATCGAATATGATAAGGAAGATAAGGGGGCCCAAGATACTACCTTGGGCACCACCAGAGTTTAACTTAATTTTGAAGTCGGGAAACACTAAAAATCTATCTGTTAGATAAGATTTCATAATTCTTATCAGATAAGGGGGTACATTTCTTTTACTAAGGGTGCTTATGAAGTCCAACCAGCTAATGCTGTTGAATGCATTTTTTATATCGAGAGATACTAAGCAAAGAAGACCTCTTCTGCTCGCAGGTTTCCTCATGTGATAATCCAATATCCTCTTAACAGATTCCATGGCCGTGATAGTTGATTTACCTTTGCGGAAACCATGTTGTCTGTTATCGAAGTTAAAAATACTAGAGAGTCTATGAGCGAGAATGTGTTCGAAAATCTTTGAAAGGGTGTTAATTAGGCAAATGGGCCTATATTTCTTTTGAGGATCTCCTGGCTTTATTTTTGGAAACAGTATCAGTTTTGCCTCTTTCCAAGTGTCCGGAAAAAAGCCTTCTTTTAGAAGATTATTGCACATTTCTGTAAAAATTTTTATATTAGTGTCGATAAAGAGTTTGGTTATCACATGAAGAATACCGTCGGGACCAGGGGCTTTCCCATTTTTTAACTTTTTAATAGCCTGACGAACTTCATCCATAGAAATTTCGGGAATTTCAGAGTTATTGACTAAGGTATCTCTCCAAACAACATCACCATGATCTGGAAAAAGTTTAGAGATCTGATCTAGCAGTTCCTCCTCGGAAAGGGTTGAATTATCATGGGATCTGGGATTCTTGAGACGACGTCTGAAAATTTTATATCCTTTGCCCCATATATCAGTATCTAATTCATTAATTAGATCTTTATATTTTTTCTTTTTGGACTCGGCAATTTTTAAGGTAAGTTCTTTCTTTAGATTTTCTAATTCAGCTATTTTATCAAGTAACGGTAATTTTTTCCTTCTAAGTTCCATTAATTTTCTTCTTAGTTTCTGACAATTTTTTCTTATATTGCCAATTTCTTTGGTCCACCAATATAGAGGGGTAAGAGGGGTTACAGTTGATTTTTTAACAAAATGAGCATCTGAGGCTTCTGAGATTATTTTATCGCATAGAGATGGAGAAAGCTTCGATTCTGATGTATATTTTGTAGTTAGTTTTTTAACAGTTTTAATAAAGTCTGGAAATTTTTCTTTGTTTATAAACCAACCAGAATTATCTATAGAAACTTTGTTATTATTATTAGAACTCGACTCTTGTCGGATGTTAATAACAATACTTCTGTGATCAGAAAGGGTGTAGGAATCTAAAACTTCTATATTAATATTATCAGTTAAGTCTGGACTAGAGATTACCAGGTCTGGAATGGAGTGAAATCCTCTGGAATTTATGAAGGTGGGCGTAAATGTATCATGATTATTGTGGATGACAAGTTCGTTTTCAAAGATCCAGTTTTCTATTATACGACCTCTAGAGTTATAAACTAAGTCGCCCCAAGCGGGGGATCTTCCGTTGAAGTCCCCTAATATGACAAAAGGGCCTTTGATTCTTTTTATACGAGTTTCCAGGATAAATAAAGCTTTCTGCATCTCTATGTTACAATCATTGGGGGAGAGATATATACCAATTATAGTTATGGATGACCAAGTAAACAGAATGTAAAAGGGCCCGGCTTCCCAGTTAGAGGTGGAGCCAGTAAGAAACGGTGTTGTATAGGCAGACACCCATAGATCTAAACTAGAGTATAAGGAATCAAAGCTAGCTTTTGCTACGTTGGGTTCCGTGAAGAAATAGCAGCCGATTTGGCGTTGTTGAACGATTTGTTTGTTAAGATCATGAGAATGAGGATTCGTATTAACATTACCTAATAAAATGGTCATTTCAGCTTTGGGTTTAGTAACAGTTTTAGCCGAATTAGCATTAACATTACCTGACAGTATTGATAAGTCAGCTTTATTAGTATTATTATTTTTCCGAATAATGTTTAGAGTATTGGTAGGTATATTTTTACTAATAATCACTTCATTCTCGTCTACTTTTTTGAAGACGATTTTATCTCTATCAGTGATAAAAGTGTCAGACTCCTCGCTAGAATCATAACTGAAGGGAGCATTCTCTTGTCTGTGTAATTCGCGTGCCGATGATAAGTTTGAGTTATCGGCTTCATCAGAGCTGTAAGCCGTGGACCATAAAGGAGGAAGTGATATTGGTCTGATAATTCTGCCAGATGAAAGTTTTAGGGGGGGGAGCAGCATATCTTTACATTTAGTACAATTTTTGAATTTAATATTATGTCTGCACCAAATACAATTTATATCGGAATAGGATCTGGGATCGAAGCAAATAATACATTTGGAGATTGGACATGTGTGTTGACAGATTAGTTCGTCAACCTTGATAAAATTAATTGAGTCAGATTCAGAATCAAGTTCGAGCATCGTAAAACGATTATTAGTGCACGTGTTCATGATTGGGTTTGTTGAGTAAGGTCATGAGTGTTTACATTATTACTTTGCTGTGAGTTATTAATTAATGGCGATAAGTTACGAAACTGTTCACAGATAAAATTGTCTGAATTATCATAACGTTTACATTTTTGTTCCAGGGCCTTAGTATAAATTGGACATTTAGGACTAGTTGGAAGATGATCCAGATTATCTTTCATTTTGTGTCTTACACAATTGATACATTTTGCGATTTCCTCTTTGCATTCAGCGATTTTGTGATTATTTTTCCCACATTTAAGACATAATATTTCATTTTTGACACATTGTTTGGTTCCATGAAAGAAATCTAAGCAGTTCATGCAGGGAGAAACTAAAATTTTGGGTTCAGCTTTGGCGAAGCCGAAAGTACTTAAATAAAATTCTTTTTGGATTAGGACATCTTCGAGTACCGGTGATTCTATTCTAATGTATACAAGATTTTTTGGAGTTCCGAAGTTATTCCTCAAGGGGATTGTTCTAAAAATATGTGTTTTTCCTTGAATGTTTTCAAAAGTGTACTTATTTTTAAGTTCTGAATGAATTTCTTTAATAATTTGGGACTCTGACATATTTGCAGGGATTGGGCCGAAGCTAACAACTTCAGAAGGATAAGTGGTTTTAATGTTGACGGATTTAGATTCTAGACAGTTTTTTAATGCGGATTCTAATTTCGCTCTATCATCAGTTTTGACTCTTATAATAAAATCTTTATTTTTGTTTAAATTTAACGAATGAATTTTACCTAGATTAGAGGGGATTTCTTTATGTATTAAATCAAAAAGTTGCTGTTCGTTAATTGTTTTCCCCGATATTTTAGATTCTAGTAGAATAGTGACTTCTGTTGAGGCTCTGTTTACAACTCCGCGGGTGATATTTTGTTTATTCTTTTTGAGCTGTTCACTATAGCTTAATTTCTGATTTAAAGCTGGAAAATCGTTTTTTTTCTTATCAATTTTATTAATGGATTGTTGTACATTAGTTAGTTTATTATTAAATTCTAAAATTTGTTCTTCAAATTTTGACTTCAATGAATCTAGTTCTGCTTGGGTTTTTTCGTATTTGTTTTTCCAGAACTCAATTTGATCACGGAAAAGAATCTCATTAGTTGTAACTGAATTCCTTAATACAAATAGCATTTCTTTCAAAATCGGCCAGGAGAATTCTTTGGGGGTGGCAATGTGACCGAACAGGGAATCAAGGGTTACTTCCGGTGGTTTCTGGATGTTATCATCACGGGATTTCTGAGTGTTGGGATCATTTTTGCCGGTTATAGGTTCAGAATTTAAGGGATCTTCTTTCTTCTTTGATTGTCTCGTGTTTCTGGATCCTGTGGCTGAGGCGCTGCTGTTTCTGGAAGTAGAGGGTGTTCTTTTGGTTCTTCCTCTTCCTCTGGAATTTTTGATTGGGTTCTTTTTGATATTGGCAATAGAACTTTTCGGTATAAGGAAACCATCTTCAGAGTCTGAGTCGGGAATTTTTTCAGTGTTGATGATAGCGGTTTTATGTTCTTCGGTGGAGGATTTAACATGATGGACCGAGTTATCGATGGCTTGCTTTTTTTTCCCAGAAATGTCGATGTCACTGATGGAGGAGTTTGGATCATCGTTTCTACCTCTTTTTAGGGATGCTTCTAGGTATTCCATTTTATCATCCTTTTCATCCGAATCTGTTGGCGGGTTGCTTTGAGAAATCGTTGCGGAGAATTCAGGGGTGGGAGTGGAGGTCCTTAAGGGTGATTCCTTTGACTTTGTTTTGACCAAAGATGTAGGAGCACTCAGGGAGTAGTGTTTTTCTTTGATGCAATCAGTTTTTTTACAGTCAGTTACTCCGTGAACTGAGCATTTGCACAGATCACAGTGCACTTGTACGTGCTGTATGCAAGGTTTCATATCGCGGGAAGGCGGCTGGAAGAGGCGCGCGCCTCACTATACACGTCAGATGAAGGAGTAGGGTCTAATCACTTTAAACGATCTAAAGCATAGATTTTTGTCTAGCCATAGTTGCCAAAGTTTGTTCAAGATGCGCATGCGCGGAAAAAGAAAAATTGATGTGAGAGCAGCTATAATTGGCAACTTTCGGTTACGCAATCACTTCAGGCCACAATCACATCACTTTTAAAAACGTTATAACTTAAACCCTGGGGACTTTAAGAGTTCAAACCAAGCACAAAGAGACGCAGCTTGTGCTGCCGATTAAGTCAGTACCAAAATTAGGGCACAAAACAAGATAAAAACAAGAGTTTGGGTTGGTTTTAAGGAGAGCTGAGCGAAACACGTCAGGACGAGTCAAGAGCGCAGTTGCCAACCGGTTTCTTCCATTTATACCTTCGAATTCAGACCTTGCTGTTCCGGGTTGCCTTCAAAGATGGGAAAAACTCCCCGGCTTTTCTACATTTTATAGAATTATTTGACAATCGCGGGTTTCTCAGAATAATCGAAAATATCTGACTTTTCCTATTTACATTTGCAAATATAGAACTGACGATGAAAATTTGTTGGCAGTAATTCCACTGCAAATGACAAAAACATGTGGGCCTTTTTTCTCTAAGAATTAGTGGTTCAATTGACTAAAATTTTAATTACTTATGGAGAAGGTTTTTTTCTGTATCCTTCTCGGAATGTGACTTAGGGCACTGGACCATGCACGGGCAGGACTGAATTTGATTGAAAGGAGAACGCTGGTGGTTTTTCAAAAGTGTAAGCTTCAAAATGTTTCTAATTTCCGGTCTTTTTCATTGGGTACCCATATTTTATTGACCACATGGATTTACCTGAAAATTTCAGATTTTCTAGACCTGAGACAGTGAGAGTCAGACACCCTGAATTAGCCAGAGTTCCTGTTTATTAGATATTTCTTTTTCTAGGTATCTAAAATCGTTGTTTACCGCACAAAGGACCGTAACTCCATTCCAAGGTTTCGGAATGAACTTTAGCGATTCAATTTTTCATGAGAATAAGCTTGCATAATTTTCGTCGAAAATTTGTCTGAAGTTCGCTTGAAATCAAAAGTAAAATTAGTGACATTTACAGTTCGGAATTTCTAAAGTTATCCCGGTAAAAATGCGTTTTGCGCGGGAAAATTAGGCATCATTAAAATGCAGTTACGACGAAATATCCAAAAAGGACAGAATATCCAGTCTTTTCAATGAAATTCGCCGAATTTCTCCGACGTTAATAAAAATCCCTGACAATTCCCGGGAATTTCAGGTTTTCTAGAATCGTAAACCTGCCTTACTTAGACCTTGCTATACACGGAGAAAAATGTATGGATTGTAAACCAATTAGTGCTTAATATGGGACACCATTAATAGCAGTGAAGGCAACATATAATAATAATAGCACATATACCTTCGTTATGGTATATACCATACTATGGTACATACGAGCTACCACAGTGTGGTTTACAGACCGATAATCATATACAAGTATTAATGGTGTTCCTTATGAACCACTAATCGGTTTTTAAGCCATAGCTTTTTCTCCGTTTATACATAAGCAAGGTCTAAGTAAGGCAGGTCTACGATTCTAGAAAACCTGAAAAACCGGGAATTGTCGGGGATTTTTATTAACGTCGGAGAAATTCGGCGAATTTCATTGAAAAGCCAGGATATTTTGTCGTTTTTTGGATATTTCGTCGTAACAGCATCTTAATGGTGCCTAATTTGCCCGCGCAAAACGCATTTTTACCGGGATAACTTTAGAAATTCCCAACTGAAAATTTCACTAATTTTTCTGTTGATTTCAAGCGAACTTCAGACAAATTTTCGACGAAAATTATGCAAGCTTATTCTCGTAGCTTTTTCTCAGTATACGTCTATCGGGAGCTCGAAAATAAAAATATCACTGAAAAAAACTCCGGCCGTGGAAGCCGTACTTACGGGCTATCTTTATAGACATATCGTCCGCGTTCCGGGCTGAGAGGCCAGGAGTTCCGGGCGTAAGACCCGGAGTAATTGAAGCTACGGCTCCATCACTCGGAGCTTTTGGCCTCTGAGGCTGGAACGGACCGTACGTCTATATAGCCCGTAACTTTTTCAGTGTTCCGGAATGCGCGTCCGGAAACGCGCCAGGAAACACCGAAACGCTTGTGTTTCTGGATAGGAAGCGGCGACTAGCTCGGATTTCTAGGCGGCCCCGATCCGAATTGAGGGCCTTAATTAGCCGATCGAAGGCGGCGCGGCGCGTATGCAAATGAGACCGGGATCCAGGCGAGAACGAGAGCGCTGACTGATCATTCATCGCATCGAGGATCAAGCGAAAGGAGAGTGCGATCCGATTCCGCCGGAGAAAGCTCCCAGCTTCGGATTACCGCCGCCCGCCGCGCCACCGGCGCAGCGCCCCCGATCCACCGAAAGTCCATCGAGGAAGTCGTAATCCGAGGATACCGTTTCCTATTCCGTGTGGGATATGTGTATCGGATCGAGGATGTTTGGAGTTTGAACAGGGTTGCACGAGTGGAATGAAAAATTCTAAAGATTGGAAATTTCCGTGAAATCAGGGCTGTCACAGAATTTACACTGGAAAAAAAGTCTCTTGGATCTAGAGTCCAGACCCTTCATAACATAAACAAGAAAAAATGCTCTTGGTACAATCCAGGTTTTCCTTGAATCGAAGAGCCGAGCCTCCTGACTTAGGCGCATCTCCTTTTGATTCAAGCAAAAAGTCCGATCGAATCAAGAGTATTTTTTATTGTCAATGTTTTTAAGAGTCTGGACTCTAGATCCAAGCGACTTTTTTTTCCAGTGTAGTAAATGAAAATTTGCTGATTTCCCTGACATATGACATTCTTTCGCGGCCTTATAAAGTAGAAATGGGGCAATACGCATGATACAACTATTTCGACTTCCAAGAAGATAAAATTGCATATCCGAAAAATGAAGGAGAACGCGAACTCTTTTTGGCTGATTAGGAGACTTTAACGCCAGGCCAGAGTAGAAAAGTTAGATCGGGCGAAACACGTGATAAAATTATTTCGACTTACAACTACTCACAGAGTAAATCGTAGTGTGACCGAATGTTCGGTCCGCATAATAACCGAACATGTGAGGTTAAAAGAACTGATGAAAAAAGTTCGGTTACACGAATAAAAAATCTGTTTTATTCTAAAAAAGGAACTCTCAACGCACTGAGTTTTACAAAAAAATTTGACGAGGATGTTGCTTTTTTGAAAAATTTGCAAGAAAGCACTCATGTTAACAAAACTAGTGCGAGAACGTTGCATTTTTTAGAGTATGGCCACATTAGTGTTGTTGAATTTTTGAAAAATTTACTGCAAAAGCATTGAATTATGAGAAAATCAATAGGACCCCGTAAATTTTTTAGAACATGACTGCAAACGCAATATTTCATGGTAAAAATTACTGCGATCGCGCAATGTCACAGAGAGCAGTGTTACAGGCTGAATCCCTGGTTGATCAAAACTCCTTAGGCCGAAGAACTTTCTCCACCCCCGATTTTTCCCTCGTTCAGCAGGCTGATCATTGAATTTGATAGACAAAGCAATAGACAAAAATTATAGTCGCACCTTAAGGTAAAAAATATGATTGTGCAAGTCATTTTCAGCTTCGAAATGGAGGTACGTTCCTTCGTCTAGGAAACAACGAGATAAAATTCTTCGCGAGCTGATTATTGAAATTGATAGACAAAGCGATAGAAAAAGAAGACAGGAGGGCAATGGAGCAATTCTATAGGTGGAAGAGGGTGGTGGCAACGGATAAAGGAGGTAACTAACAACGTCAGCCAAGGAGTAAACCAACCCTAAAGTTAGTCAACCGATAGGATCACTCAATTTTCCTTTTGTATATTGCTTTATCTATCAATTTCAACAATTAGCCTGCAGACCTGTCCAGTCACTGATTACGTCCCAGCAGTATACTGCCGTGCTAAGGAAGAACGCCGTATGAACATTCGAGAGTTGCCACATTTCCTTCGATAAAATGTTCAATTTTGAGGAAAGTTATGAATATTTTTCCTTGAGATTTTCAGGGATTCTAGGCGAAATTGCGAGCAAAATTACCTGACAGATTGGAGGGAAAATATTCATAGGTTTACCAAGAAATTCGTGTTTTATCAAACGAAATTTGGCAACGCCTGGAGGCTCATACGGCGTTCTTCCTTAGAACGGCAGTACACTGAAAAAAAAAGAATCTTAAATTTGCCGCCAAGAAGTATTTCTTCTTAAATCAAGAAGTTTGCTGGTTAATATAAGCTACTTTATAGCTTAACCCAAGCATTATTTTTCTTGGATCAAGAAAAAGTCAGCTTAAAGCAAGATAAAAAAAAATTCTTGGCGGCAAATTCAAGAATAATCAGGCTTGATCCAAGCTACTTTTTTTTCCAGTGTATATTGTACTGCCACAAAATAGTCCAGTGAGGACGCGAAATGCCTGTCAGGGGTTGGGCCACGTAGCGGCAAAATAGGCGCCCCTTCTGGGAAACGATCCCGGACTGCAATTTCGCATGAAAAATGGCGTAAATGGGCCCTCTGATCTGTTCGTCGCCGCGGAACGGACCGCAGTCTGGTAACGAGCGGCGAGACGTTTAGTTGAGTGTTGACTTACGGCGGTGACGAGCGTCGAGGGGTGACCTTGGGTCGGGTCGGGGGCTGACCTTGAGACCCCCCCCCCCCCCCCCCGCCCGGCCCGGCGTCTTCGGCGCCCCGTCCCCGTTTTAATGGGCCGCAAATTGTCATCAACGAGCGAAACGAGACCACCGTCGCCCCTCCCCCCCCCCCCCCGCACTACACCGCGGTGGTGGCGGCGGCAACGAGATGAGGACGATCACGCTCCCGTGATGCACTCGCCAAAGATGGAAAATAAATCGTTCGTTTTGAGTTTCGAGCGTCGAACTATACTCCTGTTTCGTGAAAAAGAGAATGAGGAAAGAGAAAGAAGGGGAGATAAAATGATGGGGATGATATGAAGTAAAAGCGAGAAGAAGAGGGAGGAAAGGAGTGTGAGAAGGAAGGAAAGTGGTAAAAAGGAGAAGTTCAAATACTGAATTTTGTTGTTGAGGAAGTCCTGAATTTTTGGGACCGTAATACGGTATTGAGAGAGTCCTACAAAAGTACCGAATTTTAGCCACACTGGAAAAAAGAACACATTGGATCTGGAGTCCAGACTCTTGAAAACATTGACAAGAAAAAATACTCTTGATTCAATCAGATTGAAGCTTAAATCAAAAGGAAATCCGCTCGAACTAAGAGGTTTGGTTCTTGATTTAAGCAAAAATCCGATTGGATTAAGAGTATTTTTTCTTGTCGATGTTTTTAAGAGTTGGAATCTAGATCCAATGTGTTTTTTTTTCGGTGCATGCCAGTTTTAGTAGACACCCTGCGGGGAGAAAACGGGGAGAGGTGGGAGTAAAAAGGGTGTCAGAGAGCGAGAAGGAGGGAGAAAAAAAGGGGAGGAAAAGGGGGGAGAGTAGTAGAAGAAAAGAGAAAAATGCTAAGTAGGTACTGAATTTTTCGTCGAGTCCTGAATTTTTAGGAAAAAGTCCTGGGAAAGTACTGATTTATCGTGAGCCAGTTTTAGTAGACATTCTGCGAGCAGAAAAAAGAGGAAAGGGAGTAAAAAGAGTGTCAAAGGCCGAAGATAGGAGAAAAAGGCAGAAACAAATAGATAAAGGGGGAGCGAAGGTGGGATAATACTTCAAAAAAAACGGAGAGAAAAAAAGGAGGAAGAAGGTGAAAATTAAAGAAAAATAATTAAAAAGTGAAAGAAAGAGAAGTAGAAGAAAAAGAAAGAGTAACGAGAGATAACGGGGAGATATTAGAACGAATAAAAATATTAAAAATAAAATAACGAACAATTTCCGAGTCCAAATTTGAGTAAACGAATTTCAAATTTCAAATTATTTGAGGAAGAAACTAATTTAAAGAGGTCCTCAATCATAAGAAAATAAAAAAAAAAGTCAGATTGTTGAGGTAAACATCGTACAAATCAAAATTTCCACCGTGAAATCGTTGAGTAAGCGTGGAGCGCAAAGGTACGATAGTACGATAGACGATACAATCCCAACTGAGTCAACCGAACTGGCTGCCCGATTGGACGAATTTCTGTCAAACGGAACTACGTGCATTACGGCATGAGCCCTGAGACCCATAAGAATATAAACGTAACAGGGCTCTCATCATAATGCACGTAGTTGCGTTTGACAGAAATACGTCCAATTTTCTGATCGACCGAACCGCTCCTCCGCGTGCCACGTTTTCCCACGGGGAATCAATGAAATGAATTACAACTTCCGAGTTCTGACTACTCCGATCTCTTCCCGTCTCTTCCCTCCGCGGTGAAGGTCAAGGGCTGACCGTATCCTTCGCCTACACTTCGGTGCACTCCCGACGGGCAGGGGAGGGGGAGGGTCGGGGGTCGGTAGTAATCGATAACCGCAAGAATTCGAGGGAAATTATCGCGGGCAACGGCGCGGCGCGCGACACGGACCGGCGAAATTAGAGCTCTCGGCGGAAACGTAAAACAAACATCTAATAATTCATCTGTAAACGCTCCATTCAAATTAGGCCCCCTCCTCACCATCGGATCTTACGATTGGAACTGGCGCACACTGGAAAAAAAAACCACATTGGATCTATAGACTCCAGACTCTTAAAAACATCGACAAGAAAAAATACTCTTGATTCTATCAGATTTAAGCTTAAATCAAAAGGAAATCCGCTCAAATTCAGAGGCTTGGTTCTTGATTTAAGCTTAAATCTGATTGAATCAAGAGTATTTTTCCTTGTCGATGTTGTTATGAGTCTGGACTCTAGATCCAATGTTTTTTTTTTCTTTCTTTCTTTCTTTCTTCTGGTATGAAATTATGATGTTTTAAGAGTATTTTCATTGGTAAAATTTTTTACCAAAAGCACCCTATCTAATTAAAATTGTGATGAGATACACGTAAGATTTTACAATTTTTGTCAAAAATTTCTTGTCCGACTTCTTCCATCGACTCGATTCACTGTCCGCCGCGTAGTGGCCGGTGCTTGAATTGGACGAGTTTGAATTAGAAGAAACTATTTTTATTTCGTTTTAGGTGCAGTGTTCTGTTCCTCTGAGGTTGGACTACATCGCGTATTCTCCGCAAAATCAAGGAAATTTGTGAATGAAAGACAAAAAAAAAGGGTAATTCTTTGAAATTTTGCGAAGAAAAGGCGTTTTGACAAGGGAAGACTGGTTCGAAGAATGGGATGGCTAGGAAATTTTTGCGTCTCTATGGGAAATGTCGTGACTTTTCCAGATTTCCCCTGAATTTTCAAGCACCCTGCCCAAGGAAAATCTGTAACATCCTTTGGAATTCCAAAAATTACGCAACTCAGGGTTGCCACAGAATTTTGAAAATAAAATTCCCTGCCATTTCCCTGAAATAATTTGGTGAACTTCCCGGACAGTGGAACAAATACCAGAATTTTAAAAAGACACAGTAAGAAATAGTTTTCAGGCAAAATTAGTTGTTCGAAACGTCAAACCCACTCAAAAAAGCGAATGAAAGTGATTTGACGATTTGTGAACCTGACATTTTCGTCATTTTCCCTGACAAAAATTCCCTGCCATTCCCCTGATTTCCCTAAAATAGTTTGGTGAACTTCCCGGAACAAATACCAGAATGTTAAAAATACATAGTCAGAAATAGTTTTCAGGCAAAACTTGTTGTTCGAAACGCCAAACCCACTCGAAAAAGCGAATGAGGGTGATCGGTCGATTTTTCCCACACAGGAAAAAAAGTCGCTTGGATCCAGAGTCCAGACTCTTAAAAACATTGACAAGAAAAAATACTCTTGATTTAATCCGACTTCTTCTTGAATTGAAGAGCCAATTTTCTTGATTTAATCGGATTTCCTTTTGATTCAAGCAAAAAGTCTGATTGAATCAAGAGTATTTTTTCTTGTCGATGTTTTTAAGAGTCTGGACTCTAGATCCAAGCGACTTTTTTTCCAGTGCAGACATTTTCGTCATTTTCCCTAACATTTCCAGGTTTCCCCTGACTTTATTTAATTCCCCGACATTTCCCGGTTTTCCCAGTGTTTTCAGACTATAGCAACCCTGTTAAAATTCTTTGGAATTCCAAAAATCATGCAACGTATCCGGGATGATTTTCGGCGCATCGACATCCCAGAACTCGCTGCGTCACCTTTTAAACCCTACTCGATCGACAGTCCCGTCACATGACGGCAACGGCCGATCGATCGATAGAGAGTTCGTTGACTCGACCAATATTGGCTTTGGTCGTCTCGAGTCTCGAGTCAAGTCGGAAGGTGCGCCGCGCCGCGTCGGGCCGGGTAATTAGCAATTAGCGATCGATCTCCTCATCTGGTTTTTCGTCGAGTTTACGGCTCCGTAGATAGCATGATGATGATGATGATGATGATGATGATGGAGATGATGATGATGGGTACTCACGTTTGACGGGCGGGTGCAGTCCGAGCGGGACGTGACGTGATCACAGCATGACGTCCGATTCTGTCGCTCTCATGCGGCAGTTGAGATCCACTCGTCAACGGACACTGTAACAAACGAGCGGAGAGGTTAGAGGCTGAAATTCGGGGTGAAATCTGTAGGAGGTAAAAGATTTGAAAAAACAGCGTTGAATGAGTTTGTCTCGTGTTTTTCACACTGGATGGACCACTAGACAAGGGGCGAGTTTAAAAATTTCATTAAGTAGAACACACTGGGAAAAAAAAAACACATGGGATCTAGATACCAGACTCTTAAAAACATCGACAAGAAAAAATACTCTTGATGATTCAATCAGTTTTAAGCTTAAATCAAGAACCAAGCCTCTTAATTTGAGCGGATTTCTTTTTTATCTAAGCTTAAATCCGCTTGAATCAAGAGTATCTTTTCTTGTCAATGTTTTCAAGAGTCTGGACTCTAGATCCAATGTGTTTTTTTTTTTCCAGTGCATGATTTGGACTTTGTTAAGCAGAAAGGAACCAAGCCACATCAGCTATTGCAAAATTTAACTGAGCAGTTTAATTTTTTACATGAAAACGGTTATGCGGATTTTTGCGCAAACAGTGAATTTTGTGCGAAGTTCGAGGCAAATTCCTAAACATTTTCAAAGGAGTCCGCACAAACGTTCTCTAGTAAAAAATGAAATTGCCCAATTGCATTTGGCAATGACTGATGTAGCTCGGTTCCTTACTGCTACACGCGCTCCATTTGTATAACGGGTTTACAGGACGAATGGTCCACTATGATTCGTCCAATACAAAAAGTCCGAATAAAGTCGACATGCCCAAATTTTTTTGTCCAAGTAATACCATCTCAATTTTTTGGTCAAAAAACGAAATCTGCTCCGATGGACGAGTTATAACGAGTTTATAAATTGCGTAAAACGTTGTGTGAAAATTTTGGAAACAAATATTCACAATTTTCTCAGTACATTCGATTTGGCAACGTCTGAAGGCTCATACGGCATTTTTCCTTAGCAGGGTAGAATAATGGTGGATGAGAGACAACCGCGGATCCAGTTCGAATTCGCGGCGAGGTAGCTATCAACCGCGGTTAATCTGAGAGCAAACAGAATTAAGAGCAATTTCCCAAGGTCGCTTTGGGTCGGGCCCCGGCGGGACCGCCGCGATACTCGAGTTTCGACCCATCGAAATCCGAGATTTTCGGCCGAAATCGACGGGCGATAATGGGACAAATTCGATTACTCGAATATCGATGGGCCCGCGCCTCCTCGCCGAGTCGCGGGGCGAAGTGGGCGCGCTCGCAAAACGCAGACGCAAGACGCGCCTTCGAGATTCTATCGATAGATATGAGCGCGGATAGGTCTAGTTTATGGAGGTATTTAATGGGAGAGAATATAACGCGTCCGTTCCGATTATTCATCAATTTCAAGAGTCTTTACCAATTACATTGTAAGTTATGCTATAAAAAGGAGCAGCAAAAACTTGTCTGCAAACAATTTTAATCGCAAAATCTGCGGACCGAATGGTGCTACACGGTGCAAAAAAAATTAAAAAAGTAATAATTATAATAACTTTTGTAAATAATTTAAGCTACCATAAAAAGGAAGAACAAAAACTTGTCTGCGAATAATTTAATCGCAGATTTATCTTTCTTTTTTCTCTTTTCAATTTCTTGAATTTTTATCCTTAAAAATTTTCATGGTTAGGGCAAGAGAAAGGCCCAAGACTCTGGTCCTCGACTCTTCTAGGGTTCTCATTTACGGGAAAAATCATTTGAGATAGAAATAAAAGAAAGGAAACAAAGAAAAAAAATTGGGTAGAATAAGCGTGCGCAGGAAGGAATATTCGCTATCTTTTTGGCTTGTTCAAAACATACCTACGGTCGAAATTTCAGGATGAACCCTTTTGTGACCCTAATTTTTTAATTTTTTAAATTCTGTACTGCACTATTTTGATCTCTCCTCAGGGTGTTAATGGCTCAGATGTAAAAATCACCAAATAAATGTATCTACCAACCAACCAACCAACCAAACACTTTTCAAAATTCCCTAATTTTCCCCTCTTCTTATGCAATTCAGTCTCGCTCACCGAAAAGCTAAGGTTCAACTCCTAAAATATATTTCTACGGAGATGCTATTGGAACAGGGGGAGGCGTAAAATGATAGCGCACCACATGCAGAAGCCAGGGAGGGAGCTTCGATATCTGTACATCCCTACTTAACATACGCGGATGCCTCCTAAGCGAATACCCTCGCTTACAGGAACACAGCAAGCTAAGATAACGTGGCGGCTAATTGTCGGCCTCAGCGTGACCGGTACGAGAGAACTAATATAAAAAAATCTATTCTATCTAGTGGTCAAGACAAGCTCGAAGTTTTGCTCTGAAATCAACCAATATATAAAAACGGATGTTTTCCGGTTGAACAAACGTAGAAGCAAGGTGCAATGCATGAAATAGCACTGAAATAATTCAATTGGTTAGGAAACTGGGCCAGGTTGAGGCTGCGATATGTTGAAATTTTGTGGAAGTGACGGCAGAGGCATCTACCGGAGATAACGAGCAGCAACAGTTTGTTCGTATACTCACGATCAGTGATGAAAAGCTGGGAGTTTCGCACGACGCACAGTGGATAGAGTCAATTAGAGAGGTCGGACATGCAATTTTTGACAAAAACTGCAAATTTTTATGTTTATTTCGCAACATTTTAAACTTTAAGAGGTGCTCGTGCAAGAAAATTTTACGAGGAAACCAATGGAACCACTTTCAGAACTTCAACGTTCTATATAAACGGAGTTAAAAGCGTTTAAAGTTTCCTAATATTGTCCGGCTTCTCCTATTGACTCGATCCGATGTGCGACGCGGCTCGTGGCGCTATGTAAAATTTATGAGGGAAAAATGCGCTTGAATGAGCTTTTAATTTCTTTCTTCAGTTTAATCCTAGGTCTAAGCGCAAGACAGCGAAATCATCATTTGTTCTTGTACTTTTGTTTTCAGAAAACATTGTTAAATCATAAGTTTCTGCAAAGTTACGTTTCCGATGTTTTCAGGATATGGTGACAAGTTCTCTCGGATTGCAAAATTCCCTGACTGATTCATGATTTTTCAGGGGCTTTGAATTGAACGTGAAAGTCCCTGACTTTAACACGACTTTTTAAAGTATTTTTTTGACATAACTTATCATGAAAATCCAGAAAAATCAGAAGAGCGAAGTCTTTTGATATTGAAAAAATGCAATGTTTTGGTGAGAGAAAAAATTTGAAGGTTTCGCAACAAAATTCCCTAATTTTTTAAAAGTCCCCTGCATTTTCAAGAACTTGTTACCTCGTTCTTGTTCAAAATTCCACAGTGAAATTCCCTGACTCAATCAGATTTTCCACGGTTGGAGGAAAACTCCCTGATTTCTCCATGTTTTTAATAACTTCCCAAGAACTTGTCATTCTGCAGGATTTTAATCTCAAGACTTTGGTCCTTTAATCAGGACGGTGCGAGAGACTTTATCGGCGCGTAAAAAACGGGCAATTCTTCAGGAATCGGCCGTTCAAAGTCATCTTGGTCTTGGTGAGGACCAACAACGGGACCAGATTCCGACCGAACACCGTTGCCACGCTTCGAATATCCCCCCACTAGAACCGATTAAAAACCGGGAAATTCGATGAAAAACGGCAACAGCGATGCCGGTCTGTGTCAGCAAAAAAACTGATTCGGCGACGGAAAACCGCACAGATGCGCGAAGTGGGTGTACGAACGGAGCGCGACCCGACTCTCGAAGAAACTGCAAGAAAGAAAGAAAGAGAAAGAGAGAGGAAAAAAGTGCAGTCAGAGTAAGAGGGGAAAATCGTTAAAAATAGAGAGGAAAAAAACCGCCAAACGCGTGCGAATTGCAGGAGGGAGTCGCGGATAGGCTGTTCGTGGGAGGTGGATAAATAAGTAAGATGCAGCGAAGGGATTTAAGCGACAAGCCGGGAGGCCACTTAATAGAAACAAGGAGGATATATAAACGCTTCAAAAGGGGGGAGGGACATACGAAAAATATCTGAAATATTTCGAGTACAACCCCTAACACTTTTTTTCCGCGAACAGTTGTAGTGAGAAATTATTCTGGAAAATTGGAGTTCGTGGGTTGGCTCCCCTGTTGGATCCTAAAAGCTCCATGATCTAACTTTCAATAATTACCGTAATGTTCCTACTATCCAAGGATGCAGAAAGTTCTGAGCATTCACACTTTTCAAATCGGGCTTCCAATTTAAAAGACCTTATTTTCCTCAGAAATTTAAAAAATACTTTTTTACGGCTCTGTGCGACTAAGTTCACACAATATTACAAAACGAACGTGATTTTCACCGTGCGATTTGCCGAAAAAAACGAGCTTTCTTCCGCGATTTCGCCGGTTTTCCCATTTTAAATCACCAATTTCGGGGCCTCCCCATTTTCACGCGCGACCCGCCGATCGTGCGGTCGAGAAGTTTTTGCGCCCCTGTATCCTCACATACTGCCGTCCTCAGCAGAAACGCCGTAACTCCATTCTGGAATTTGCCAATGTCTCATCGACAAAATGTTTTATTACCGAAAAACCGATGACCATTAGTTCTTCTTAATTTTAAAATAACTGTGGCATACCATTGAGAATTTTACAAAATGAGGCATCATAAAGATCAGGTTTTCTCGTAATGGAGATGTTGCATGCGGGAGGAATTTGCGATTTGACTGTTGATTCTTGTGTAAAAGTTCGGGAGAAACACGATGGTGCCGCTGGTTTTCTCTGAAATCAACTCCCAAGCTCAAAAACAGCTCTCAAGTTGAGGCCAAAATGGAGGGGATATCCCACGTTATCCTGAGAGTCCACCTCTACATCAAGACAAACTCTCCATGCAAAGATGGGGAGCAAATACATTGACAGGGCTGCCACTTTATTTGGGGACTCTAAAACTGAAAACACGGCATCACTGCTAATGTATTTGCTCCCCATCTTTGCATGGAGAGTTTGTCTTGATGTAGAGGTGGACTCTCAGGGTAGGGTGGGATATCCCCTCCATTTTGGCCTCAACTTGAAAGCTTTTTTTGAGCTTGGGAGTTGATTTCAGAGAAAACCAGTGGAACCATCGTGTTTCTCGCGAACTTTTACATAAGAATCAACAGCCAAATCGCAAATTCCTCACACATGCAACATCTCCATTGAACAGTACGTGTGGGAGAAAAATGCAGAATCTGGATTGGAGTTACGGCGTTCTTCTTGTGGACAGCAGTACAGATACTCTAACTACTCTACCCGGGTCAATTTCGTAAATTTGGGCGTTACCACCACTCTCTTCGGCAACAACTGGTGAGGAGGCAGCGTTCTCTTCACTGTGAATAGCACATCCCGAGCACATAGTACGGCAACTTGAGTCATCTCGATGACGATGACAGACCATCATTGTTCATACAGACTCGGCAGCTAATTTGTCCCGTCTCGAGGAGTTCCCGCTGAAACGCAGACGAGTGGTCAGACAAGAACAATGGAAAGCGGTCCCATCTCTCTTGACCAAGATCGACAGAGATACCCGACGGACCGCGCCTCCGAGTTGAAGAGAGATCGAGCGAGTTCAATTCCTCGCCGTGCGCATATTTTCGTAATGCGTCGTTTTCACCGATTTGCGAGATTTGCCGGATTGCTCGCGAGAAAACTCGCCCACTTCGGACTCGCGCGCATGAAGGGGAAAAGGAGAATGTGGCGCGAAAATGTTGAGTAATAAATTGAAGAGAAACGTATCTGGCGTGAGCTTGATTCAATTGAAACTTGTTCAACAGAAAATCAGTTATGAAGGTGATAAGTAGAACCAAGGTGTTGTGGTTAAAATTCGATAATTACTGAAGTACCTTTCGGCTTACGCCATCATAAGGCCTTGTCTCCACGGAACGTTGTCATGGGATTTGTCCCAAGTTCGAATCGCAGGAATGAAACTTCTGGGATTTTTCCCAGTTACCGTCTCCACGGGGAGGCTCATACGGTCCTGCGACGAGTTTGCGCGGGAAGATAAATTAGTTAAGTCGAATATTTAACCGGGATTAAAATAATAATTGCACTTAATTGACAATAATACACATTATTTTAACTAAACTAACACTAACAATGGAGTAATCGACAAAATATCGCACAATTCGTTTACACTACTTCTTCCTCTCTCAGTGGGTCCTAGTGGTAAAAGGACCATACTTAGTACTGGGAAAAACATTGATTGACTCAATATTTTTCCCAACTTCGTAAGTGGGATTTTTCTCAGGGACTAATCCCATGAAACGGCCCGTGGAGACAAGGCCTAAGAGCATTTACAAAACACTGGAAGAAAAAGTCTCTTGGATCAAAAGGAACTCCGCCTAAATCAAGAGGCTCGTCTCTTCAATTCAAGGGAAAATCGGATTGGATCAAGAGTATTTTTACTTGTCAATGTTATTAAGAGTCTGGACTTAGATCCAAGCTACTTTTTCCCCCAGTGAACTTAAAGCATAGACATAATCACAGTTTGAAATTTTTTTTATGATATTTTACATCACAGATACTTACATTTACGAAAGTGTCAAAATTAAAAGGACGTCAGAGATTATAAGAGAGATAGTTGCACCTGTGAAATCTGTAAACTTGCAAATCAGCTAATCAGCTACCATACATTTATCTGTGATGTAAAATATCGTAAAAAAAAAAAAAAAAAAAAAAAAAAAAAAAAAAAAAAAAAAAAATTCTAACTGTGATTTTGTTTATGTTACAAGTTTTGTGAATGCTCTGTAATGGCGTAAGCTGAAGGTACTTTAGTAATTAAAGAATTTTAATCTTAACACCTTGGTTCTACTCATCGCCTCCATTACAAAATGGTGTTATTCAATTGGAACTCGATACATCTCTGGAAAACCATTTGTGTAGATAGTGTTCACGGACCAACGGCCGATCGGTCGTTCGCGAACTGCGCAGGTAGTGGGAAAATTGCGTCAGCTACGACGTTGAAGAATGGATGATATGAAATTTATTGCGATTCTTTTGCGTACACCTCCCGAAGTTGCGTATGCACCCTGTATTACGCTATAGCGTCGGGGGGAGAAGGCGCGATGCTTGAGGTATTCCTGCAGTCTTGCAGGCGCTTCCCCCACATTTTCCGCGCAAAGTAGAAAGTTTCGGAAATTTTCTTCCGGAATATACAGTTGCCAAGATACCAATGGAGGTTTTCTTTGCCTCTGGCATAAATGAACTTGTACACTGGAAAAAAAAAAAAAAAAAAAAAAAAAAAAAACACACACACACACTGGATCTAGAGTCCACTCTTGAAAACATTGACGAGAAAAAATACTCTTGATTCAATCAGATTTAAGCTTACATCAAAAGGAAATCCGCTCAAATTAAGAGGCTTGGTTCTTGATTTAAGCTAAAATATGATTGAATCAAGAGTATTTTTTCTTGTCGATGTTTGTAAGAGTCTGGACTCTGGATCCAATGTGTTTTTTTTCCCAATGTAGGTGAATTTTCCCGCCTTGGCCGTCGAGCGTGAGTGTCATCGATAAAAGAGGCGAGGCGTGAACGATCGATTATCGCTATTTCCCCATTTGAAGCTGTGGTAAGGAATCAATTCTTCAGGTGTTCGTTGCGAATAATCTCTTTATCGACCCTTTACTATAGGTTTTAATGGCAGATCGATCGATATATCGAGGTAACTGTAAACGTTGAGTGAGCTCGCGCCGGGAATGCGGCGACGCGCGGAGAAATCCTGGAGTCGCGTGGCTCGGCGCTCGGACCGGTCATCCGGCACCGGCAAGTCCCATTGTCTCAATAGTTGACCATCATTATCTTCCTCCTTTGCCGCCCCGCACGCTAAATTTATCCTTATTTTCTTTTATTTGACGAGCGGGAAACGGACATCGGACGGAAAAAAGCAAAATGACCCCAGAGTCTGGGCACAGTTGGACGTATTTTGGAAAGCAAGGCTAAAAATGACTCTAAACAAATGGGACAGAGTTCATCAGAGAGAAACCAGCCCACATTAAGTTGAAACTGAGAAAAAGAGGTTTGAAATTTTACTCCTGCATTAGGCTTAATGTAGAAAATAAAACTTTAACCCCTCTTCTCACGAACTGATTTCTTTTTTTCGACTCCCAGATTTTGGCAGGAGAAAATGAACGACAAGTGGAACTCAAAAACATTTTTAACTCAATTTTTTTTTTAAATAAACTTCTTCTTCTCTTTGTGATAAACTCGGGACAATAGGTCCCGGCTTACCCGGGAACTGACGAGTGGATCTGCAGAGACAGACTCCACTCCGCCTTAATCCCTGAAAATTTGAAAGTTGAGGCATGGATGTGTAGTGTACTAACCCTAACCCGATGCTCATTCGAGGTTGCAGAATTCTCAAATGGATTAAAAACCTCAAATAACTTTTTAAAAAAAAAAAAAAAAAAAAAAAAAAAACCTGAATTTCGGAGACGTTTTGGGGTGGTTTCAACCCCCTCCTCGACTAGGAAGCAAATAAAAAATTTAAAAAAAAATCGTTAGACCCCCATTTGTGATAACCAGAAAAAGCACAATACAAATTCTCTTTCTTGTCCACACAAATGGGGGTCAGAGGGGTTTTATGATTTCTATATTTTTTTTTTCTGATCGAGAAGGGGATTGAAACCACCCCAAAACGTCCCAGCCATTCTGTTTGTTTTTAGCCTCGCTTTCCCATTTTCTTATGCCTTGTTTTGTTAATATACCCGGGCTACTTTTGTGTATCATTCTTATTTTTTTCTACATGACATTCTGTCAGGAGAAATTTCAAAAAATGTATACGGCGTTATTCCTCATTGCCCTGGTAAAATAATCCCGAGGGAAAATGGTTCAATTGGGATGAACAGCTAGCAGCTCCAATGGACTGGTGCAGATCGTGGTCGGTGCATTACAGTTGTCGGCGGTAAGCGGGCGTAATTGAAGCGGACAGTGAACACAGAACACTGAACATTGAACATTGAACACTGAGCACCGTGCACCGGCCGTTGAGCACCGATGGGCGGGCACGCGCGCTGCCGGCCGGGACACGAACCCGGGACCCCCAGCACGCGATCACCGTTAACACGGCACGCTCCGCCGCACAATGGGTCGAAGTCAATAGGAGAGGTCGGACAAAATTTGGCAACTTTAAACGCTTATAACTCCGTTTACACAAAATTTTGAGATTCTAAAAGTGGTTTCATTGGTTTCCTCGTAAAATTTTCTCGCTAAAGCATCCCTTGAAACTTAAAATGTGATGAAATAAACATTAAAATTTGCTGTTTTAGTAATACATTTTATGTCCGACCTCTCTTCTTCACTCGATCCACAGTGCGTCCTCGGGCACCGTTCCCCACCGCCGCTTCTCATTGGCTAAAAGAGCCATCGTCATCGTGGAGGAGGCTACGCGAAAGAAAGAAAATGGAAGTGTGACAATCGAAAAAAAAACTCCGACATCATCTGACGGAGTAACAAATTCGCTTGGATTTCAAAATTCCCTGACTTGTCAATGACTTTTCAGAATTTTGTAATGCAAAATTTCCCGAATTTTTCATGAATTTTCAGTGGTCTCTTTTTTTCGACATAATTTTTCGTAAAGAGAGTTGCCACAGAATTTATAAAATGAAATTCTCTGACAATTCCCTGATTTTTTTTGTCACATTTTGGTAAAATTCCCTGGCAATTGAGGTTATGCCACATGCTTAAAAGACATGATTTAAAATAGTTTTTAGACAAAATTTGAGGTTCTAAGCGTCAAACCTATTCTAGAAAAGAAATAAAGGTGACTTCACAATTTTACCCTAATATTTTCGTCATTTTCCTGACACGTCCAGGTTTTCCATGATTTTATAAATTACCTGACATTTCCCGGTATTTCTTGACCGGGTTTCGCAACCTTGTAAATATGCTTCCCACAAAAAAATTCGACGCTTAGTTTCTTGGAATTGAACTTAATTTAAAGAAACTTTAAAATTCAAAACTTAAAGTTTTTCAATGTACGCACAAGAAAAGAGGAGAAAGAATTCGTCAAAAATGGTAGCTTTCCATGAACTCGAAGAGCCATCGTCATCCTAAAGGAGGCTAAGCGAAAGAGAGAAAATGAAAATGAGAAAATCGGGGGAAAGTTGGATATCAATCACCGGGGTGACAGATTAGCTTGGATTTCAAAATTCCTTGAGTCACTGGACTTTTCAGAGGTTTTTAATGCAAAATTCCCGGACTTTTCTATGAATTTTCAATGATTTCCTTTCTTTGAAAATATTTGCCGTAAATATACTTTCCAAAACAAAAAATTCGACGCGAAGTCTCTTGAAATAAAAAAAATTCAAAATTTAAAATATAAACTTTAAGTTTTTCAGTGTGCGCACAGGAAAAGAGAAGAAAATCGTCAAAATGAAAATTCGACATCAGGTACTTAAAGGGGAGGAGGGCTAAAATTACCTCAAACATATTCCTGAACAGAATGTAGGGAGGGGGAGAGTCCCCCCCCAACCTGGCGGCGGGGGGGACGTCAAATATCCCGAAAAAGCGCCTAATTAACATTAAGTACGGACCCCCCTTCATATCAACTGGATCTCAGAACAGACTTCTCTTATACATGTTCTACGGCTGAAGCCAACTCGAAACTCGTTTAGTTAAGTTTGGCGATTTTTAATCGATTTTTGGCGCAAAAATCGATTAAATCGAATCGACTTTCGTGGTAGATTAAAATTCGGGATCGATTTTTCGAGCCGAAATCGAATTATTAAAAAATATCGAAATTTTCGACTTTGATGTGTCACACAAGGCCTAGGTTCTATGATACCCGAGTTTCATTTCAACCTCAGTTTTAGTAGTAATGATGTTATTGGCACCGAACTTGGATTTTTAAGTGTTTTAAAATGGAATCAATTTGCCGAGATTGATTTTACGAAAGAATCGCCATCCCTAATAGAGATATTAGTTCGATTCTACAGACGGGAATGACACACAGGAGGATGACATAAATGATAGGGTGGAAATCATTGCTGGCTGTGCACCATATTCATCAAAGAGGCACGACCATCAAGGCCAAATTGCCTAGATTGAAACTTGGATTTGCCGTACATCACGAATAACCTCGCAATCGGGAGTAGAAACATGAAAATTTGATGGTAACAGCCCACAGATTCCGAGGTGCGGGGAAATCTTAGTCTAAACAAAAAAAAAGGTAAAAAGGCTCCCTCCTTAGGGCCGAATGCGAAGTTGACCCGCGTTATGGGAACTTAGGCAAACTGAGAGCTGGTGAAGAGTCGAAACATGGGGTACCCTTCGACGCGATACCTCCCTAATTGAAACGCAAGGTTTTTGATGCTTAAGTTGAGGCAAGCTCGATCGGAGAGATCGATTTTGTCGAGAGGACCGGTTGCGCAATCTAGTGGTGGAGATGTGAACCGTGCAAACTCCGAGTCTGCACTGGATCTCATCTCTCGTGGAGAGACAAATCTGGTATTCTTCGGAGAACTGGAGACAGCAAAAAGAGCAATTATTTCGGCTTATACTGGAAAAAAACACATTGGATCTAGAGTCCACACTCTTAAAAACATCGACAAGAAAAAATACTCTTGATTCAATCAGATTTAAGCTTAAATCAAGAACCAAGTATCTTAATTTGAGCGGATTTCCTTTTGATTTAAGCTTAAATCTGCTTGAATCAAGAGTCCTTTTTTTTGTCAATGTTTTCAAGAGTCTGGACTCTAGATCCAGGCCCGCCACAAGGGGGGGGGGGGGATACTGGGTCCCTGGTTCCGGGGCCCGGGCCCTGGAGGGGCCCTTGCCACTGGTGAAAAACCACAACGAATTCACATGTAACCCTTGTCTCGTAAGGAATAGTGAAAAATTTACCCTAAAAATTTCGCAAAAGGTGAATATATTTTTAAAAATATCCTGGGGCACTGTAGAATTTTTCTTACTTCTTTAAAGATTTCTATCTGTTTTCAAGATTTTTAGTATAGATTGATATTTTTAGTACCTGCGTTTCATTTTCTTCCGTCGTCGGATGCTAAGAGTCTCCAGTCTGGGCATCCTCGACTTCAATGGCTCAACTTTCTTGCCATAGACGTACAAAAGGGGAGTCTAAGGAGGCTTGGACCCCCCTAAAATTGTGAAAAATATAATTTGCCCCCCTCCCCCCTTCCCGAAAAAAATGTCCAAATGTTTTGAATGCAACAATACGAAAGTATTTTGTGCTGTAAAAGTAAAAAAAGGCGTAATTATTCTGCAGAAAATGATGGAAAATCTCCGTCATGGAAGCTTCAAAATGCGTCCAAAGTAGATTTAAAATTCTAAAAATTTCCCGGAGGAGGCCCCCGGACCCCCTCTATACTGGGGGCCCGGGCCTTAAAACTGGTACCAGGGCCCGAGATAGGATGTGGCGGGCCTGATAGATCCAATGTGTTTTTTTTTTTCCCAGTGTACCTTAAAAGCACGTGTTTGCATGGGAAAACTGTCTGCACGTGGTTGATTATTGTTTCTTTAAAGAGACAGTGAAATGCCAAGATAATGGATGTATAGTTCTTTATTGAAAAATATGACCGAGTAGCGACGAAAATTTTTCCTGCAAAATTTGCCGTCGGAGACAACTGGATATTTTACGATGAGGAATTTGGTATTCCTGCGTTTACTTCAGAAACAGCACATGTGCCATCAGTTTCCTTTTGCGGATAGGGGGTCGCTATTTGCTGTGCTCTTCCAAAAAGGTTCTAGTGCAACACCACTGAAGTGTTAGGATTAAAAAACCATAGATAAGAATAGGATTTAAATTGAAAAAAAAAAGAAGTTATAGTGGTAAAGGCACAAATCCATCTACTTTCCAAAAAATCTACGGAGTGAAGTAGTCTTAAACTATTGCAATTTTTAGTCTCCTCGTGTCTCACACTACTCCTAAGCTGCCATAGAACAATATGCAGTTTTTGGGGGTTCTCTGTAAGTTAAAAAAAGAGAAATTGTGCCACTTTAATCATTAGGTTAAGACTGTTACTAGATATAACTGGACATACTTGCGATGAAAGGAGCTATGCAACAACTAAGTAAATAAAAGGAACTACGTGAACAGAATTTACGTGCTTTATACAAGTCCTGTCCATGCATTTGCCCTTCAACATGAGTGTGCGTTTAACTATTCGGACGTGCCTGGTTCAAACAACTTGGAAAATGCAAGATTTCAAGATTTTGAGCAAAGATGGTCGACTAGTGCCATTTCAGTACAGGGTGTCTACTGAAACAGGCTGATCAAAAATAAGTACTTATACAGAACTTTTTCAGTACCTTATCAAGAAATTCAGTATCTCCTCCAACAGAAAAATTCCGCACTTTTTGAAATTGCGACAAAAATGACAAAAAATTTAAAAAAGATCCGGACCTTTTTTAGGAATGTCCGCACTTTTTCAGTACTTCCGGGCCGCCCTGAAAAAATCAGTACTATTTCCGGACTTATAGACACCCTGCAATAGATAAAAGAAAATACTGTGATAAGTGGGAAGGTGCCTAGGTCTAGCTTCCATCTCCTTCCGTATAACATCGGTGGGCTTTGAGGCGTAGATAAGGGAGGGGTCGTGGTGGTACTGAACGTCGCATTTAAAACCCTGGAAGAGTTCTTAGAGAGAAGGAGATAGTACGGTATGATCAGTGGCACACTGATGAACAGTGGTCAAAAGGTACAACCTTGGCTGATGACGTCAATACTGCAGACCCACGGGCAAGGTGTGGGGCAGTGACTTAGATACAAGCCCAAAAAAGAGCCAAATTCGAGTTGCTCAACTAGTAAGACGCGCAAAGGGACTTTCGCAAATCACAGACTGAAAGAGACACCTAGGCTCGATAGTAAGCTCCGAGAGCAATGGAACATGAACAATGCGGCTGTCATGTTGAGAGCGGTGTTCATTTTGGGGGTGCTTAAGGACAATTGAACTAATGGCGAGGATCCAGCGACATCTGTCGGCGAAGGAGAGGGTCACCACTTCAAAACCTCCGCAGCGATTGGATCCGTCGAGAACTTTACACCAGGTTTAGGTGCTGAGTTCAATCAAATAACTTTAACTATGGGTTCCACTGCCAACGAAGACACGCTCCGATATTCGATCAATCGATATATATAACTTCCGATTCCAAGACGTGATTCAGTTATTTCATGCTGGACTAATCCTAAAAACTGATGGAAGATACAGTTTTTTTCGAAAAAAATAAATAAACATTTTTTCAAATAAAACAAGTCAAAGCAGCCCCGTGCTCTCCAGCATGGACTGATGATCGAAACTTGGAAAAATATTTCTTAATATATTTCATAAATTTCCGGAAAAGTTTCAAGTAAAACCGCATTTAAATTTCATGAAATTGTATCACTCTGTAAGCAGGGTTGCACAAATTAAATGAAAAATATGAAAGATTGGAAATTTCCGTGAAATATTTTACGAAACTTCACAGAGTTGTGAAAAATATGAAACATGGATTCAGGAGCTGGGTATGCAATATCCACTAAAAGACGCCAAAAAGGAAAGAACATTAGCCTTTCATTTAATTTTGAATTTTATTTCGAAAAATATTTTTCAATCTCTTTCATACTTTGCGGACATTTTATGGTATATTTCACATGTACTTTCAAGATTTTATTTTCCATGAAACAAGGTTTCATTATTTATGAAAAATTGCGACTATATCTGCAAGACCACCTCAAATAATGATTGCTGTTCGTGCTCAATTCAATCGAAGATCAGAATCAGATATGGTAAGAGCGTGGAGGGAATGCAAGGCAGGAAAGTAGGGATCATATCTCAGCTGTGCAGCGCATTAATGTAAGAATAGCATCCAAGTAAGTTAGCTAAACTTGCAGAGCAAATTCTTTAACTTTGCGGACTTAAACACCGTGGAATATCCTCCCGGTAGAGATTACGAATTAGATTCGAGAAGCATTGACAGCTGATCAGACCCGAAGAGCGGAGGATATTCCAAATGCCTGATTTATCCAGATTCTTTCGTTGCGCTGAGGGTCAGTCAAATAAATGTCTCCTGCTTTGAAATATAAATCAAATCACAAAAAAGGGACTCGGTAGTGAAAAAGTAAGCTACAAGTGTAAAGTTCAATGAGGAGGCAGACAAAACAAACGGAGCTACGGGACATTATTCGACGTTGAAAAGCTGTAGTAAGCTCCGGATTGATCAGCGCCATCTATCGGCAAAGCGTGAGGCTGTTGAGGCAGTGAAGCGTGAGACGTGAGGCATGTTCACTTATTTTAACTTATGGCCACTTGTCCCTGGTTCTTGGCGTGGCATCGCATCAATTAATTGATATCTTGGTAGATTTTGACTTAATATCCCAAAAAAAGGACAATAGTTTCTCGGAATGAGTTGGATGATTTATTTTCGACAAAAAAATTGCAAAAATTCGGAGAAATTAAGAACAGGATTTCTTCGCGGCCAAATCATCCTATAATCCCGCCAAATTTTTCAATTTTTTATTTGAGAATAATTCTTCAGACCTATGCGGAAGGGCTTTCGTCCTTTTTTGGCTGAAAAGCTAAAATCTGCCAAGATTTTTGACTTGAATGAATTTTTTGCTAAAAAACCAAGGGAACAGAAAATCCGGGGTCACGCACAGAGGAAATTAGTCGTCATGATACCTAGGTAATAGCTTTGAATACAAAATCATAGTTTAATGGTAGCTATGACCAATAATGGTGTTATTTTTACCATTTAAAGATGATTTTACGAAAATATTGGAAAATTATAATTTGATGGTGAAAATACCTGAGAGTTAATACGGCACATCACTACTTCGGTAATCACAACAACCAATTTTTCTCAGTGGGATCTGGTTTCTTCGGTAAAGTAGAAGAACCTCCCAAAATTTAGGACAGCTTAAAAAAATTTCATTGGAAACATCATCGGAGTCCTCGATTTTGTTTAGAAATATTTGTGTTTTGGAATTTTCTGCGGTTTATGGAAAATCCAGAAAGTCATCAAATGATTTCGCCAAGTTTTCCAATATCTCTAGAATTTTTTCTTGGGTCGTTTCAAAGTTATAAGCATTTCAATATTTTCTGGGGTTGCGGTGAGCTGTAAAACCGGTCCATTTTAAGTTTCCTCACAATATTGTATTACTCTAAAATAAAATGTCGTGACTCAACCAGCCCGTACTTTCAATATTTTGGATGAAAAATCATCATCAAGAAATTAAAATACAATAAAACAATTAGCTTTAGAAGTTCTTAAAAATTAGGGAGAAATCTTTTTGCGAAATGAATGATGGAAGGGCTGCGATAGGGAATTCATTACGGACCAACAAGAAGGTTGGGGCCATGACCTGACTGAACATTGCACAAAGATACGCACACCTGCACAAAGTGCATACGTATGACATCTAGAAAATATGTCGGCTTAAACATCGTAGAATTCCCTCACGATGGGGAGTGAGTGCGATGCAGTTTAGGCAATTTCAGTCAACGGACCCCTCAGCGCGCTTTCTCTCATGCCTTGAACACGGAATGCGAAACACCCTTATTATACGGGGTGACACTGCTCAATACCATAATTTGTGCCTACAATTATGAAAATTCAGCATGGCGCATTGCAGTCGGCTAGTTCAATCACATCTTGAGGCGATTGAAAAATCGAGTCACCACAGGGGTGTCACGGCGAGGCTGGAATGAGGGATGAAGCTCCCAATGTCGGTTGGGGGTGGACAGAGCTCTCTGCCGGGCAGTAAGGGAAGCGCGGATAAATTGAGTGTTGATTGGATACTGCGGATTCGTAACCACACGATGTCGGTGCGTGGTGCGATTTCGAGTTGAGAAAAGACATCTACCGTGTTCAACATAATGGCTTTTAGTTATTACTTAGAAAAAGTTTTTTTTCCAATAACTTCCTATCGGACAAGCAGTTCTTTTTTGATGAAATACATTTTTTTTTTAAATAATAAAAAAAAACCGTTTAGGGGCCATTTTTTCCCCTTCTCCTTTCTTTTTTTGGAGAGATATGTCTCAAATGGAGCAATCAAATTAATTAGAATGAAAATTCGGCATATTTTTTTTTCTCTTTTCTTTTAGACAGAGAAAATTAAAACCGTCGTCGGCAACAGAATTACCTACTTTCGTTAACGAACACTCTTTTAACCCGAAAAAGTTGCATTCAAGAATAAGAAGTCTTTTTTAAAAGGAAGTAATAATAAAATATGAAAAAATGGAACCAAAAAAAAAATTCTTCGAGTCAAAGATCAGTTTTCTTTTAGGTTAAAAAAAAAAAAAAAATTAACTTCGCCAGTTTCCCAGTCCTGATTCTCGGATGGTTACTTTACTTTAAGACAATCATTAGCACATGTAACACGAGTGGTGACAAAACCTTTGCTTTAATAAGTAATTGGTGATCCATTCGCACCGGTAATGAGACTCATTAATGGTTTTGGCGGTGCATATATTATTAAGAAGATTAACACTTACACCAAGATCTATACTGGTACACAGTACTCAACGAGAATTAGCAGTTACAGTAGAGAGGGGACATAGTTACACTGAAGGCTGAATTGAAACTATTTCCAAGCTCAGAAAAAGTATGTTTTTAACGGTTATGAGACATCATTGGATAACCCCAAGATCGGGAGTACAGTCGAACAGTAAAATCAGCATCAATGAACAATCCCACGGAGCACTGTATGATGATTATAGAATACCTCACGCTAGAGGTGGTAACTTCTTGCGAAATGAGAGGCACTGAGGCCGTAATTATAAAATTAGAAAAATACGTTGACTGATATTGATTAAAAATTACGGAAATCTTAGCGTTGCATACGTGCGAATGAACACTTAAGAATTTATGTTACTGGGGATTCTGGTATAAATCATAAACCCTGAAAAATAGGAGAGGAGGAAGGAGGCGCCATCTAGGGGATTTAAAACGAACTAAGTAACGCTCAAGGTGCTCCATACATACATTACGATGATGAAAGAGGAAGGAGGAGGAGGAAGAGGAAAGAGGAGGCAACTTAACACCATTTGCAACGACACACCATTTACACCATTTTACAATTTTTTCGAATTTACGACCAAACACCGTCACTCAGTACGAATCTTTAAGATTTATTCATTAAATAAATACTTAGCTCGCTCATTATTTGAAGCGATTTTTGCAAAATCTTGAAAAAAATCTGCGATACTGCGCGTTAAGTAATAAGCTAAAAAATAAAATGCGAATGTTGATCTTAATTCTATTTTAAACGTTGTGTGTATAGTTGACAGGTAAATAATTTTGATTTATTTCTTTAATTTCATCCATTCATTGTTTTAGTGTTAATTTTACGTTGTGATCATAGTAATGCAATAATGACTATAGAGTTGACTGAAAATTGACTGAAAATGCAACTTACGAAGAATATACGGGTGCGGATGAAAAAAGTACAAGTTGCAAAAAGTAGTATTCTCACCTGAAACAGGGAACAAAAAATAAATTATTAGTGAGTTGGACGATAAATCGATGCAAACAAGTAATCTACGGGACAAAGCTGGGGATTCACAACTTGATTATGCCAATATACTGACTCGTGCTGCGTGCATCTTCTCACCTTCATTTATTCTTTAGAGATTCCACATTTTCGGAAAATTTATTTCGCAAATGTATTCAGAGCATCTGACATTTCAAGGAAAATTTTTATTACATTCCTCCACAATAGAAATTGTACATCTAGAGAAATTATGCGTCAACCGGATGAAGTGATGGCGATATCAAATCGATTATTTCGGTAAATCGATTTTTTGCAAAAAATAATCGAGAAAATCGAATCGATTTTTTGTTGCTGATTTTTAATCGAAATCGATTTTTCGAGCAGAAATCGAATAATTGAAAAAATCGAAATTTTCTACGTTATTGTGACACAAAAAGGCCTAAATTCTGTGAAACCATGAGTTACATTTCAAGGTTCAGTTTCGTTTTTGGCGTCGAGGGTGGATTTTTAAGTGTTTTAAAATCGATTTCCATCCGATTTTAAAATCGAATCGATTTTTTACCGAAAATCAAATCGATTTATTTTAAAAAATCGTCATCCCCAGCCCGGGGATGTCCCTTGTCGTAGCAGGATGAGGAGGGTAATATGGAGAATAGAGGAGGAATCGTTTTAAATCTGTCTGCAACCACATTCGACATAAAGTCAGCGAATCAGGGACCATAGGTAGGGTTCCTGAATCAAGGTTCTCCTTAGACACCTACGAATAACCTCGCGGTAAGGGGTTGGCGATGATCGCAATGAACGGAGGCAGACGGACAGATTCCCCCAAAGGGGTAGTTGAACAGGTAATATGATAAGAAAGGGGGTTGAAAAAACTCGCGCGGAAATAAAATGAACTCACTTACACCTGAAAAAAGGGAGGGTTTGAAACTTGCAGGGTAGACTATTTAATCACGTCATTATCAGATGCAAAGACTCGAAACATAAATTGCCTAATGTGGACACTCATGGGGCCAAAAAATAAGCCTGAATATGACGAGCGCGATACGTATGGATGCAGAGCTCTCTATCGGCGGATGAGAGAGACTAGGAGCACGTAGTGTGCACTGTCATGTTACCGTAAGTCCTAAAATAAAAGTTTTGAGAAAATGGATCTAGTGATGTCTGCACGGAAAATTAAATGAGCAAATTCTCGGTTCTTCATGAAATCGTCGATAAAATGATTTAAAAGACTCTCAGAATTCTTCGAATGAATAAAACTCGATGGATTTTTAATTCGGCCGAATTTTTCATTTGATGTCGGGCGAGACAGCAGTATGTGCAGAGTTCTACGGGTGTAAAGCATGCGTGGTTACGAATTGGACACACCCAAAAATAAATTTGAGAACAGAGACTGGCAGAAAAGGCTACCATTTTTCTCAGTAAGTGCAGCTATCTCGCAGAATAATGTGCTGTTACTGCTATTTTATCTGACACGACGTCGATTTTTGAGTATGTGTGAATGAGAGTGTGAATGAAATGCGAAAGGAAGAATACAAAACAAGTGATGAATATAGTTAGAAAATCGCCGCTCGCGTGATAGTAACGTTTATTTCAATAACGAAGTAAATCGTGGTTAATTAACATGGGTACCTAGTAGAATGCACTTAATTACGCAAATTGAAAAAGAAAAAAAAGCACAGAGAATTCCATAATCTCTATTCCTTTGGATAATTATTATCTAACGTTACTTTGCTGCATAGTACCCTTGTAAAACTTTAACTTAATTCATTTAGATAGATACAAGACATAAATTCGTAGTTCTCGAAGTAGTTACGATGTTTTTAAATATAATTTGTTTAAATAAAAATAATAATTTGAGCACTTACGGCTTTTTCACAGATCTGAACGCAATTTTTGGCTGGTTGTGCTCACCATGTAATGTTTGCATTCTTATTTGTCTTTGTTTTAAAAATGTGAAAATAGTTACGCTTTGAGTACTGATAAGACGCCCATAAACAAAGAAGTGCTATGATAAGATCTCCTGAAGTGATATTTGCGCCAGAAACGAACGACATATTGTCCGCGATGAAGATGAAACCAAATATTGCTAGCTTTTTTCATTGTGCCTCGCTCTGGCCAAAATAATATTAATTGTTTCATCCTAGTCGATTGCTAACAGCCAACATAATACAATTCATAGTAAAAGACGGGCTTAGTCTGGAAAAGTTTAAAAGTGATTCCAGAGTCCAGACCCTCCATCAAAGAAAGGGGAAAAAACCGAATTGCTTATAATTTGCCGTGCGTTATTCATTTCGACGACCAAGGAAACTCGTGGGTAAAAGAAAAAAAAAATTATAGAAAAAGAAAATAAAAAAAACACCCTCAGTGAATATAAACGATTCAGTTACTTTTATAAAATTTCTGGTCTATTTTGCTTCGTTCACTTACTTCGTGCGTTTTAAGGTTTAATTTTTGGCATGAAAAAATCAGTGTTTTTTTAAAATAAACTTGGGATCAATTAGTATACTTTCTGTAACTAAGAAGTCCTGGGTGTTAATTAAAAAGAAGCGTCTCAAGAGTATAATTAAAAAACAAATATCTAAATATTACTGATGAGAAGTAAGTACAGCAGCAAGCAAGTAAGTTAGAGATGGGTTCGCGATCGCATTTGCAGTGAAAAATCACTGGTATTCTCAAATCACAAACAGCAGATACAGTGATTTTCAAGTAGCGCGGCCTGCTATTGATTTTGCGATTTTATATTTAAGAATAGAATTTTTTAAATTTTTAATTTTTGAATTTGTGACTGTGAAACCCGGTCCACGCAAGTGTAAGTAAAAAGCTTTTTTTTATTTTTAGATTACTTATTACACCTCTCATCCCCCGGTTAGCTGCTATTTGCCGAGGTGATTTTTCACTGCTATCTTTGAAAACAGTGATTTTTTTACTGCAATTTTCGAAAAACACTGATTGCTATCACTGCTGATGTGAAATAGCAAATCAGCACGTCTCTGCTGATGTGGAATAGCAAATCAGCTCGTCTCTGCTGATGTGGAATAGCAAATCAGCACGTCTCTGCTGATGGGGAGTAAGAATAGCAACAAATAAGCACAGAAGAGGGGGTCGTAATATGGCTGTAGCACTATGTTGGGCATGGCACCCTTGTGGCACCTTAAGCCAACAGACTGTCAGGGCCGATAACTCATCATGTTACACCATGAGTATCTTCACGATTAAGGATATCAGCAATGCTGAGAAAAGTGCAACAACCAAGCAGACCCGCGCATGCAACGAGTGCATTAAAACGCATTGCAAGACGATCGATCTCATTCCCCACGAGACGGCGATGGTTAAACTTGTAATGAACACGGTGTGCCTGGAAAATTCGCACGAATGACATCACAAAACGGCGTCAATTTAGAGCTAATCAATGGTGCAGCATCTATTGATAAGCGTGATTAGGTATGTGAGAGAGCGAATGGGAACCGAAAAAATTGAGACGGTGTTTCTTGGCGCGCTCTGTTGACGCGGCAGGTAACTTCACTAGTGCCGCGGAGTGGAGCTTTCAAGACCGATGAGCTTGGATGCGCGCCATAGGCCGGGTTAAAGCACTTAAAGCTGTGAACTTTTAGTTCGAACTAACGGCTTTTTTGAATATTTACCGACACAAAGGAAACACAAATCAGAAAATTAGGAAGTTTTCTGTTCTCTATTTGATACTGCGGTATAAAATTGAACTTAGCTTGAAGTAATTTTACCAACTTTTCCACCGAAAATATTATTAATTAGAGCTGGGGAAAAGGTATATTAATCTGCTGGAATTTCACCTAATGTTGCCCGAATCATGAAATTTTTCCGGAAAGGGAAGGAAGAGTTACTACTGAGAACTTTTTCAACTTTTCTCTCGAAACTCGTAATTTTTGCAGGTTTAAAAAGAAGTGCGAAAAACAATCGGGAATTCGACCAAATTTCCAGTGGCGAGGCGTGAATGATCGATTATCGATATTTACCCATTTGAAGATACACTGGAAAAAAAAAAAAAAAAAACATTGAATCTAGAGTCCAGACTCTTAAAAACATCGACAAGAAAAAGTACCCTTGATTCAATCAGAATCTAGCTTAAATCAAGAACCAAGCCTCTTAATTTAAGCAGATTTCGTTTTGATTCACGCAAAAATCCGATTGAATCAAGAGTATTTTTTCTTGTAAATGTTTTCAAGAGTCTGGACTCTAGATCCAATGTGTTTTTTTTCCAGTGAGCTTATTACTTTTCCTAGTTTGCAGAGAGAATCGTCAAAACTGCGAGGAATTCTACAATATGTTTTCACGAAACAAGGCAGTAAAACTATACCTATACGTGAAGTTTGACCAACTCTTTTCCGAGACTCGAAATTCACCCGGATTAAGGGAAAATCGGATTTGAGCTGAAAAGACTTAACAATAATTGTAAACGATTGATTAAATCAGGAGGAACCATATACCTAAAGCAGCATACATAAATTCCCCTTCGTTTCAACATAGTTAACGTAATTCCTTTCATTTCAGCTTGATCCAACGTAAACTCACATTCTCCTACCATTCGAGGCCCTCGCCTCGGCACGCAGATAAGATTTTTCCTCTTAACGTGGCCTATTTTAACCCCGATCCAAAAACGACGAATATGCAATGTATTCGACACAGGACATCCGTCGTTTTGACGAACGAGGTTCAAACTCCAGCGCGCATTTCCGCGCTCGGAAATTAGTGAGAATCCAATGTAGACTTGGAATTAGTCTGCGTTAAAACCGCACATGTCCACCACATCACGAACTCTAGAATGTAAGCAGTCGAACAGTGGCAAAACGAGCTTTGCGATTTATCGATTTACCTGTCATCTGAACCCATGAAAAAGGATCGATAACGAGGGTGTTCGCAACGAACACCTTGATGATCGATTCTTTGCCGTAGCTTCAAAAGGGGGAATTCGAGCCTCGCCACTGAATTTTAATGAAGTTGAAGACTTATCAGAAAATACACTTGATAGGTTTTATCATCCACCGATTCGTCGGGAATGGTGGAAAAACGAGGCGTAATCGACGGGTCTGAAACGCGCTCGACTGCGAGAGATAAAACTTCCTGCTCGAGCGAGCGCTCCCGGAAATGCGCGCCTATGCCATGTCCCGCTTCCAGGGAAACGCTCCTGGGTCCCGCTTCGGAGCCTGGGATTTTCCCGTTTCCAGGGTATCGAAAAAGTATTGATTCCATAGGAGCACTAATTGGGTCATTCATGCTGATCACGGCTCGCGAAATCATGGACTTTCAGCAGGAATGCCACAACATTTAGGAAATGAAACCTTACATATTCTTGATTTCCCTGCCGCATTTGAGTAAAATGGAGATGTTGCATGTGTGAGGAATTTGCGATTTGGCTGTTGATTCTTAAGCAAAAGTTTGTGAGAAACACGATGGTGCCACTGGTTTTCTCTGAGTTCATCTCCCAAGCTCAAAAAAAGCTCTCAAGTTGAGGCCAAAATGGAGGGGTTATCCCACCCTACCCTGAGAGTCCACCTCTACATCAAGACAAACTCTCCATGCAAAGATGGGGAGCAAATATATTGACAGGGCTGCCACTTTATTTGGGGACTCCACAACTGAAAACACGGCAACCCTGCTAATGTTTTTGCTCCCTATCTTTGCATGGAGAGTTTGTCTCGATGTAGACGTGGACTCTCAGGATAGCGTGGGATATCCCCTCCATTTTGGCCTCAACTTGAGAGCTTTTTATGAGCTTGGAAGTTGATTTCAGAGAAAACTAGTGGCACCATCGTGTTTCTCGCGAACTTTTACATAAGAATCAACAGTCAAATCGCAAATTCCTCACACATGCAACATCTCAATTCCCTGATAAATGATATATGCAATATGGCAAAAGAGACATGATTTGAAATGGTTTTTAGGCCAAATTTGTTGTTCTAAACGTCAAATCTATTCTAAGAAGGTAATTAAGGTTTTATAATTTTCCCCTGACACTTTCGTCATTGTCCCTGAATTTTTAAGATTCCCTGTCATTACCCGGTTTTCCCGGTGTTCCCTGACAGTGGCAACACTGCTTTCCGAAATATCGGAGTGAAATATAGTGCCTTTCACTCCGTAGCAAAGTCCGCTCCCAGAAAAAACCAGCAAGGGTTGTTTTAACGATGGCCATGCCTGTAAACAATCCGCAACCTCCTAATCTAAAAGCGGGAAACACGATGAAATACTCCAGGAAAACAAAGTGTTCATAGAGTTCGCACAATGAAAAAACTGAATTTTCGTGAATTTCAACCTTCCCTTTTGAACCCGGAAATGTGAGTATCGCCAAGAAACAAATGTTCTGTTAAAACATACTTTATTAACTGTAAAACATCGAAAAATCTCGCAACTCTGGGAGTGGGCCAAATTGGACCCAGCTAATTCATACCCTCCTTCCAAACTATTCAAGACGTTCTTAAATTATTACGTACCGCCACTTTTTTGGCATTTTACCGACCTCCTCCCTCCCACGATGACGCTTTAGTGAGGTAGTTCTGCATCCTTTAACATGCAAAAACAAAATTACGTAACGCTGTCATCGAGACCCTCCTCCCTCAGGGCGTTACGTAATTTTTGAACGACCCCTCCTAGGTTTTCAATGAACTTCAATGAATGTTCTTTTCAAGAACTTGTCACCCTCACAAAAAAAAATTCTCGGCGTTTTTACCAAGGTCCGTTGGTACATTTACCATCTCACTTTTTTACCAATCATTGGTAATTTTACCAAGACAGACTGGTAAACTTACCTAAAAACCGGTATTTTTCCTTTTTTTTTCAGGTAAGAATACCACTTTTATTGGTAATCAATTCCCGGTAACTTTGCCATTTTATCTCGGTAATTCTACCACAGTCGATAAAAAATATTGGCGTTTTTACCAAGGTCCAGTAAAATTACCGAGAAAGTTCAATAATTTTACCGAGATTTCTCGGTAAAACTACCAATTCCATAAATGGTAATTTTACCTACCAAGAAAAAACTGGGATCAAATAGAACCCTGAATTTTTGGTAATTTTACCCTTTTCTTAGTAAATACACCGATATTTTTTTTTCAGCGCTGCACAAGTTTTAATTTTCGAAACAATTCTGTCGGACGCGGAACTGACTCGCTGGCGATTTTCCCGCAAAAATGCGCAACAGCATGAAAAAAACGGTTGCGCAAGAGGAGCGGCGATGGGGGGTGCGGGGGGCAGGGCGGTCGGCCGGTGACCGCGACACTACGTCATCGACTCGTACTCCTAACCCTGTTTCTGATTCTGTTTCTGTTTCATCACTCGAAAGTCCACTGCCAGCACTCGAGAGGCTTGGCCGGCTCCGGTGGTTCACCTACTTCTTCCCGCCTTTTTTTGACGAGTCCTCCACCGCCACCGCCACGACCGGCTCCAACGTACGGTTCTTACGGTCCGTCCGCAGCGTATGCGTTTCTCGTTTTGGGTAAAGTTCTATCCGCTTGATTACCGTCAGTGCCGGATATATGCTTTGTTTTGGGCTACACTGAAAAAGAAACTCCGGCCGTGAAAGCTGCACTTACGGGCTATATAGACATACCGTCCGCGTTCCGGGCTCAGAGGCCGAAAGTTCCGGGCGTAGCACCCGGAGTAATCTAAGCTACAGCTCCAGCACCCGGAACTTCCAGCCTCTGAGCCCGGAACGGACGGTATGTCTATAGAGCCCGTAACTTTTTTTTTCAGTGTATGTAAATTAATGGGTCAGAAAAGTTACGGGCTATTCAGACATACCGTCCGTTCCGGGCTCATAGACAGAAAGTTCTGGGTACTGGAGCCGTAGCTTTGATTGCTCCAGGTGTAACGCCCGGAATTTTCGGCCTCTGAACCCGGAACGCGAACGCTATGTCTAGGCCCATGAGTACGGCTTCCGCGGCCGGAGTTTTTTTCTTCTTTGAATGAGTTCATTACTTTATCAGGTGTCAATGTTTATGTGAGCACTTAATTTTTAATTTTTCGGTTTGATTTTCTGAGTTAAAAAACGACGACGATCATTTCGGATCATATGGGTCGATTTCCAGGTCGAATGGCGCGACTCGCAATCGCTATTTGACCTGGAGATGGATCCACGGGGTCTGAAATGATCATCGTCGCTTTTAACTGGGAAAATCAGGATCGGAGAGTTAAAAAAAAAAGTGCACACACAGTTTTTTCTTCAGTGTTGATTTTGAATTTCATGAAATTTCGCCACCTGTTGCGCACGGAGATTTTCTACTAACTCGAACACTGGAAAAAAAACACATTGGATCTAGAGTCCAGGCTCTTGAAAACATCGAAAAGAAAAAGTACTCTTGATTCAATCGGAATCTAGCTTAAATCAAGAACCAAGCCTCTTAATTTAAGCGGATTTCGTTTTGATTCAAGCAAAAATCCGATTGAATCAAGAGTATTTTTTCTTGTCAATCTTTTCAAGAGTCTGGTGTCTCTAGATCCAATGTGTTTTTTTTTCCCAGTGTACAAGTTCGTTTATGCCAGAGGCAAAGAAAACCTCCATTGGTATCTTGGCAACTCTATATTCCGAAAGAAAATTTCCGAAACTTTCTGCTTTGCGCGGAAAATGATCGCGGGAAGCGCCTGCAAGACTGCAGGGATACCTCAAGCATCGCGCCTTCTCCCCCAGACGCTATAGCGTAGTGTAGCGTGCATACGCAACTTCGGAAGGTGTACGCAAAACTGCAGCGCATTTTGATCGAATCGCAATAAATTTCATACCTCGAGTCTGGACTCTAGATCCATTTTTTTTCTTCTTTTTTTTTCCAGTGAAGCTTCCATTTTACCTGTACAAAGTACGCTGCAGTATTGTGTTCGCTCTGAAATCGGTATCGGTGGTGCACGGGTGATGGGCGAGGAAGCGGTGTTGATGTTGATTTTCGTTGTTGGTGTTTGGCCCGGTTCAACGCTCGGGCAAAAAACACACTACAGGACTGGAGTCGGATTTGTCGGATTCGGATCCGGTCCATCCGTGGATCCGCGATCCTGAGCGCATCCGAACATGTGTCGAGTCGCGAGTCGCTCAAGCGTGAGCCGCATCCCGCGTCACCTCACGTCGACGACGTCGTTCGCGGTCATGACCCGCCAGATTCAACACCGGCGCGGCGCGGCGTCGCTACAGATGCCGCTTCGGCGCGGCGTCCAAATCCTACACTGGAAAAAAAACACATTGGATCTAGAGTCCAGACTCTTAAAAACATCGACAAGAAAAAATACTCTTGATTCAATCAGATTTAAGCTTAAATCAAGAACCAAGCCTCTTAATTTGAGCGGATTTCTTTTTGATTTAAGCGAAAATCTGATCGAATCAAGAGTCCTTTTTCTTGTCAATGTTTTCAAGAGTCTGGACTCTAGATCCAATGTGTTTTTTTCCAGTGTACAGTAAAATGTTAGAACGTAGACAGAATTAGAGTACTTTTACAGGGAGAGTATGGACAGCTCGATTTATGTAGCTCTTAGGGCCTAAAAGGGCGACAACGTGAAAAGCGAAAATATCCAGAAAAGTGCTTCTGCCAACCTATGCATTTGAAATATCAATCAATGTGGCCGACAGCGCATTGGAAACAAGCGTCTTTAAGGATGAGGACTTTGGAATTGAGAAAATTAAATACCGAACCGCGTTCGGTACCACCAGGATACCACGTACCGAAATTAAATTACGCTGCAAGAGGTATTTCTAGTCAATTTTCAACTTTCAAAGAGTGCATAAATTGTATGTTAAAACTGCTTGAATTGAAAAAGGTATTATTAGTCAATTTTCCACTTTCAAAGAATGCACATTTGCACAAAGTTTATATGCTGAAACTGCTTGAAATTCCATCTTGTAGGGCTTGTTTCAATTAAAAATTTCCGGGGGAGTCCCCCTGGACCCCCCCTTCCTATGAATGGGTGACCCCCCTCACTCGACATCAGCAAATCCCCCCCCCCCCCCCGACGCACTCTGGATCCGCCACTGGTACCACTCATTGCAATTAAATCATTTTTGTGAAACCAACACCTTACCACCCTGCGCATCAAGCATGCGGCATGGTTACACGACGATTAATGTAAACGCTAGAAAATCTTGCGCATTACGAGCGGCCATTACTGCTTCGTCTACGACGTTCCGTCCCCGTCCCCTGCGGCAGCGTGCGAATTTCGCTTGCCATTTACTATTTACCATTTACCGCTCACCTACGAAATCCTCGCGGTTTCTCCGCATCCACCGCCACCACATCCACACACGACCAATTACACTCGCTCGTATTCCCGGTCATGGAGCATTTCGAGCCGTCGTTGATTTCATGGCGCACAGTGGATCGAGTCGACAGGAGAGGCACTGGAAAAAAAAACACATTAGATCTAGAGTCCAGACTCTTAAAAACATCGACAGGAAAAAGGACTTTTGATTCAATCAGATTTTTGCTTAAATCAAAAGGAAAGCCGCTCAAATTAAGAGGCTCGGTTCTTGATTTAAGCAAAAAACCGAATAAATCGAGAGTATTTTTTACTGTCGACGTTTTTAAGAGTCTGGACTTTAGATCCAGTGTGTTTTTTTTCCCCAGTGGGTCGGACAAAATTTGGAAACTTCAAACGCTCATAACTCCGTTCATATACAAAATTTTGACAGGGTGTCTGGTTTTTTTTTTTTTTTTCATTTTGGGAAATCCTGATTTATGACTGCAAAGTCCTGATTTCATAATTTTTCAAAATCCTGATCAAATCCCGATTTTCAGCGGAGAAAAATTAAAATTTCTGCATGAGCGTATGCGAAAACAGTCCGATCGGACGGTCGACTTTTCTGTAATCCTAATTTTACGACCGATTTTTCCTCAAATCCTGAAGAACTCGGGATTAAATCTTGATTAACCTCAAATCCTGATAGAATCGGGAAAATCAGGAAAACCTGATGCTAGACACCCTGTGTGAGGTTCTAAAAGTGATTCCATTGGTTTCCTCGTGAAATTTTCTGCTGGAAGCACGTCTTAAATTTGGACTGCATTTCGCTATTTGGAGCTATAAATTCTGGCCTGGGTAAAAAAAACGTATGAGCCATTAGTTTCCCTAAGCACAAAAATATTTTTTCAGATGAGCCAGAATTTATAGTTCCAAATAGCAAAATGCAGTCCATTTTAAAATGTGACGAAACGAAAAACCAAATTTGCAATTTTTTGAAAAAATTTCATGTCCGACTTCTGAGATTGATTCGATGTCGATGACTCCAGTGTGCGGCGGCCCCCCGCCCGCGGGGTCACCGCGCCTCGTTAGCGGTTAACGCGGGAGTTAACGCTTAACGCCGAGGGCCGAGGTGCGGGCGCGCATTTACGAGCCGACTCGACGGAGGGCTGAAATTACCGGTGAAATTCCGGCTGACCGCGGTGGAATCACGGACAAATTGATTCGTTCGTCTCGACCACCTTCACTTTCACGAATCAAAACACGTGATTATGTCAAAAGCACCGCCGCGGCCTCGTAACTTTCCCGCTCGTCCCGAGTACGTTACCGACGTGACGTGACGTGAGGGAGCGTCTCATGGCAAACATAAGCCAGGCGTAAGATTTCGGCACGAAATTCTTCATACGACGTCACGTCTGTCGAGTGTTAACTTCACATGTGTCGAGTGTTAACCTCACTTGTGACGAGTGTTAACCTCACCTGTGTCGAGTGTTAACTTCACTTGTATCGAGTGTTAACGTCACGTCGTCACGTCTGTCGAGTGTTAACTTCACATGTGTCGAGTGTTAACTTCACTTGTGACGAGTGTTAACCTCACTTGTGTCGAGTGTTAACTTCACTTGTATCGAGTGTTAACGTCACGTCGTCACGTCTGTCGAGTGTTAACTTCACATGTGTCGAGTGTTAACTTCACTTGTGACGAGTGTTAACCTCACTTGTGTCGAGTGTTAACTTCACTTGTATCGAGTGTTAACGTCACGTCGTCACGTCTGTCGAGTGTTAACTTCACATGTGTCGAGTGTTAACCTCACTTGTGACGAGTGTTAACCTCACCTGTGTCGAGTGTTAACTTCACTTGTATCGAGTGTTAACGTCACGTCGTCACGTCTGTCGAGTGTTAACTTCACATGTGTCGAGTGTTAACCTCACTTGTGACGAGTGTTAACCTCACCTGTGTCGAGTGTTAACTTCACTTGTATCGAGTGTTAACGTCACGTCGTCACGTCTGTCGAGTGTTAACTTCACATGTGTCGAGTGTTAACTTCACTTGTGACGAGTGTTAACCTCACTTGTGTCGAGTGTTAACTTCACTTGTATCGAGTGTTAACGTCACGTCGTCACGTCTGTCGAGTGTTAACTTCACATGTGTCGAGTGTTAACTTCACTTGTGACGAGTGTTAACCTCACTTGTGTCGAGTGTTAACTTCACTTGTATCGAGTGTTAACGTCACGTCGTCACGTCTGTCGAGTGTTAACTTCACATGTGTCGAGTGTTAACCTCACTTGTGACGAGTGTTAACCTCACCTGTGTCGAGTGTTAACTTCACTTGTATCGAGTGTTAACGTCACGTCGTCACGTCTGTCGAGTGTTAACTTCACATGTGTCGAGTGTTAACTTCACTTGTGTCGAGTGTTAACTTCACTTGTATCGAGTGTTAACGTCACGTGTGTCGAGTGTTAACGTCACGTGTCTCGAGTGTTAACGTCGCTTGTGTCGCTTGTGTTCACTTATGTCGAGGGTTAGGTTAACATGTGTCGAAAGTTAACTTCACATGATGTGTCGAAAGTGAACTTCACTTGCGTCGAGTGTTTACGTCACTTGTGTCAAGTGTTAACGTCACTTGTGTCGAGTGTTAACGCCACTATGTCAAGTGTTGACGTCACTTGTGTCGAGTTAATCTGTACCGCCGTTTGCTCTGAATTCCATTCTAATTGTAAATCGGATCGATTTTCAGATTAACGGAGTTATAGGTGTGTCTGAGAGTGTCGGTCACCACTAAGCTATCGGGACTTCAGTGGGACGTCATTTTCCTCGACCGGGGGTGGCTACCGCCACTCTTGATTGACTTCACTTGTGTCAAGTGTTAACGTCACTTGTATCAAGTGTTAAGTTAACGTGTGCCGAGTGTTGACGTCACTTGTGTCGAGTGTTAACGTCACTCACACAGAGCAAGAGAAAAAATCGACACAGTTGCAGATTTTTCAATTCCTATCGTTCCGGTGATTTTACTGGGGCCCGACTATGCGGAGCTCTTGCATTCCGTGCAGATTTTTGCGATGAAGGAGGAATTTTCGCGATTGAATCTGGTTCAATTCTTAAAAAGATGACTCTTGGAATCACCCTTAATTCTCACCGTCAATGTGTTCCTAAATTATAATAATAAAACAATTAAAATAAGTGAACGGCAGTAAGAAGGAAATTGCAAAACTTCGTGGGCACGAATTATGCAACAGCACGGCGACACCGACAGGGGACACGGGACGAGGGCCTTGACGTACCTCTAACGTCACTCCTCCGACGTAACAACGTATCCCGATTCTCGCATGAGCCCCAGAAACCACGCATTTACATGTGAAACAGGGATCACGCGAAAAGTCCGATACGACCTTGCGTCAGAGGAGCAGCGTTACGTCGTCCGCCAGATTCGAATTCGGACATTCGAGTGGGATTTGCCGGTCGGCGGATCGTCATGCTCGACAAGAACCGCGTAACTCAGCCGGGATCCCCGCGATGATACGCGGTTTTTCCGCGGGAGGGTCGTGGAGCGGATTTGCAATGTGCAAGCGACAACGGCCGATCGTCGATCGCTCAATCGGGTCCGGTTACCGGTTTCCGATTCCGCGAATGCGCTCGACTGCGCATGCGTCACGAAACCCCCCCCCCCCTTCGTTGACAGGTCGTGGAGAAAAAGCATGGCTGCCACGAAAAGGCAGAATGAAATCCCTTTATACACGGAAAAAAAAAACTTCGTGCATGGGACCTGAAGTTTAGGTCATAAGGATCTCTGAAGTTTTCGGATTGAGCATCTGAACACTTTAGGTCCAGCTGCTGAGGTTTCGATCACACACTTCAGTTCTTACATCTGAAGTACTTCGGTTTTCACATCCGAAAAACTTCGGTTCTCACATCTGAAGTACTTCAGATGTAAGAGCTGAAGCTCCAGATGTGTGATCCGAACCTCGACAGCTAGACCTAAAGTGTTTAGATGCTCAATCCGAAAACTTCGGAGATCCATATGACCTAAACTTCGGGTCCCATGCACGAGTTTTGTTTCTCCGTGTACTAAGAGTTAAATTATGTTAAATTTATTTCTGATTGTAAGTTGGAGACTTTTAGCCAACGTGCGTAAACAGGGTGTCTCGTTTTTTTTCATTCTGGGAAATCCTGATTTTTCCTGATTTTTGACTGCTAAATCCTGATTTCATAATTTTTCCGAAACCTGATCAAATCCTGATTTTTTGCGGAGAAAAATTAAAGGACGGATAACGGACAATTAACGGAAAATAAGCGGACAGCCGACTTTTCTCAAATCCTGATTTTACGACCGATTTTTCCTCAAATCCTGAAGAGATCGGGATTAAATCCTAATTGACCTCAAATCCTGATAGAATCGGGAAAATTGGGAAAATCCTGAGGCTAGACACCCTGGTTAAAAATCAGCATACAGCTGACAATCTCAATACAGAGGGGAAAAGCTCTTGAGCTTGAGCTTTGAGAGTGCCCGATAATTCTTGAATTTGTCGCCAAAAATGGTTTTATCTTCATTCAAGCTGAATTTTTCTTGATACAAGAAAAATAATGCTCGGGTTAAGCGGAAAAGTAGTTTCTATTAAAAAGCAAAATTTTTGATTTAAGAAAAAATACTTATTGGTGGCAAATTTAAGATTATTTTTTTTTTTTTTTTTTTCAGTGTAGGTTTAAAAGACAGATCAATCAATTTATCGCAAAGTACGCCAAGCCACTGAATTTAATTTAAAAAAAAAAAAAAAAAAAAAAAAAAAAAAATCCGTCATTTTCGCTTTTATAACTCTTCTTGTCCAGCATCTGATGGTCCAGGATGCCAAACATGTCCTTTTTGGGCGAATCCTTTGAGTTCCTTCACCTCCCACGGGGCGTCGCGACGCGGCGGCGGCGTCCAGGGGGCGGCTTACGCTGAGAGCGCGGGCGGAGGGCATCGGCTGCCAATCATAGCATTCATAAATCGATATCCTATCGGATATTTCGTGGCCTTGGATGAGTTACAAGCCTCCGGGACACCCACCTCACACCACTGCCACAGCGGTGGGCCGCTTCATCGCGCTTTTCCTGTCCTCTCAACCACTGCCTCGAACTAGAATCAACAGCTCTGCCGTGCTAAGTAATAACGCCGTATGAGCCATCAGGCACTGCCTTTCCTTGAAAGATCACAAATCTATATATTTAATATCCTAAGGCCTTTTTTGGCCTCATACAGTTTGTGCTAATTCGATCTCGGAAACTACTGGACCGATTTTGCTCGGATTTGTTTTAAATGAAAGCTCTTAGGCTGTAGACGTGCCAACTTTCCTTAGTTTTTCGATTTGCGAGACCGACGTTGCAAAATTTACCTCGATTTGGTAACGACATGCTTGCGTTTTTGACGTTGGACAGTTTGTGCTAATTCGATCTCGGAAACTACTGGACCGATTTTGCTCGGATTTGTTTTGAATGAAAGCTCTTAGGCTGTAGACGTGCCAACTTTCCTTAGTTTTTCGATTTGCGAGACCGACGTTGCAAAATTTACCTCGATTTGGTAACGACATGCTTGCGTTTTTGACGTTAAACAGTTTGTGCTAATTCGATCTCGGAAACTACTGGACCGATTTTGCTCGGATTTGTTTTAAATGAAAGCTCTTAGGCTGTAGACGTGCCAACATTCCTTAGTTTTTCGATTTGCGCGACCGACGTTGCAAAATTTACCTCGATTTGATAACGACATGCTTGCGTTTTTGACGTTGGACAGTTAGTGCTAATTCGATCTCGGAAACTACTGGACCGATTTTGCTCGGATTTGTTTTGAATGAAAGCTTTTAGGCTGTAGACGTGCCAACATTCCTTAGTTTTTCAATTTGCGCGACCGACGTTGCAAAATTTACCTCGATTTGATAACGAAATATTTTCGTCTTTGCCGCTGGACGAGTCATAAGGTTGGGGGACCTCCCACCCTCTGATTTTCCGTTTCCCTCTCCACGTAAACCCATCCCTACCTGCCGTTAGTACGTGTCACCCTTCTGCTCTGGCATGGGTCCTTTGTCAGTATCACTCCCTTTCTTATGCCGTCTGACTCGGAACACCTACTACGCATTTCCTCCGTCGAATTGCTCATAATCAGTTTTCGGTTTGTCCAGGTTTCTCAGTAGTGCGTCTAGAGTTTTGCTTTCATGATTTTATCATTATAGTTTTTTTTTACATGAAAATTACTTAATTTTGATGTGTATTTTTCAGAAGATAATTTTCCTTTTTACGGCAGCACAGGTTTTATTAATAATTAACTTTTTTACAGCAGCTCATGTGTTCTTCCAAGAGAATCGGTGATTAATGTTCACCCTTTCGCACCGTTAAATTTTCACAAAGTGTTTTGATTTTCTTTTCAAGGAGTGTTTTTTATTTTTCAAAGATGTTTCTTTTTCTAGAAGTAGGTGGTTATCATTATCAGTTTCTTATTCTTTGTTTTTGAATTTATCATTTTTTTATCATTTAAAATTTTCCTGGAAGTCCTCTAATTACTCGTAGTAGCAAAATTTGGCTCGCTTCGCGAGCCAACATTCACTCGCGGAGCGAGTGACTGGGGGTCCAGGGGGCGAAGCCACCGGCTAGCGGCGCAAGCGAGCGTAGCGAGCTGAAGCAGCTAGTTTGTAAGAAATGTTTGTAATATTTTTCCGTTGCCTACGAGAATAGAGAGGCCGTAACTCCGCGGTTTCGAGACGTCAAACTAGTAGTTAACCGATCAGAGCCGCCGTTGAACGGCCGAAGTTGCTTGAGTTCGAATCTTAGTCAGTGGGGTAACGATTTTCGCTATTTAGTCGATGAATGTTCGAGAATTCTAAATACTATGCCAAAAATACGGGCACCAATCAGAAACGTTTGAGGATGATTCGGACTACATTTTACAATGAAGGACTACCATTTCTGACTCGTTTAAAGAGGTCACTAGCTGCATGAGGAAACTATTGGTATTGGTGCAAATGTCGTTTTCAAGATGAACCAGATATAGAAGTTCCTTTATTGCAAAATGTAGTATATTTTGTGCTCCAAGTGCGCTTCCTCCAGTCGTCTTCTCCGGAACATTCAAAATTATTGGAAAGTGTTCTTCACTGAGAAAAAACTATGGCTTATAAACCTATTAGAGGTAAATATGGAACACCACTAATAGTAGTACCTCTACATATAATAATAGCACATATACCTTAGTTATGGTACCTGTACCTCAATTAGGTACAGAGACCTTAGTATGGTTCACAGACCGAGAATCATTAGTTTATTTACGACTATTATAGGTGTTCCATATTTACCTCTAATAGGTTTATAAACCATAGTTTTTTCTCAGTGTTGTATGTACCTCTTTAGATTCATCATCTTTGAAATGAAAAAAACAACGATAGATGCGAGTTGAAAAAATCCTTACCCGTGGCCCGCAAAACAATGTTATCAGCGATAAAAATAGACGGATCAAGCTATAATTTTACCTGAAACAGAAAAACAAAAGAAGTTAGTCAAACAATGTTAACAGCAACTTAGCAAATGGGGCTATTACACAGTTTTTTTTAAAATTAATTTTCAGCTTGTACGTAAAAAGTAAGAATGACATGCATTTCACAGTTTTTATTTTTGCTGTTTATTTTTTTAAAATCAAATTTTAGCGAAGAAAAATCGACGTAGCCAAAAATTTAACCCCTTTTAAACTACAAAAAATATCAAGCACCCCTCGAGGAATCGATACATTTCTACAGGTTCAAATGGCGAAACAACAAGGTTGCCAATTTTCTGGATCTGCTAATGGTTGCAGATGTCCTGTCGTACTTTATTTTTTCTTCGGAAAACCAGTCACCGTAATTTCTTGAAAACATCCTTCATTGTTCTGATCTCATGGCAGGATATTCTGTATGAATCTCATGCCTTGACGTTAGAGCGTTTCTCCTCGGAAAATGTAAAACAAGAGGGGAAGTTCTGAAACATCTCAATGGAGATACGTGGTTTTGCACTTTGCACACTGAAAAAAAAATCTCGGTGTATTTACTAAGAAAAGGGTAAAATTACCAAGAATTCAGGGTTATATTTGATCCCAGTTTTTTCTGGGAAAAATTACCATTTATGGAATTGGTAATTTTATCGAGAAATCTCGGTAAAATTATTGAACTTTCTCGGTAATTTTACTGGGCCTTGGTAAAAACGCCAATATTTTTTATCGACCGTGGTAGGATTACCGAGATAAAATGGCAAAGTTGCCGGGAATTGATTACCAATAAAAGTGGTATTCTTACCTAAAAAAAAACAGTAAAAATACCGGTTTTAAGGTAAGCTAACCAGTCTGTCTTGGTAAAATTACCAATAATTGGTAAAAAAAGTGAGATAGTAAAGGTACTAACAGACCATGGTAAAAACGCCGAGAATTGTTTTTCAGAGTAGGTTTAAATGCCGAAAAAATAAGGTTGCCAATTTGCTAGATCTGCTAATGGTTGCAGATATCCTGTCGTGCTTTATTTTTTCTTCGGAAAACCAGTCAACGTAGTGTCTTGAAAACTTCCTTCATTTTTCTGATCTCTCGGCAAGATATTCTGTATGAATCTCAAGCCTTGACGTTAGAACGTTTCTCTCGGAATAAGTAAAACAAGAGGGGAAGTTCTGAAACATCTCAATGAAGATAGGTGGTTTTGCACTTTGCATGTCCAACGTGGTTTTGCACTTTGCATGTCCAACGTGGTTTTGCACTTTGTCCATCGATATGGAACTTTGCTATTTGACACTGTGGCAGCGATGGTTGTCTGAGGGCGATTCCTCTAGGAATTCCGAGCTTATCTGGATGTGAAAACTAGGCCGTGTGAAAGGAGATCGAACAGAGGCCGCCACCACTGAGAGCTCGTCGAGCTTACGTCAAGTTGAGCTCCGCCAGCGGTTGCCAAATCATGCGATTTAAAATGGATATTTTACAACATTGGAAAAAAAAGCACATTGGATCGAGAGTCCAGACTCTTAAAAACATCGACAAGAAAAAGTACTCTTGATTCAATCGGATTTTTGCTTAAATCAAGAACCAAGCTTCTTAATGTGAGCGGATTTCCTTTTGATTCAAGCAAAAATCTGATTGAATCAAGAGTACTTTTTCTTTTCAATGTTTTCAAGAGTCTGGACTCTGGATCCAGTGTGTTTTTTTTCCAGTGAAGGGTTTAAATGGGGGGAAAGTGCTGATTTATCAGCACAATCTGGCAAATCTTCGCGCCCTTGTCGCAAAGCGGAACGAGTGATCGGAAGAGGTCGGAAATGACATTTTTTACTAACATTGCAAATTTTTATGTTAATAATATTCAAAGTACAAGGATATAAAGGAGTATAAGGATAAGTAGTAAGGATGTCTTTATTTTCCAATTCACTATCTTTTCCTGACATTCCCCCGACTCTAAAATTTTCGGATTCCCTTACTTCCCCTGACATTCTCCGCATAAATCAGCACGGATTTAACTCGGAAAAAGTACGTTTTGTTGACAAGATAAGGTGCTTTGACTCAAGAAAATTTGTTTTCAGTGCACCTCAAGTTGTTGCGCAAACACGCTACTCGCGAAACTTCCTGACTTTCTCTAGAAAGTACCTGACTTTTCCAGATCGCCAAAAAGTCCATGATTTCCCCGGCTTTCTGTGCCGTCTGAAATCCGCTTGATTTTGTCGCATTTTAAAATCCAATGGGAGGCTCTGGCAGAAAATATAACGAGAAAACCAATGAGGCCATCTTTGTACTTCACTGGAAAAAAAACACATTGGATCTAGAGTCCAGACTCTTAAAAACATCGACAAGAAAAAATCCTCTTGATTCAATCCGATTTAAGCTTAAATCAAGAACCCAGCCTCTTAATTTGAGCGGATTTCCTTTTCATTTAAGCTTAAATCTGATTGAATCAAGAGTATTTCTTCTTGTCAATGTTTTCAAGAGTCTGGACTCTAGATCCAATGATGTGTTTTTTTTCAATGTACCGAAGATATGAACTTTCAAAGTTACTTGATCATGTTCGAACTCTCCTATTGGCTCACTCCACTATGCTCCGCGCCGCGCCGGCAGTCCGGCACCCAGCACCGGCCGTCAATTCACGAGGGGGCCACTTGGCCATCTCCGCCCTGTTCACAGGATAGGAGCAAGAGTGAACTCGGAGGTATTTGCTGGGACCCTCCACCGCCTCAAGGTAACCATCGATTAGAAAGGGAAACCGATCGGTGAACCCGATTCGCATCCACGCTCCTTCTCCGCTATGAATAGTGGCGCAACGGTCCGAAGATGGTCCCTTAAAGGGATCCTGGCCAGCTTTTGAAAACCGAACACTGGAAAAAACACATTGGATCTAGAGTCCAGACTCTTAAAAACATCAACAAGAAAAAGTATTCTTGATTCGATCGGATTTTTGCTTAAATCAAGAACCCAGCCTCTTAATTTGAGCGGATTTCCTTTTGATTCGAGCAAAAATCTGGTTGAATCAAGAGTATTTTTTCTTGTCAATGTTTTCAAGAGTCTGGACTCCAGATCCAATGTGTTCTTTTTTCTTCCAGAGCACCTTAATAATCGATTCTTCACCACAACTTCAAATGGGACAGGTATATCGATAATCGATCATTCACACCTTGCTACTGATTACAAACTGATTGCAGATGGCCAATCATCGCACAGGGCTCGAACACTACACCACAATGGCACAACTTTTACGAACTAGACTCTCCGGGACACCTGGTCTCTGATCGTAAGTCTGGTGACCTTACCGTAAAGTACGGAGCGTAGCGTAGTAAAATCCGCGAGGAGTCATAAATTCAAGTGGCATGCATCGCCAAGTGCACGCGGCCTCAAAAGGACGCCCATTTACGGTCGCTTGTCGCTGCGCTGGAGCTCCCCCCCCCCCCCCCCCCACAACCCCCACAGTTCACCGCATCGCTTTGTTGCCGCGTGCCGGGTAGCTTCGCTCAAATGCTAAGAAAAACGTCGTATGGTCGGCTAAGCGTAGTCGAATTTATTTGTATGAAACACCAAGTTTTTGAGAATTTGTAAAGTTTTTTCTAGAAAAAAAAACACCACGAGAAAAATTTGAAAACAATTTTTGAAATATTAAGGAGAAAATGATGGTCGCAATGGAACTGGGAGACAATTTATTTCAGAGACTCTACATTAGTAACCTGAGTAATGTAACCGGGTAAAACAAAGGAATTTTGTAGACACTGGAAAAAAAGTCGCTTGGGTCTAGAGTCCAGACTCTTAAAAACTTTGACAAGAAAAATAATCTTGATTCAATGTTACTTTTTTCTTTTTTTTTTTTCTTTTTTTTTATTTGCACATAATATTATACTGCACAATTTAACACTTTTAGACAAAATTTTTGTCTTTTAAAAGCTTAATTTAACTATTAAGTTTAATACTTAACTACTAATACTACAAATTATAAAGTACATACTATCTCTAATGCATTGAGAAGCTAATAAGGCACAATTAATTCAAATTAAAAATGTCTTTTTGTTTTAATTGTTGGATTTTGGCGACCGGACTCGGTCAAAGGCCAAGAACCTCCGATCACGTCCTAAGAGCGTAGAGAGGCACGATGATTAATATTATGAGAATTTTGAGAACCCCTGGATTCCAAGCTCATGGGGCTTGCGACGTTTTAATCGGCGGAGGCATCGGTCCCATTCCAAGAGCGCGAGCGCTTCAGGGTTGGGGTGCCGATGCAACCTGCTCTCATATGCGGTGTACATCTTGGTGATGTAGTCCTCCACAGAATCAATGTCGAGGTCTGCCCGGATATCGACATTCCTCTCGTACCAACGAGCTTTAGCTATGCATCTCAGGATTTTCATTTGTATTACTTCTATCTTATCTAAATTTGTTTTGGCTGCACAACCCCACAATTGGCAGCCATAGCTCCAAACAGGCCTCAACATTGACTGCTTGACTTTTTGCTTGAATCAAAAGAAAATTCGCCTTAACCAATAGGCTCGGCTCTTTGATTCAAGGAACGGATTGAATCAACAGTATTTTTTCTTGTCAATGTTATTGAGAGTCTGGACTCTAGATCCAAGTGAATTTTTTTCCAGTGTATCAACGCTCCTTTTCTCCTTTTGCTGATTGACGAGAAACTTGTTTAGCTAAAATCAAATAAAATTCGCCTGATGATGAATGATGAATGTCGGGATGAACATTTTGCTAGGCGACTTCTTACAGATACCAGACGGTAGGATTGCTAAGCCAATCGATAACTCTCTGATCATAGGTATCTTCGTCTCATTTTTCTAAGGAAATATCAGTGACGTGGCGTGAATTGCGATGTATAGATTGTTCTGTCATTTGAACATATAGTAAAGAATCGATTATTAAAGTGTTCGCTACGAACACCCTATTTATCGATCTTTTTTCATAGGTTTAAATGGCATAACAATCGATTTATCGCAAAACACGCCACGCCGCTGGGAAATATGAGACGATAAAATGATTCAATCTTGCGGATGTTAATGTGAAACTGCACAATTTTAGCCGCATTAAGCCTCAATTCGTCGTTTCTAACGTAAGAAAAACGTAATTCTATTCCAAGGTTGCAAAATTGACTCAAACAACATATTTTTTTGCGAGAATGTACCTATACAATTTTTTCTCAAAACGTTTGTGATTTTTTCGCGAGATCCGATGAAAAATCAGTGAACTCCTCAGTTACAGAATTTCTCAAGATTCTCCTCGCGAAAGTGCAGTTTGCGAGGGGATTTGGTAACATTGAAACGTTATACGTTGTTTCGTGGGGGGGATGATTTATCTAAAAGTGTCACCATTGAACTAGGAATTCCCGTGCTACCTTGGCAACGGTGCATGGACCAGACTTGGGCGTCGTGTGTTGGTACCCACCGCGCAAAGCTGGGTGTGAAGCAGGTACATTACCTTGCGCCCCCCCCCCCCCCCCCCCCGCGGGGGAGGGCGAATACCGAGATCAAATGCCGCGGCTACCTTTGAGCTTCGTTGCCGAACTTTATTCACATAGATATGAGGGAGTTTTTTCAGTTGGACCGCTTTGAGCAGAAAGTAACCAAGCCGCATCAGCTATTGGCGAATTTATTTGGGCAATTTGGTTGAGCGGATGTTTGTGCAAATTTCATTGAATTTTTTGAATAGTGCGAGGCAAACTCCTTAAAATTGTCAAAGGAATCTGCACAGATGTTCTCTTGTAAAAAATTGAACTGCCCAGTTCACTGGAAAAAGCACATTGGATCTAGAGTCCAGACTCACAAAAACATTGACAAGAAGACGGACTCTTGATTCAATCATATTTAAGCTTAAATCAAAAGGAAATCCGCTTAAATTAAGAGGCTTTGTTCTTGATTTAAGCTTAAATCTAATTGAATCAAGAGAATTTTTTCTTGTCGATGATTTTAAGAGTCTGGACTCTAGATCCAATGCGTTTTTTTCCGGTGTTAATCCTGGTAATAGCTGTTGTGGCTTGGTTCCCTCTTGCTAAATGCCTTCCAAATATAACAGCAGCGTTTCAACTTCGCCAGGCGAAGTAGCAAGGGGGGAGGCCCCCAGTTATTTTACTATACCCTGAACAGAGTGCAACAGAGCAAATCAGCCCCAAACCAGACTGAGAGACTCGCGGGTTGCTTTGAATTTTGTGGACAGTGCGCTGACGGTATTTTTCAGATTTCAGGTTTAAAAATGGTTTAAAGTCCCAGCCTTTTACATAAAGAGCTTTGAATTTTCGTTAATTCCTCAACACTGATAAAATAACTAAATGACAATGATGGAAATGTTGCATGTGTGAGGAATTTGCGATTTGACTATTGATTCTTATGTAAAAGTTCGCGAGAAACACGATACAGCCACAGGTTTTCCCTGAAATCAACTCCCAAGCTCAAAAAAAGCTCTCAAAGTTGAGGGCGTAATGGAGGGGATATCGAACCCTATACCCTGAGAGTCCACCTCTACATCAAGACGAACTCTCCATGCAAAGATAGGGAGCAATTACATTAGCAAGGTTGATGTGTTTTCAGTTTTAGAGTCCCAAGTTTCAGGGCTATTTTTGAGCTTGGGAGTTGATTCCAGGGAAAATCAGTGGCATTATCGTGTCTCTTGTGAACTTTTGCATAAGAATCAATAGTCAAATCGCGAATTCCTTACACATGCAACATCTACATTCCTGGTTATCAATATTTTCCGGACACTTTGCGTTTAGTTTAGTTGGGCGTGGGTATATGCGAACGGTCCGTAACATTTTTCTACACACACACGCCATGATGGAAGCGTACCGTACGTGTGGAAGAAGAAGAAAGTGGAAATGGAGGGGGGGAGGGGGGCACGTTTGAGGTCCCGGCTGCATTTCCGTGTCGTGCCGTTTGGTTACGTCACGTTCGGCTAATCGGCCACGTTCGGATCCTTGGGTCCGGCTCCGGTACCGTCAGCCATCGTCGTCGACCAGTCGCCATCTCATCTCGTGTCCACCGGTGGCGAGGCGTGAATAATCGATTATCGATTTTACTTCATTTGGAGCTATGGTAAATAATCGATTATCGAGGTGTTTGCTGCGAACGAAAGATCGATTATCGATGGTTCCCTACTTGAAGCTATGGCGAAGTATCGATTATTATGCTGCCGTGCTAAGGAAGAACGCCGTATGAACATTTTAGAGTTGCCAAATTTCCTTGGATAAAATGATCATTTTTTAGGAAATTTATGAACATTTTTACTTGAAATTTTCAGACACTTCAGATCAAATTACAAACAAAATTATCGGAGAAATTGGCAGAAAAATATTCAAAAATTTTCCTGAAAATTAGCGATTTGCCAGGGAAAATTTGACAACGCCAAAAGGCACATACGGCGTTTTTCCTTAGCAAGGCAGAATGGTGTTCGTTGCAAACACCCTGTTCATCGATCCTTTTCCATAGGTTCAAATGGCAGATCAATCGATGTATCGCAAAGCAAGACATGCCACCGGTGTCCACAAGCGGAGGAAAAGAGAAGGTGGCCGTCGGTGTTGGATTTGTACCGGTGACGTCATAAAGTGCTCATAAAAATGGACCACTCGAAACGGAGAAAATTGGAAGTATTAACGATAAAAAGAAATATATGGAAGACACGCAAATCCCATAATAAAGAGTTTGTAGGTGTCTAAAATTGTGTAAATTTATGTTCAAGAAGAAACTACTGACAATGAGCATGAGAGTATCCTTCGTTTCTGAAATGAACAATTATTAGAGGAAATATGACTACATGAGTTACAAGACCTAATCTGCTAAAATACATGTGTTTAAAATGGGAAATGCCGCATGGCCTGATGACGGCAGATTTTCTCACTTTCACATCTCTTTTTCTACGATTTCCCATGTCAGAGAAATTTATGGAAAACACTGCGAACGCAGCTCGTCAAGTACTCTCTGATGCAGTAATAAAATGTACTACTACTAACAAGTCGTTCTTATAGTGCTTCAGTGCGCTCTGCGACACCCAACCGCCACTAGCGATCCTGCCAGAGCTCCTCCGGCAGATCGCATGAGAGAAATAGAAATTAAGTGGGATATTAATTGTCGGTAATGAGTAATAAAACGCTTTCGTGCAAATTCTCCATTGGTAAACATGATGATACATTGAACTATTATTTCTGGCTCGTTGATCACCCAACATGTGTGTCTTTAGTTTTCGTGGCCCCGGTATGACTGAACGATGGGTAAAATCTGGTGACGAAGCCGGATCTACAGGAACGCGTAAGTCCGCGGCGGATCTGTGGTGACCTCACCGCGCGACTGCACGTCCGACGACGTCAAAATAACGTCTTGAGACGTGAAGGACGTGGTCCGACGGACGGACGCACGCGGCGGCGCGGCTGAATGGGACCGCTAGTCGGCGGCGATGTCTCATTCGCGCGACTCGTCCATCTGCCTCCATTCAACTTGTTCCCACCCTCCACCAAAACTTGAATGAAACTTCCGAAGATACATAAAAGAGTACCGGAAGAAATGCGAACAATCAGTAGAAACTTTTCCAAGGTATCCGAAGTTTGTTCAAAAATATTAAAAGAATATCCGTGAGAACGTGGCCCTCTTCCTTCATGACCCCCTTAGAACTGGGCGAGGTCCCTTCGAGCTCAATTGAGTGATCCATATATCTGCCTCCTCCCCCCCCCCCCCCAGAATTGCCACAGCGTTAGAAAATGAACTTTTCTGACATTTCCCTGACACATTTTAGTGGAATGGAACACCAGACAAGGTACGAATTAAAGCATTCTGATACATGTATCTTAACCAGAATTTTACGTAGACCACGATTCTTACTGAAACCAACTCCTAACGAACATATTGACATTTTTATTTCACATTGGTTGCGAGGAATTTGAACTGCCCGCTCACAAGAAACTCAAAGCTCTACGTGAGTCAAATCACACACTACAACGGTTTCAGCAAGCTTCTCAATCGAGCAATGTTCATTTCCCACCATGTGTTTTTCAAACTATAAGTAATTTGCTATAGCTGAGCCAAAGGGTCAAGATTGAGGTTGCCAGATTTTTTTATCGGAGAGACGTTCATGATAACGTTTAGCGCGCGATGTGAATCACGTAGAGCACTGAGTTTTCATGAGCGGGTGGTTTCAATTCACGCACCAAGAATCATTAAATATCTTCGGAGAGAGTTGATTTCGGTAATTTTCGTTGTGCGCATCGTGTTTTACGTGAAATTTTGGTGTAGAAACATGTATCAGAATGCTGAAATTCGTACCTTGTCTAGTGGTCCATTCCCCGGCATTTCCCTGATACATTTTAGTGAAATTGCCCGACAATTAAACAAATGCCAGATTGTTAAAAAACATAATTAGAAATAGTAATCAGGCAAAATTTGGCAACTTTCGAATGCTCACACGCCGTTCTTCCTCAGCACGGCAGTCTATCTTTAAGATGCCCCTCAAATTTCAACCCTTACGGGAAGCTTGAATCAATCTCGCGCTAGGGTAAAAAAGTATAAATCCAGCAGTGTCTGAGCCCACTTTACCTTCTGTGTGTCATAATGTTGCTTGAAGTATGATGGATTTAAAGTCTGGTGAGGCGTTGAACCTGGATCGCTTGACCGACTCACACGGTTGTGGGGCTTCGCTGCTGTGCTAAAGAAAAACGCCATATAAGTCATCAGACGTTGCCAAATGCCCTTCAACTGAACCCAAATTTTCTGGGAAACTAATCAATATTTTCCTCAAAATTATTCAAAGAATTTTGCTCGCAATTCAAATTGAAATATCCGAAAATTTCCAAGAAAAGTACTCATAAAGACCCCTAGTAAATTAATGTTTGACGGGAGAAAATTTGACAACTATTGAATGTTCATACGGCATTTTTCCTTAGCATAGTTCCGCAGAAGAGATTGCTTTTGCAAACTCACCGTCTGCGGTTCGATCCCGCAGAAATGGGCCAATCCGCTATTGCTCTGGAAAACTTTTCGCGAGTGTGAATCTCGGTTGAAACATACTCCATATTTGACCTACTTCTTAGTCAATACTTATCTCTCCATGGTAATGTATTCTTTCTCGCTCAAGGCGAATTTTATATTCTCGATGAAATAATATCACCGGAAAAGTAGAGTACCTTTATAGGGAGAGTATGGCCACTGGGCCCCATGAAGAGGCTCAGGGCCGAAAAATGGCGGCGCTTTGTTTTGGTATTTGATGATGGGAGGGAGAGGGGGGTCTCTTCTAACTTTAGACGATTATCACCAACTGCACTTGCTGCTAACCTTACTAACATCTAAGATGATTTTTCAAGAAATGACACGATTGATTAGTCGTAAAAGTATATGAATAAGTCTTAATTTGAGTGAAGTTATCGTTGAGAAATGCCAATCAAACTAAATGAGTAATTTTGTGCGCGAAACCGGGGCGTTTTAAATTTACGCTTTTTGAACTAGGTATTTCCCGATATCCGAGTTACTTTTTCACGTTTTTAATTTGCACTGGAAAAAGAAAGTAGCTTGGATCTAGAGTCCAGTCTTTTGATAACATTGACAAGAAAAAATACTCTTGATCCAACCCGATTTTTCCTTGAATCGAAGAGCCGAGCCTCTTGATTGAGGCGGATTTCCTTTTGATTCAAGTACAAAGTCCGATTGAATCAAAAGTATTTTTTCTTGTTAATGTTTTTAAGAGCCTGGACTCTAGATCCGAGCGACTTTTTATTTCCAGTGTAGATTTATCATCTGTGAAATGAAAAAAACAACGATAGATGTGAGTTGAAAACATCCTTACCCGTGGCCCGCAAAACGATGTTATCAGCGAATAAAATAAACGTATCAAGCTATAATTTTACCTGAAACAGAAAAACAAAAGAAGTTAGTCAAACAATGTTAACAGCAACTTAAAAAATGGGGCTATTACACAGTTTTTTTTAAAAATTAATTTTCAGCTTGTACGTAAAAAATAAGAATGCCATGCATTTCACAGTTTTTAATTTTTTGGTTATTTTTTTGAAATCAAATTTTAGCTGAGAAAAATCGACGTAGCCTTAAATTCAACCCATTGTAAACCGCAAAAAATATCGAACACGCCTCGAAGAATCGATACATTTCTACAGGTTTAGATGGCGAAAAAACAAGGTTGCCACTTTACTGGATCTGCTGATGGTTGCAGTCTTGTTAATGTTTTTGAGAGTCTGGACTCTAAATCCGAGCTACTTTTTGTTTCCAGTGTGCGCATCGTGTTCTGCGCGTCATTTACCTTCAGCCAAATAGATATATTTGCAAGTCAAAATTTGTTCATAGTTTAATAACCCATGCCGCTCTCAGTGTTTTCCCGGTCGGGGAACGGCGGTTCGAAGGTGTGTCGCCTGGCTCGCGCGCTGAACGACGACGACAACGAGGAGGGTGTGTGTCGCTTGTCGGTCGTCGTTCGCCGCGAACACGTGTCCCGTGTTACATGGGGACGAGCACGCGATGCCGATCTACCCGAGCAAATCGCCTCCCGCTCCACCCGCCTGGAACAAATCATTCCGCACTTTCCCCGGGACGATGACCCGTGACGCCCGACTAAACTCCCTGGAGACTTTGTCGAGAGGGTTCGATAACGCAAAGGAAAAAACTTCGCCAAAAACCGTGGCGACAGAGTAAAATTATAGGATTGCTACCCACAGGAGATGTAACCGTTAGGATTTTATGATTCCTGGATCTTCCATCAAAATTTCCACCAATTATTTTCTCTTTTTTTAAACAAAATACCCTAACTGACCGGGGTGTCTACTAAAACAGGCTGGTTAAAAATAAGTACTTTTACAGTACTTTTTCAGTACATTCTCGAGAAATTCAGTTTACCTCCTCCAACAGAAAAATTCCGTACTTTTTCAGTACCTTCATGTGACGAAATTAAAAAAATTTCAAAAATTTGAAAGTGCGACAAAAATGACAAAAAATTTAAAAAAATTCCGGACTTTTTTGCGAAGTTTCCGCACTTTTTCAGTACTTCCGAACCGCCCTTGAAAAATCAGTACTATTCCCGGACTTTCCGCAAATTCCGGACTTGTAGACACTCTGAACTCTTGCTAAACTTTGGACAAAATTTCCTTGTTTAGAGATAAAATTGTGGAAAAGGGCATTCAGTAGCTGGCTAAAAGATGACAAGACTTGAAAATGACCAGGAAGGGTAATTAGTTGGGAGATCATGATGTGTTTTGGTGATTATAGATAAGTCAGAAATTCCCTGATTTTCTCAGTTTTCCAGACCGCCAGCAACCCTGAAGTTCATTTAGAGAAAACTAGTGACACCCATCTGTTTCGCGAGTTCACGTGTGATAAGAAAAAGTACGTATACATCTTTAATTCCCGCAGGATGCCTAAGATACATTACTTAGCTATCCTGGGATCTTCTCAACGTCGCACAGTGGATCGAGTCAATAGGAAAGGTTGGGCAAAATTTGGAAACTTTAAACGCTCATAACTCCGTTTATACAAAACTCTGAGGTTCTAAAAGTGGTTCCATTGGTTTCCTCATGAAATTTTATTCAAAAACCACCCCTTGAAATTTAAAATGTGACTAATTAAACATCAAAATTTGCAGTTTTAGTCAGAAATTTCAAGTCCAACCTCTCTAATTGACTCGATCCACTGTGCGTCGTGCTCATTTTCTAATCCGAACGGAAAGCCCTGTCGAGCGCGGTTCGAAGAAGTTCGGGCGAACTTGTTCCAGGAACTTGTTATAGCTCAGCTGTAACTTGCTCCTCGAAATCCTTAGATAGTGGAACTAATTCGTCCAAACTGCGCTCGTGCGGACAAGACCTAAAACTTGATGGGTTTCCCGGATTTGTTTCAGAATTTTCACAACATTTTCCACAAGTTCTTCGGGGATAGGTACAACATCGAGAGTACCCGAGTACACCAGCCGGTTACTAGACTTCCTCCAGATACGCAAAACCGAAGACGGAGTTTTCCAGCCGGGTCCCGGCCGACCAATGAGCGTCGTCGGCACACATGCCTCACCTCCAGCGGAGCGCGACTCGCACGACCGGGCTCGGGCTGATCGGAGCCGGATCAGCGCTGATCCCGACCCCCCCCCCCCCCCCTCCGCCGGGTCCCGGTCACTCTGCCTCCCGCGGGAGCAATGACTGGACAAGTATGTGCCGGCCGGGACTCCGAGTCGACTCCGCTGGACAGTCGACTCGACGGCCGCGGCGGGCGAGAAAGCGCCGCGTCCGAGCACACGGAAGCAGCCTCCGGGTCTCCGACTCTGTCCGCGGAAGTCGCGGTCCATCGGCAAATCCCCGGTTCGTACGTGCGCTATGACCGGATGTCCAGATGATGGGTCTCCTGCGCGCATCGCACGAGAGATACCTACAGTCCAGTTGGTAGGTTGTAATGGGGGAAAATAGCCTCAAGACATTTCTGAGCATGCAGAAGTGTTTAAAATACAATCTGAAATCTGTAGTATTTCGATGATCGCACACTGGAGAAAAAACACATTGTATCTAGAGTCCAGACTCTTAAAAACATCGACAAGAAAAAGTACTCTTGATTCAATCAGAATCTAGCTTAAATCAAGAGCCAAGCCTCTTAATTTAAGCGGATTTCCTTTTGATTCAAGCAAAAATCCGATTGAATTAAGAGTAGTTTTCTTGTCAATGTTTTCAATAGTCTGGGCTCTAGATCAAATGTGTTTTTTTTCCAGTGCTTAAACACAGTATTTCGAAGACTGTGGTATGAAACCAGGAATCTCTGTTGTTGTGTTTCAAACGTTGCACTGGCACACTGTTGAAAATCGAGGGGTGAAATTCAGAGCCTGTAAAGAGCCCAAAAACCCCGCACTGAAAACATTTTTTCTTGAAATATTATTTTGACTGAAAACGTCGTTTCTTGTCGACAGAATTTGATTTCCTGATTTTTCCTGATATTTTATAAAAAATGTCTGATATTTTCCTGATTTTCCAACGAAGACGACGCGACGAATCCTGGCATGGTAGGCAAAAAGCGGTAAGACTTCTCCGAAGAGGAGATTCGCGTGAGAAAAATTCCTGTCTAAACGTCCGATTTTTCCAATTTTCCTGATTTGTTTCATGATCGGCCAAAATTCCTGATATTTTCCGGTTTTTTTTTGATGCTAGACACCCTGTTTTTCGATGGCCAAAGTGCGAAACCACGCATCTCCATCGCGGTTTCAAAACTCTTATACGACGCTCTTCCGCTGCCTCGGGAAACACGCTGATCCACGTACTTTTCCATCAGGAAATCCGACAACACGTGACACAGCCGAGCATGCGCACCCGCGCCATCGTCTCGTCTTCCGCCTACGCAAAGGCGGCGCGGCGCGGCGGCGGGGACGGCGCGTGACCTCCCGCCTCCCGCTCTTGACCTAGGCCTCCCGGGAATCCCGGGCGGATCGTCGTTAGTGCCGATCGTGATCCGACCGCGAGGTGCATCACACGAACCCCAACGATATGCGGATGATACCGATACCCGCGGATATCCCAACACCAGAACCAGATCTCCCGCCCTAAGCAAAAACGCCGCATGAGCCTTCACACGTTGCCAAGTTCCCTCCGATAAAAACCGCATTTACTGGGAAAATTGCGAATATTATTTTCCAAAATTTGCAGACAATTTGTACGCAAGTTAATCTACACGGAGAAAAACACTTCGTGCGTGAGACCCCAAGGTTAGGTCATATGCATCTCTGAAGTTTTCGAATTGAGCATCCGAACACTTAAGGTCCAGCTGCTGAGGTTTGGATCACACATCTGAAACTTCAGTTCTTACATATGGAGTACTTCGGTTTTCACATCCGAAAAACTTCGGTTCTTAATGAAACTGAAGTTTCAGATGTGTAATCCGAGCCTCGACATCTAGACCTGAAGTGTTCAGATGCTCAATCTGAAAATTTCAGAGATCCATATGACCTAAACTTGGAGACCCTGTAGAACCACCCATAAATTAAATTAGTTCTGCAAGATATCACGTCCAAACGCCATCATTTTAGGGTTGAATTCATAATTTTGAAGAACCTTTGCAACGTCAAAACGGGTGAAAAAAAATTTCCTGGCCATGAAAATTTCAGGAATGTTGCACCTTATACCGAAGAATAACATCCTTAAAATTAAGTAGAATCCCAGAGAAAATGGGGCGAGGGGGAAATTTAGTTTCCCTGTATGAGAATTTTTTCAAAAAATACCAAAAAAATTCATAAAATGGCGAATATATCTCCAGGAGCTTTGACACCCGATTTCAAAACTGTGGTTTTTAGTAGCTGATACTGATCCTCTTGACGTTCCAGCTCAAATCTTTCGTTCACGAGCAAATTCGATTTAAACCCCGTTCAAGAGCATCTTGCTCGGAGTTCTTGGGCGCTATATAGAATCCAGCACAGAGCTCGAAATTTTTTAATGATGCAATTTATTCAAAAGATACGGAGATGGTGTTAGATGCGGGTGTTGCGGGACCTTTGAATCGCCCTGTATGTTAAAATGGAACTTAGCTTTGAGACTTCCTATCGAGCGACTTCCCGCAGATTAGACGAGGTCCGCATTGAATCTTAAGCCCTGGGAGCCGGCTACGTGGGCGAGTTCACGGCTCATGAGTTAATGCCCACTGTGTCAACACAGAGTTCACTTCTAATTCTACTCCGGTGGCTTCGTGAGCAGACGTGTGTGTGTGTGTGTGTGTGTGCTGGTTGCACTTTCTCGTTTCCTCCCTCGCGGTTCTTCTCGAAGTTCGATGGGAAAATCGATTGATGCGCCATTTAAACCTACGGAAAAGGATCGATAAACAGGGTGTTCGGACGAACACCTTGAAAATCGATTCTTCACCATCGCTTCAAATCGGGAAAAATCGATAATCGATCGTTCACGCTATACGCCACTGGAGAGAATTATCCTCGTATTGCACTGAGAGGAACTCGGTGAAATGAGTTCATTGCACACACGATGCAGTGATTCACAGCCAACTGAGTAGACTGTAAATAAAATCGCACGAAAATCACGTTGAGCATATTTTCAAAGTTGGTAAGTACGCCCACTGCCCACTGGCCGCTGCGCGGTCCAACCTCCAGAGGACCCTGCGGGCTGATCGCTGACATCGATAGACAAAACGATAGACAAAAAAGACATAATGAGTATGGGGCGATCCTTTTGGTTGGAATGAGTAGATCTCATAGACTAAGGGAGAAAGTGATGAACCAACACTGGAAAAAAAACACATTGGATCTGGAGTCCAGACTCTTAAAAACATCGACAAGAAAAAATACTCTTGATTCAATCAGATTTAAGCTTAAATCAGGAACTAAGCTTCTTAATTTGAGCGGATTTCCTTTTGATTTAAGCTTAAATCTGTTTGAATCAAGAGTCATTTTTCTTGTCAATGTTTTCAAGAGTCTGTACTCTAGATCCAATCTGTTTTTTTTTCCAGCGAACTATTGGGTCTCTCATGGGTTGCCGTTAGTTAGTGTTCATTGCAACCACCCGCATTCTACCGTTTCCATACCAATAGGATCCCTTCATATCATTTTCACCTTCTGTGACTATCGCTTTGTCTTCCAATTCCAAAAATCAGCTCATAGTTTGCGGGCTCGATCTAAAGCATGGTGTCTAGGACTGGGAAAACTCGAGTTTTATCAGGAAAAATCAAGGTATCTGTTCCAGAAACTGGCAATTTTTTCTCCTATATAACACTGATGAGAGTTTATGATATTCCACCTGAATACATCACGGAAAAAAAGAGGTAGGGGTTAAGTCCGGTGGAAATACCCCGATTAATTGTGGTAATACCCCGAATAATTGTGGTAGTATCCCGATAAATTAGGTTAACATCCCAAATGTTGCGGTACTACCCCGTTTTGAGTTGCGATACTACCAAAATTAATTAGAAATGTCCATATAATCCAACAAATTTGGGTAGTACCAAAATTTTAGGGGATAACCCCTCACATTTTTTCTTCCGTGGTGTTTTCTCAAGGATTTTGACTAATTACTGCCTGTGACTTGAAACTTTTGTCCGTTTTGGCGTACCGTGAACGAGGAAAGCACAAATGACCTGTTAACTAACATCCGGTAAATAGCCAGAAACGCACCCGAGAATGGCGCATTTACAGAATGTCGTATGAGTAAAAAAGGATTCGGGTAGATTTTGGCGTGCACCTGTGCCGTAGTATCGTTTTTGAAGCGGAAAGCTTAAAAAAACGCATATTTCTTGGGCAGATTAATAAGTTAAGAGTATTGTCCAAACTTTCCCGATTCGTGATTTTTGAGCCATTTTCTATACGAAATGACTCTTCTTTTTGCTCTGGCTGAAGTTTGCGAGAGGCCCATTGTGATTCGGCGAGTGCGGTGACCGTCGGCGTCAGAGAAGAAAAACATGGAGTTCGGAGGCGCTCGCTTATTATTTTTCACGCCGAGGATGAGTGGAAAAACGTCGGAAAACCCAAAACCAAATCATCCACGAAGCGTATGCGTCGCCGCCTCGGGCCACGGCCGCTACGACGAGCAGAAAAAATTGATATTACGATCATCATCGCTATTGCCAAACTGATTTCTGGTCAGGTTTATCGTATCGGTGATGCCATCGAGACTTCACGCTTCGTTCTTACGTTATACGGAGCTACGCATCCAAATTTCTCGGGAAAGTCGCTTCAGATTGACCCCGATGGCGCTTCGAAGTGTGAGAGTTTACCATTCGTAAGGACATGTGAATCAGTGAGTTCGAAAACACACCAACTCGGGTTTTTTTTCGATTTTCACTTTTTTACGATTTAGTAACACTTATGGATAGAAGTATCTGCACACAAAAGAAATTTCGAAATTCCAATCGGAAGTGCTCGAAACAGCGACGGGAATGGGGAAGAATCGAAGTATTTCATTGGAATTACCAATTTTTGGCCATTTCAAAGGAAACGGGTGACCATCCGATTTTGCGGTTTTCTTTTTTCGGTTCAGTATACCTTGTACCAACAAGTTATATAAATATTCAAGCGTTATTCAGGTCGAAAAATATAACTTTTTCAAGTTAAAAGTATAACTTTTTCAAGACTATGAAAAATCAGTATCTGAAAGTCGGTGAGAACGAAAACACACCAACTCGGAAATTTTTAAACGCTTAATTCTCTGTCATCAAACTTGGTGTATCGATTTCAACTTGGTGCTTTACAAAGTCTCTAAGTACTTGTCCTTTGGCACTAAAAAGGTTTTTCTCAAACTAACTTCTTCGCCCGCTGCGCAGTTTTAGGTGTTTCCTGAACAATTTTTTTCCCGAGTTGGTGTCTTTTCGAACTCACTGATTCGTGTGTGAGTGTGTTTATTTTTCTTCAAAGTTCTCCGAAAAAGATTATTTCATCCAGGAAAGCAAGAATTTTTCCTGTCAGATCCTGATCAGGACCCGCATTTTACGGTCACGTGGCGTGCTTTGCGATATATCGATTGTTCTGCCATGTAAACCTATGGAAAAGGATCGATAGACAGGATGTTCGCAACGAACACCTAAATAATCGATGCTTAACCGTAGCTTCAAATAAAAAAATTGAAAATCGATCATTCACGTCTCGCCACTGGAATTCTGTCGCGCGATCGATCAGCGCAAGTTCAGCCGGCTTGAGGTCAGGATTGCTCGAGAAAAATTAAAAATATGAAACATTGGCAATTTCCGGGAAATATTTCATGAAATTTCACAAAGCAGGTACAAAATATGGTCTACATTTCGCGATAAGGACCTACAATTTCTGGCTCAGTTTACAAAACAACGTATCTGGCATTAGTTTCCCCATGCACATACGATACGAGTTTCTCCGGATTAGCCAGAAATTATAGTTCCTAATTGCAAAATGTAGCCCAATAGGATAGGGAAACGCTGACAAAAATACTATGGAACCAGCTCCTTGTAAATATGATGAAAAGACACAGTAAAAAACCAACTCACTATGATAGTAGATCAGTTTCAAAGTTGAAATTATTTGATCTTCTTCGACTTCGGATCGGAACTTCAAAGAAATTATTTTTTCCGCGCAGTCAGGCATCGGCTAGTTCGTGGAAATGCGACGACGCTGATCAATGGTCATTGACCATATGAACGTGCAGCCAGCTGCATGTATTACGTCTTCATTTTTCCCTATTCTGTTTTTCTCTTTTTTCGTATGATTTTCCCCCGTTTTTTTCACTCGTTGTATAACATTTTCCCTTTTCATATCTTCCTGATGCCACCTCATTGTTACGACGGTCCACTCCGGTCCATTCTACCATGCTATGGAATAACACCGTATGAGCATTCCAATGTTGCCAAATTAACTCTTAGAAAATATTAATTTTTAAATACGCATATTTTTCTTCGGAATTTTCAGAAACTTTAGATCATATCACGGACCGAATTCTCTGAAAAATCCGAAGAAAAATCATTACCAATTTTCCAGAAAATTCGTGATTTGTCAAAGGAACTTTGGCAACGTCTGAAGGCTCATACGACGTTCTCCCTTAGCACGGCTGTCTCGGCCCATGACGAGCAGCAGAAGGCAATGATAAGATGAAATCATTGGTTACAGGGACCGTCGATACAAGCCTTCATTTCAAGCGAAAAAACCGCAAAAATGACCAAGAATCAAAAACAAGAATCAAATGACCATCATGATACATTTCGATACATATATACAGACCTTCATTGAGCAAAAACATTTAAAGTTGAAGGAATTTAGCTAGGAGAGCCTAAAAACTTATTAATACCCTTCCTTTCTAACAGAACCGTCCTTAATCACTATTTGTGGGCTCAATATTTCGGAGACTTGAGCTAACAGCACCCGAGGCATTTTTCGGAGAGGTGAACGCGTCTTGCAATTAAATTTCGAGAGTAAACATTATCCTAGAAGTGGCTGAAAATAATCAGGACACACTCTCTACGAATAAATTAAGCGGAATAGTGAGCACCTGAGACATACGGCAGGATATTTGGATGTATTTATGCTAAAAGGAACTATGTTCCACGCAAACCTTATGCACATAGTTCCTTTCAGCATTAATGCGTTCATTTGTGATTAGTATTCGATATCCATCGAAAGTTTCGTCAATTTATTAATTCGAAACGACGAGAGTTCGAAATTAGCCCCTGCAGGTTTGAGTGCGAGAACAAGTGTGCGACTCGGTAACCTGGATTAATTATTGAACCGCTCGTAATTAAAAGGGATTGAGCGACGTTGTTTTCGGGCCTTTTTCCCCCTTCTGAATCACGAGTTCTAGAGCTCATGAGTTTATGGCGCTTGGATCTAATGAGGATGGACGATTCAACGATCATAAAACTTTCGATCAAAATGAGAAAAGAAACGCCCATCTTTCGCCGAGTGCTTGAAATCGCGTCCAGCGCAGAGTTTAACACTGTTGAATAGTAAGGAAGACGAAGTGTAAGTGTTTAAGGTCGCCTCGCCCTTAATGAATTATTCATTTTGGAGGAAAGTCGCGACTACTTTTCCGTAAAAATTTTCAGACTCATTAGTCAGTGTGTAAAATTTTTTTTTGAAATGTCCTATTTCATCAGAAGTTTGGTGTTGTTTAAATTAAATTGAAACGACGGCGAAAAATGTCTACAGGATTTTGATATTCACTTTTACAATTCATACTCACAATCCGTAAGTTTTCGTACTTCTCTACCGACCTCTTTAAATCCGTGTTTTTTCTGTTTATCCGTTCTGTTTCCATACTGTAAGGCACCTCGAATATATTCACAAGTTTCCTTTGGAATTCGTATTTTACAGGAGTAAATTCAGCACGTTGGAAGGATCATACGGCATACATTTTTCGTTGAAACGGCAACTGGCTGATTATTGACATTGACGGACAAAGCTATAGACAAAAAAGATGACTGGAAAATGGAGGGATCCTGAAAAATGTCCCATTTAACGACCCCAGGATCGTGGCAAATTTTTACGGCTAATATTGGACTGAGTGGAAATCGTAAAAAAAATGCATGGGGGGGGGGGGGCTAAATAACTCACGGAATTGAGGGCAGATCGCAAATTTTACCACCGGTTTTATGCAACACGCTCAAGTCTCCTTTCCATCTTCTTTGTCTATCGCTTTGCCTATCAATTTAAAAAATTAACCCACAAAATTGACATCACAAACTTCATAAGTAAACCATGCGGATACTCTGATGGCACGAAAGATGATTCACAACGCTGCCGTACTAAGGAATAACGCCGTATCAACATTCGAGAATTGCCAAATTTCCCCAGATAAAACATGTTTATTTGAGGAATTTATGATTTTTCCACTGCACTTTTCGGATAGGTATTTTAAACTCAACCGCGAACAAAATCGTCCGAAAATTATGAAGAAGAAAATCCACAATTTTCCCAGTAAATTCGTCATATATAAAAGAAAATGTGGCAACGTCTATAGGTTCATACGATGTTTTTCCTGAGCACGGCAGAATGACGTCATGGCTAAAATTCCTCCATGATGCACGTCGGATCTCCGCACGTACATAACAGCGGGCACCGAACGATCGAAAACGATCTATTATCGATATTTTCCCATTTGAAGCTATGGCAAAGAATCGATTGTTAGGGTGCAACATGTTTATCGATCCTTCTCCATGGGTTTAAATGGTGGACCAATCGATTTATCGTAAAGCACGCCGGGCCACTGGACTTGGATCCGGATGAACTCGCACTGCAAAATAATTCTCGGCGTTTTTACCAAGGTCCGTTGGTACCTTTACCATCTCACTTTTTTTACCAATTATTGGTAATTTTACCTAAACAGACTGGTAAGCTTACCTACAAAACAGTATTTTTACTGTTTTTTTTCAGGTAAGAATACCACATTTATTGGTAATCAATTCCCGGTGACGTTGCCATTTTATTTCGGTAATTATACCGCAATCGATAAAAAATATTGGAGTTTTTACCAAGGTCCAATAAAATTACCAATTCCACGAATGGTAATTTTACCAAGAAAAAACTGGGATCAAATAGAACCCTGAATTATTGGTAATTTTATCCTTTTCTCAGTACTTAAATACACCGAGATCTTTTCCCAGTGTGGCTAAAATTTCTCCATGATGCTCGTCGATTCTCCGCACATAACAACGGGCACCGAACGCGCTCGTTCGATCGAAAATGATCGATTATCGATATTTTCCCATTTGAACCTATGGAAAAGAATCGATTATTACGGTGCAACATGTATATCGATCCTTTTCCATGGGTTTAAAAGGCAGATCAATCGATTTATCTTGAAGCACGCCAGGCCACTGGACTTGGATCCGGATGAACTCGGACACAACGAAACCAGCATCTCCATATGCACTGAAAAAAAATTCTCGGCGTTTTTACCAAGGTCCATTGGTACCATTATCATCTCACTTTTTTACCAATTATTGGTAATTTTACCAAGACAGACTGGTAAGCTCACCTAAAAACCGGTATTTTTACTGTTTTTTTCAGGTAAGAATACCACTTTTATTGGTGATCAATTATTCCCGGTAACTTTGCCAGTTTATCTCGGGCATTCTACCACAGTCGATTAAAAATGTTGACGTTTTTACCAAGGTCCAGTAAAATTACCGAGACAGTTCAATAATTTTACCGAGATTCTTGGTAAAATTACCATTTATAAAAAACTGGGATCAAATAGAACCCTGAATTCTTGGTAATTTTACCCTTTTCTTAGTAAATACACCGATATTTTTTTTCAGTGGGGCCACTGGACTTGGATCCGGATGAACTCGGACACAACGAAACCAGCATCTCCATATGCGGCCGAGCGGACTCACTGTCAGGATCTCCTCGGAGCCCGGGTTCAAATCCCAGCGCAGCGTCCGGCGCGGGGCACGACGATGACGCGTCGTCGCACCTTCTTTGGGAGCCGCGCCCCCCTCCCCCGGGGGACCGTGTGGAATGGGCACCGAGCAGGGGGCCCCCGCGCAGTTGCCAGGTCGGCGGGGGGCAGCGCCTCGCGGCCCGGGGATCCGCGGGGAATCCGCGGCGAGCCGGCAACGCGGGAGTATGCCCTCCGCGGGGCACGGGTCACGTGACTCGTTTGATAATCAGTTACCTTATTGAGCCGGCCGCTGCACTCCTGGCCGGGGTTGCCAGATTTTGTCGAACCCCTTGATTTTTCATCGCCTCATCCTGCGATTTTCATTACTACGCCGAGAATGGAGATATTGCATGTGTGAGGGATTTGCGATTTGACTGTTGTTTCTCATGTAAAAGTTCGCGAGAAACACGATGATGCCACTGCTTTTCTCTGAAATCAACTCCCAAGCTCAAAAAATGCTCTCAAGTTGAGGCCAAAATGGCCGGGGATATCCCGCCCTACCCTGAGAGTCCACCTCTACATCAAAACAAACTCTCCATGCAAAGATAGGGAGTAAATACATTGACAGGGCTGCCACTTTATTTGGGGACTCCAAAACTGAAAACACGGCATCACTGCTAATGTATTTGCTCCCTATCTTGGCATGGAGAGTTTGTTTTGATGTAGAGGTGGACTCTCAGGGTAGGGCAAGATATCCCCTCCATTTTGGCCTCACTTTGAGAGCTTTTTTTTGAGCTTGGAAGATGATTTCAGAGAAAACCAGTGGCACCATCGTGTTTCTCGCGAACTTTTACATGAGAAACAACAGTCAAATCGCAAATCCCTCACACATGCAACATCTCCATTTCACGGGTGCAAAGATAACTCGATCATGCGATGTGCGGATCGCCTGTTCGGTGAGGAAATTTTCGTCGAAAACGGCACCAAGGAAATGTTCAAAAAAATTCCGACAATTTATCGACTTTATCGACAGACATTTCGAGTAAATTTTCAAAAAAGAAAAGAAAAAAGAAATACGAAAAAGAGGTCATCACTTGGAAAAATTTTGGAAAGTGAGGAAATTTTTCAGGGGATGAGTGCAGGGTGGTAAAATTCCATATGAAATATTTCATGAAATTTCAGAAATTTATGAAAGATATCGAAAAATACCGGTTCCTTTTCATGTTTCGTAAAATGTAAAAATTGTGACTTTCATCAATTTTTGTGTGTTTGAGTGCGGGTTGCATACTCTAGCCCTTGAAAAACATGAGATATTTCACAGCCTCGTGAAATTTCATGAAATATCTCACTGAAATTTACACTCCTTCATTTCTTTCTTACGTTTCATGCCACCCTGGGCGAGTGAAAAAAATAGAAAATGGAGTTACGTCTGATGTCAGAGAAGCGACGATATAGCCTGTCGCTGGTATTGCTAGCTCAAAAATTGCGATTGTTGGAGATTACGACTCAAATTTCAAAGTTTGAGAAGCTTCCTGACGTACTTTCCTGATAAATCTGAACCTGCAGATTTCCAGTCTGATTATGAGGAGAAAAAAAGCTTACGGGGCATTTGGCAACGCTGCTTTAGACTTGCAATATGCATAGCTGAATCATGCTACAACCGTCGAAGTGCCTGGTTTCGCGTCCATTCAAGCCTGCTTTGAAAGACCATCTCGAAATATTTCAACCCAACCGCATTTTCCTATCTGATTTTAATGGGCCAGTAAAACAGCACTTAAGTGCTTAAGTCCTAGCATATTTTGACCACACAAGCGAATCAAGCGATGGTAATCCTAATCCTCGCCAAACCATGCTATAAATCAAGATGTATGATCACAAAAATGAAAACGTCCTACCTAGAAAGATCCTGTCAGAAATTATGTTATTTTGCTCCCTCAATAAAAATGGTTCAAGTCAGCTTCGACTCTCTTTTTGAGTCAAACGTGACTGCAATTAAATGCATTGGAGTCTGAATGACTAAACTTAATCATACAGTAACTCTGATTATTTTAAAATATGGCTATAAATTAGTTGCATCGCTAAACGATCATGTTTCATCATAAATTGGACTGAATTTGTCAGTAAGGAACTAAAATTTCTGGCTCATACATACCTTTCTGCGTGGGGAAAATCATGGCTGATGTGTTGTTTCTAAAATGAGCCAGAGATTGTAGTTCTTAATTGCAAAATTTAGTTCAATTGTTTCGTTGTGCGTAGTTGAAAGTTGAAAGCATTGCCAGTTTGAACGTAATACTCTGAAAAACTTTGTGGATCAATTCTTTCCAACGAATTAAGCTTTTTCAGCCTCATTACAGGAGTTGCCGCGTACCAAAACTGATATTTAGTCAATCCTCATGATTTTCTACACAGTCAAAATTGGAAAAAATGTCCGTGGACTTCCTATTGCCCTCTAAGTGTTAGACTTTCATTCCAAAATTTAATGTTAAACCGTACCCTCTCCTACCTAATACCTTCCAGTCCCTGGATACTTCGCGGCTCATAAATTTCATTTACTACTAATATTGATTCCGACATTAATTTACTTTCTCTTTTAATTTGGAATATAAATTCTTCACTTCTATTTTTCAAGTGTTACTTTTATTGATTTGAAAATGAAAAGATTATTCGGGACCCCTCAGAGGCAAAATGAGGAAAAAATAATTAGACTTTCTCAGGGAATTGACCCACGTTAGATAAAACATTATAGTCTATTGATTTAAAAGTGCACCTATGTAAACGCATTTTTAAAATATATTTCCTCCGGTGACAGGCAAATGAGACACTCACAGAGTAAATGTGAATTAAGAAAAGACAAGAGCGAAAGAATGAAAAAATCTCATACTTTAGCCCAGTTTTCCCTGACGACCAGAAAAACTTGATGACGACGAAAAAATATTCGCTGTCGATTGAAATTTCATCAAGAGTTATATGATCGTTGTCTGGCGCAGCAAATACTTGCCTCAACGCGATAGAAACTGCCTACCTAGACAGTTATTTTTTCATTCTTTTGAAAATAAAATAAACCCTATTTTGTTCAATGAAACTACAGTGAAATTACGATTTCCTCTCGCAGTGGGCTTTTGATCCTGGTGTGATTGAACAATTTGGAGCCCACAATTAGAATCAGGGTTATTTGGCAATATTTTTCAGATATTTGAAGACTGTCAGATTGTTCTTGATCGAAAAAGTTTTTGGAAACTGAGAAATTTGAATAAAAATTTTACTACACAAATATTTTTAAAATAGTTTTACATAATGTTCCACTGTATTTAAAACATGTATCGGCATAATTTTTCAATAAAAAATGTGACACCTCACATAAAGTCAACTTTAGTCAAAAATATTTTGAAGGACGTTTCTCAAAAGTTTTCTTATTTTAAGTTGAATCCTTTCCAGATTTAGCAGTACCCCGTATAGTTTGTTTTAAATACTTAAAAAACTACTAAATTCATTATTTCTGGCTGTAATAGTAAACATTTCCAGTTACACGACCAGCTGCATGACTTGTCATTTAAAAATTCGAAGAAGAAACAGAGACTTAAAATATTATTTAACAGCTACTCTCCACTAATCTACGTAACATTAGCTAACCTATCGCTACGTCGCGTCAAGCCTTGAACTGATGCATTTCTCCCACGCTCCCGAAATCTCTTCTCCTTAACCACCTACTCCGCCCACATAATATTACGGGCGCCTAAATCCGATGGATCTTATCTCTTCTCGCGCCTAATGGATCGGCGAGGTAAACCACGACCGGAAATCTGAAAATACTTATCAGTCTCAATGATCGATAGGTCGAAATCGAGAAAATGGATCGTATATTCGATACATCAGACAGGAGAGATTGTATCGATATCGATTGGTTCGACGTGTAAATACAGCCTCGAAACTTTCGAGTCGAAAGTCAATTGAGCGATTTGAGGGGACGTTTTTTTTGTGATAAATTCTCGATACTCTTGAGTACAAAATGGCCATTGGCCATGAAGAGAGAAATTGTTAGGAATTCTCTCATTTTCAGCTTTTCCAACTGATAACCGAAAATTTTTGTTTGAGCTTATGTTCTATTGGTTTGAACCACTATCGAATACGATCGATTGTTGGCTCAACTAGCGCATTTTCGAGCGAGAGCGGGCATTCGATATCTCGTGACAGATGGAGGCTGCATCCCTGCGATGAAAGTAAAAACTCATGAAGGAGCGATCGATTGAAGTCCGGTCAGTCATGTCGAGCGAATTTCGATAAATCGCCCCGATTTGAGCTTCCGGTTTGATCGTGGAAACCGACTTATCGCAACGGTAAAACTATGCGGAAACGCGAATATCGCTTTGCGACGATGTAGACTTCCCGACAAACTTTATTATTTAAATCGAAAAATAATACTCGTCATTTTGGGAAAACTTCCCTGATTATTCTTCTCTAGATGGAGATTATTCAGTGAAAAATTCAAGCATTAGCGTTGGTTTGTCTTGCTTCGTCGATAAAAAAAAAAAAAAAAAGGTAGCGGAGTTTTTGAAGCTTCGAAAACATAACTACGCATTCTTGCAGTTTCACCTCCATTTACTAATCAATTTAATTAAAATAAGATAGTCAATTAATACACATTTGAAAGTTGCTGAACAAATGAAATCGCATATGATTGCGAACTCATTGCGACTCTATTTGAATTTTAGGAAAGGAGATTACATGGCTTCAAAAAATTTTGCAAATTGATAGATTTCACTGTTACTCACGAGCACGACTGATCGGCTTGTTTAGTGTACACAAGTTATGAGTTCTTACCTGAAACAAAAAGTACAAAAACATCATTGAGTAATCAGCATAAAGTGGGGAAAAGTCGTTTAATTCAAGCTATTTCCTCTGAATGAGAGGAGAAAATAAATGTGAAAATTGTAAACAATAAGAGGAAAAAATAATGACTATACGTTCATGGAAATTTCGGGGTAAATTTTTCTCCGTACTGCATGTCGATGGCCACAGTGCAACATCACGTCCAGAAAGTCACGTCGTCACCTTCGAGTCAAAGTATATGATAAGCGCCATGCGACGTCTAAAAATTTCCGCCGGCATTTTATTTTTTCACAGCGAAGTCGTTCAATGAAACTGTCCGAAAATGTCACTGAATTTTTTTTGTGCAGCTAATAAAATTCAATGAAAATTCAAGCAACAATTTATCTGTAAAAAAATAAAATTGCGGCGGTTACTAAACGTCGCATGACGTTTAGCATACTTGGGCCGGAAGGTGACGACTGACGACTTCACGAAATTATGTTAACTGGTGTCCTAAAGTTACAACGAAGTATGTCAGGAAGGCTACAAAGTCTCAAACGAAGAAACGTAGTTTCTCACCTCGGCAATCGATATGCATTCCTCAATACTGGTAACCAGAGCGATACAATTAAGCTAGGAATTTCAGGAAACGTTCCCAAAATGATCATTCCTGCAGACACTAGATTTTTTCCCCCAGTGCTGAAGGTATGCACCTTGTCATAAAAAATGTATTGAAATGTTTTATCACAATTTGACTCGCACCCCCCCCCCCCACCCCAAGGAAGCTTCTATAAGGTATGTACCTTGTTTTTTGTACTTGCATATAAGCATTCTCAATTGGATTCCGCTATATCCGATCGAAGATCGATCTAATCAGCGCTTTGCTTACTGGGCACGGTGATTTGGTATTTAAGCCCCGTTTCAGCGATGCTATCGTCTCGAGAACCCGGACCATCGTTTGGAACTCCGCACAACCACCGATCTCTTGGTAAGATTTCAGACGATGACGAGGACGATGCTCGATGAGTGTGCAAGTTCATTGGAGCGGAAAAAAGCTTCACTCGGAGAGATAAAAGCTCGGTTTCCACCGTCAAATGAAAGCTTAAAATGGAGCGATTAATCGAAATCTCGCCAATTTCTGTGCTGGGCGTCCCGGAGAGTTAAACGGTCAGGGGTTGAAGGGAGGTTCGCGGGGTTCCCCCAGAAAATTTTCAAAATTTTAGAGCATCAGACATGCATATTAAGTCAATTTAGTCAGGATTTTTCTTCTTTTTTTCCTACCACTGTTTCAAATACCACATCATCCTTAGTACCTTTAGAAACTGTTCAGATCAAAAGACTGAAATCAACCGATTTCACCGTCGACTATATAAAAAGAGCTGTATTCACCTTATCCACCTCGCCGCAAATTCCGCATTAATATTCTCCGCGAACTAGTTCGAAAGTCCTTCGCGACAAATTTCCCATTTAAATTTTCTCTTTCTTAGGCGGAAGAATCGCCGATCAGAGGCTAATTCAACGGATTTGAGATCCGATTCGAGCAGCTTGATTTTAAAATTGGAAGTTGTATCGTTTCGCACCATTACGGGTGCAATCCTCTCTCCTCCGCCCTCCCCCTCTCGGCGCCTGGAACCCCGATATCGCATAAAACTTGTTAACGATGGATTTATTCGCAGCCGGTTGCCAGCACGCACAGTGGAACGAATCAAATAGAGAGGTTCAACATGAAATTTTTTACTAAAACTGCAAATTTTGATGTTTATTTCGTCACATTTTAAATTTTAAGGAGCGCCTCTTAAAGAAAATTTCACGAGGAAACCAATTGGAACCACTTCTAGAACATTAAAGTTTTATATAAACGGAGTTATAAGCGTTTAAACTTTCCGAATTTTGTCCGACCTCTCTCATTGACTATACCCACTGTGGGGCGATTCGGATGGTGTGAATCCTAACGAGCTCTGTCGTGTTGAGGAAAAAACACGTAACTCCAAATGAAACCTCTCAAAGTTATGTCTTTTTTGACGAGCACGGTGGATTGTGAGGAATCCACGCCGCAAATTGGTTGCGCTCTCCTCAGAATTCTTGAAGAGGTCGAGCTTCTTCCACGTTGGTTCGATGGTATTTTTTTCTCGAAATGCTTATCATGGAATTTTGGTCTTTTAAGGTGAATCTAAGTGATCCATTAATTGGACTACATTTTGTAATATGCATGGAACCATTATTTCTGGCTCATTTTGGAAACAATATATATGCTATTGGTTTCACTGAGCAGGAAGGTTCTTTTACAGAAGAGCCAGAACAAGTGGTTCCTTATTGCAAAATGTAATCCAACTGATGAAAATCGCCAAAACTGCGCTCTGTTATCCAGCCGGTGTCTATGAGAGGCAAAAATCTTTGTATTCTACGAATTGATGTGGAACACCGAACCATCAGACTGATTATTGGAATTGATAGACAAAGCTTTAGACGAAGAAGACTACCGAAAAAGAGAGCGATCCTATTGGTTAAAATGGGTTGTTGTTTTATACTAAAGAGCAAACTGATGGACTAACTATAATAACTTGCAACCACCTGCTTCCACCAATAGGATCGCACCATTTTTCCCTTCTCCTCTTTGTCTATAGCTTTGTCTCTCAATTCCAATAATCAGCCCAAAGAGCCGGACAGTGCGTTGGCGGGCCCAGAAGCATAGAGGGCGCAGATATATCAGTGTTGATGGCCTGGTGTTGTCGGCCTCCTTTGGTGTATTCTGTAGTGATTGTAACGCTGGCTCTGTAACTAGGAGATCCCGGATTTGATTCCTGACCAGACGACCCTGCTGGCCGATTATTGAATTTGATAGACAAAGCTAAAGACGAATACGACAAAAGAGATTTGGAGCGATCCTATTGGTGGAAGCGGGTGGTTGCAATGGACAAAGGAGGTTGGCAATAGACTAACTAACGGCAACCCACGAGGGACCCGATAGTTAGTCCATCATTTTCTCCCTTAGTCTATAGGACTCATCCATTTTAACCAATAGGATAGCTCCAAACTCCCTATGCCTTCTTTGTCTATGGGTTTGTCTACCAATCTCAATAATCAGCCTACAGGTTTGATGGTCTCAAACAACGGTTGCCTCGGGCTGCTTGTGTAGCAGGGGCTTAGGATGGGAGGGGTAGCATGAATGCCCTGACTTTCCATGACTTTTCCAAGTCGCCGAAAATTCCCTGACTTTCCAGATTTTCCGGACCGTTTCGACCCGTTCGGAAGGAAACGAGAGGCATTTCCCGGAGCGAGGCGGAGGCGGCTTCGGAGCGGTAGCGCGAGTGGAGGCGTAGGTCCCGCTAACGGCTAACGGTCTGATGGCTGATGAGCTGCGAACGATGACTGTTGAGAGCCGAGCGGAAAGCGTTCGTGGTTAATTGCACGTGCGAGGCGTTAATTGCTCTTCGGTTATTCGGTGCTTAACAGCCTCGTCCGCGAGCGCAAACACGATCGGCAGTCGCTAAGAACGCCGTATGAGCCGTAAGAAGTTGCCAAATTTACTTGAATGTAAATACGAATTTTCAGGGAAATTTCTGAATATTTTCCTTTCAATTTTTCAGAGAATTTTGTGCGCAAATTGATTTAAAGTATCTGAAAATTTCAGGGAGAAATATTCATAGCTACGCTGCCGTGCTGAGGAAGAACGCCGTATGAACATCCGAAAGTTGCCAAATTTCCTTCGATAAAATGTTTATTTTTATGGAAAGTGATTAATATTTTTCCTTGAAATTTTTTAGAAACTTCGGGTAATATTGTGAAGAAAATTATGTGGAAAATTGGAAGGAAAATATGGACAAATTTTCCAGAGAATTCGTGATTTACCATAGGAAATTTGGCAACGCCTGAAGGTTCATACGGCGTTCTTCCTTAGCACGGCAGTACATTCAATATTAAATATTCTGTAAAGGGAAATTTGGCAACATCAGAATGTCGATACGGCGTTTTCCCTTTGCGCGGCGGTATGGGACTCCCGCTAGCTAATAGCGGCACTCCTGATGCCTACGATACATCGTCTTGAATTGATACTTATACTCAGGCCCGCCACATCCCATCTCGGGCCCTGGTACCAGATTTCTGGCCCGGGCCCCTAGCACAGAGGGGGGTCCGGGGGGCCTCCCCCGGGAAATTTTTGAAATTTTAAATCTATTTGGACGCATTTTGAAGCTCTTATGATGGAGATTTTCCATCAATTTCTGCAGAATAATTACGTTTTTTTTTACTTTCAGCATCAAATACTTTCGAACTGTTGCATTCAAAACATCTATAAAAATTTTTTTGAGGGGGGCAGATGATACTTTTCAATTCTAGGGGGAGCCGGGCCCCCTGGACTCCCCTCTTGTACGTCTATGGCAAGGGAGTTGAGCCATTGAAGTCGAGAATGCCCGGACAGGGCCTCTTAGCATCCGACAACAGAAGAAAATGAAACGCAGTTACTCAAAATATCATTCTACATATACTCAAAATCTTGAAAATAGATAGAATCTCTAAAAAGTAAGACAAATTTGATATTGCCCTAGCGTGTATTTGAAACTTCATTCATCTTTTGCGGAATTTTTAGGGCCATTTTTTCACTTTTCCTTACGAGACAAGGATTACACATGAATTCGTAGGGGATTGTCACCTGCGTCACGGGCCCCTCCAGGGCCCGGGCCCCGGTACCGAGGACCCAGTATCCCCCCCTTGTGGCGGGCCTGCTTATACTGTCACCTCGAATGGCTCTTAATGTGGGGTGAGGAATAATAAAGGGAATTTGACCATTAATTTGGACAACATTAACGAAAATCACCCTGGCTAAGTGCATGGACAGAGGACAGGCCTCTGTCCTATATCGCAAGGGGCGTAAAATGTAGTGACGAGGCATGATTCATGCTGCATGAATAATCGTCCATCGATATTTTCCAGTTTCCTACGAAAAACAGGAATAAAATTGGGTCAGGAAAATCAGGGAAAATTCAGGACATCGTACGAAGAAGAGGGCTGAAGACGTAAACAAATCATGAACCTCGAAATCTGAAAAAAAAAGTCAGGGATGTCCACAAAAATGAATTGAGTCTTAGTTCGGTTAGCGCTTCAAGGCTCCGGAAGAGGAAACCGAGGAATAAGTTTCAAAGAGAAATTGCCAGTTTCAAGATTCAAAGCTGGGTTCGATTGAAAGGTGAGTAAGTAAAGAGATGAGTTAGATTTTGCACCTTCAAAAAAAGTGTATGCAATTTCACGACGTGAGAGCTTGGGTAGTTGCTCTATAGGTTCGAACCTCAAAAACGGAATCTTCTGATTCAAATCTGAGAGGTGAGTAGGTTAAACGGAGTCGTATCATTGAGCCTTCAGCAAGAAATTCTATCTGTTAATCAGCAGAATTTGAGTTATATTTGGACGCATTTAACGAAAATCAGTCGAGCTGCATTTCGTAAATTAAACCGCTTAACTTCGTACCTTGTCTGATGATTCATTCTTTGACCAGTACTTAATTTCCCTAGCGATTCCCTGCTTTTCTGAACTGCACACACTGATTTTTCAGGGGTGGACTTTCAAGTTGCCAGTTTCATCGTAGCGTGGGATATTCCCTCCATTACGGCCTAAACTTTTGTAGCTTTTTTGGAAGTTATTTCACAGAAAGCCATTGGCATCATCGTGTTTCTGGCGAAATTTTACTTTGAAAAAGTCCTAATATCGCAAACCCCTAACACATGCCAGAACTTCATTTTTGCGCGCCAATGGACCACTAGACAAGGTACGAATTTAAGCAATCTGATACATGTTTCTTAACCAGAATTTCACGTAGAACACGATTCACACTACAAAAATTACCGAAATCAACTTCTAACGAAGATATTAACGTTTTTCTTTCGCACTGATTACGAGGAATTTGAACTGCCCGCTTACAAGAAACTCAAAGCTCTACGCGAGTCAAATCGCGCACTACAACGGTTTCAGCAAGCTTCTCAATCGAGCAATGTTCATTTTCCACCATGTGTTGTTCAAACTATTGGTAATTTGCTATAGCTGAGCCAAAGTGTCAAGATTGAAGTTGAAGATTTTTACATCGCAGAGACTGTCATGATAAACATTTAGCGCGCGATGTGAATCACGTAGAGCATTGAGTTTTCATGCGCGGGTGGTTTGAATTGACACATCAAGAATCATTAAATATCTTCGTAAGGAGTTAATTTCGGTAATTTTCGTTGTGCGCATCGTGTTTTACGTGAAATTATGGTTAAGAAATACGTATCAGAAAGCTAAAATTCGTACCTTGTCTAGTGGTCCATTCTGTAGACACCCTGTTTTTATTTCCACTCATTTTCGGCATGCCCATTGTGCGCTGTCTGACCAGTCGGTGGATGGACGGCTCAATCGGGACCGGCGAGAGAAATTGAATTGTTCGATTCTTGGCGCGCATCCGCTCCGAAAGCGACGCTCGTGGTTCGTGCGAGCATGGTAATCCGCATTCGATTCGGGCTCGAGTTGCGTCTGAAGCGGGGCCTGTGAATTACAACGGCCGCAGCGCCCGATAATCACGGGCTCCAAATCCCGCGCGCTCATTAGAAGCACAGCATCCATGAAATTCAGGAAAGGGCCGCCCATAAATGGATCGAGATATACTAAAAGTATACGGAGTATACGGAAAAAGCGGGGAGTTCAAAAACGCATGAGCCACGCGGCAATGGAGAATTTGCACGCAAGTTATTTATTGCTTCATCTGACGAAGCTTAAGGTGCTGATTTCACACAATGAAAAAAAAGTTACGGACTATAGACATACCGTCCGTTCTGGGCTCGGAGGCCGAAAGCTCCGGGTGCTAGAGACATAGCATCGATTGCTCCGCGTGTTACGCCCGGAACTTTCGGCTTCTGAGTCCGGAATGCGGACGCTATTTCACTGGAAAAAAAACACATTGGATCTAGAGTCCAGACTCTTGAAAACATTGACAAGAAAATGGATTCTTGATTCAATCAGATTTAAGCTTACCTCAAAAGGAAATCCGCTCAACTTAAGAGGCTTGGTTCTTGATTTAAGCTGAAATTTGATTGAATCAAGAGTATTTTTTCTTGTCGATGTTTTTAAGAGTCTGACTCTAGATCAAAAGTGTTTTTTTCCCAGTGTGAGTACGGCTTCCACGGTCGGAGGTTTCTTTTCAGTGCAGTATTTTTTAAAAAAAATTTTAATATGAGAAATAATATAAAATTTTTTTAAAAGGAACAAAACTGTTGACCGCATTACTTCATGTGTCGGGCAAAATTCTGCAAGGACTTAAAATGGGGGAACCAAAATTTATTTTGGGGGAGCCAAAATTTATTTTGGGTGAACCAAAATTTATTTTAGGGGAACCATTTTTCTGCACTCCTGGATCGGGGAACAGCAAGGGTGCGCTAAAACAACATTCCTCCGCGAGATTTTTACAGGGAGTTACGTGGTTGTTGCTTAGGACGGGAGCACTACAACTTCCGCCCGGGGGACCGGACAATGGAGCTAGTTTTTCGAAAGCGGGGCCGGAGCCGCGATCGCGATTCGGGGGCCATTACGCCCGGGCGAAAACTCGAAAATCCTCGCTAGCAATTAGATTTCACTTACCCGCGCGCGCCGAGTACTTTAGCGCCGAGAGTGTGAAAAACACGCGAGGCGGTGCGGTGCTCGCTCCGCTTACCCGAAATTACTCACAGGGTGTTTCAAAAGTGGGATCGCGGCACTGAAAAAAAATTCCGGCCGTGGGAGCCGTACTTACACTGAAAAAAAATCTCGGAGTATTTACTAAGAAAATGGTAAAATTACCAGAATTCAGGGTTCTATTGGATCCCAGTTTTTTCTTGGTAAAATTACCATTTATGGAATTGGTAATTTTACCGAGAAATCTCGGTAAAATTATTAAACTTTCCCGGTAATTTTACTGGACCTTGGTAAAAACGCCAAAATCTTTTATCGACTGTGGTAGAATTACCGAGGTAAAATGGCAAAGTTACCGGGAATTGATTTCCAATAAAAGTGGTATTCTTACCTGAAAAAAACAGTAAAAATACCGGTTTTTAGGTAAGCTTACCAGTCAGTCTTGGTAAAATTACCAATAATTGGTAAAAAAAAGTGAGATGGTAAAGGTACCAACGGATCGTGGTAAAAACGCCGAGAATTTTTTTTCAGTGTACGGACTATGTAGACGTACCGTACGCGTTCCGGGCATAGCAGCTCAAGCACCCGGAACTTTCGGCTTCTAAGCCCGGAACGGACGGCGTGTCTTTACAGCCGGTAAAATTTTTTTTCAGTGGGTCGGAAAAAATGCTACAGGGAGAACATTTCCGCTTCTACACGGACCGAATAGTTCAGGTGGCGAATCTCGGTTCAGAGGACTGAAGCCTAGCAGATCACAAAAGCCGCTGTGGGTTGATTTTTGAATGGATAGGCAAAGCGGACACACAGAACATGAAGGGAGAATGGAGCGATCCTATTGGTTGAAATGAAACGGCTAGTTGTAGTAGACCATACATGGAGGAACATTATGGACTAACTAGTGTTAGTCGCTCCGTGAGGAGGAAAAATTTCGTTCCACACTATAATCACTCGGGGTTTTTGGGTGCTACGTGGATCCCGACACAGAATTTCACTCCAAAATTTTTGACATTGGTTACACGGCAAAAATACAAATGACGTCATTTATAAAATCGAACTTCCATACAATCTGTGTTCAAAAGACTATTGTTGACATCTTATTCAGGTGTTGATTTCAAAAGGTCCCCTTATGTGAAAAATTGTTTTCTATGTAAGATTTTGATGACAAAAAAGTCGACGTTTTCTTCCACTTGAGATCATGTCTACTGGCCCATTATTGTTTTATCGTGTGTCTTGGTTTCGGTCATGGAGAGAAAATCCTGAGTTCCTCCCAACAAAGAAGCAAAAAACGACTCTTTCTTATAGACTCTAGACAAGATTGCTACAGAATTTGAATAAAATTAAATTCCCTGACTTCCCTGACACATTTTGGCGAGAGTCCCTGAAAATTGAAGATACGGCAGATGGTTAAAAATACACAATTGAAAATAGTTTTCAGGCAAAATTTGTTGTTCGAAACCTCAAAACCAATCTAGAAAGCAAATAAAGGTAATTTAACAAATTTTTCCTGGCATTTTCGTCATTTTTACTGACACTTCCCGGTTTTCCGTGTCTTTTTAAAATTGCCTGACATTTCTTTGTCTTCCCCGTATTCCTTGGCTGCGCCAACCCTACCTATAGGAACGTGCCAAGGCTCATACGGCGTTGTCCCTTAGCACGGCAGAATAGATGAATGCAGATACTGTCCACGTACTATCGTAGATGGTACTATTATACTGCCGTGCTGAGGAAGAACGCCGTATGAACATTCAAGTGTTGCCAAATTGCTCCGAATAAAACATTATTTTTAAGGAAAATTATGCGTATTTTTCCTTGAAATTTTCAGACGTTTTAGATAAAATTGCGAACAAAATTGCCTAAGAAAATTGAAGAAAAATATCAACGGTTTTCCTTGTAAATTAGGTTTTTATTGAAGGAAATTTGGCAACGCCTGAAGGTTCATACGGCGTTTTTCCTTAGCACGGCAGAATAGAGCAGCGCAGCGTGCGTGAAGCTAGACGGGTGCAGCATCGACTCAAGATCATTTTCATCTCTTTTCCGTGGCCGCGAGCCCGGATTCCCCGGTCCCCAACCCCGGTGGAACCCTCCGGTCAACTGGCCGGTCTGGGATCACAGAGACCCCCCCCGGCAGTGTTGCCAAACTCTCCCATCGTTTCCAGCACATAAATACATGGTTCAATCCGAAAGTCGAGGATTTCCGATCGATGTGGCAACGCTAGCCTCGGGTCCGACGTCCAACAATGGGTTCTAATGACGCGTTATCTATTTACGACACCCACCCCTTCCCCCGCGGCGGGGGGCAGTGGTGCCTCGTTGACGGAAAATCGACTAGACTGTTGAGTACCCGAACAAAGGCCGGTGTAACGTGATTCAGAAGAGAGGTTTTTAGGAACGACAGTGCTCAACGTTTGAAACACCTCGACGGCGATCTTAGAGTTGGTGGTGTTAAGTTTTGTGGCCGGGGAAAGGCAGCGCTCCAATTTCCCGGAACTAGTGCTTACCGAATTTCGGAACTTTCGAGATTTTCCTGAATTTTTTTCCGGAACTTTTGAATTCCCGAAAATTTCCGGATCTTTTGCATTTTCCGGAACTTTCTCAGAACTTTAGAAAAATTCTGGAAAGAATCCCGGAACTTTTGACGGTCATAGAGTGGGAAATTGGAACAAAAAAGTTCCGAATTCCGGAGCTTTTATCGGACATGGAATGGGAGCACTGGGAAAAGAATATATACTCAGGAGGGATGAATAAGGGTCGTAATATACTGCCGTGCAACGCAAAAACGCCGTAAACGTCATTTTACATTTTTTGGAAACAATGTATCATAGCAGAAAAACTTGTGTACCTTGGGACAATGTTTTTACAGAATGGACCACTAGACAAGGTACGAATTTAAGCGATCTGATACATGTTTCTTAACCAGAATTTCACGTAGAAAACGATTCACACAACGAAAATTACGGAAACCAACTCCTAACGAAGGTATTAACGTTTTTGTTTCACATTGGTTACGATGAATTTGAACTGCCCGCTCACAAGAAACTCAAAGCTCTACGTGAGTCAAATCGCGCACCACAACAGTTTCAGCTAGCCTCTCAATCGATCACTGTTCATAACCCACCATGTGTTGTTCAAACTATAAGAAATTTGCTATAGCTGAGCCAAAGCGTCAAGATCGAGGTTGCCAGATTTTTATATCGCAGAAACTGTCATGATAACGTTCAGCGCTCGATGGGAATCACGTAGAGCATTGAGTTTTCATGAGCGGATGGTTTGAATTCACGCATTAAGAATCATTAAATATCTTCGTAAGGTATTGATTTCGGTAATTTTCGTTGAGCGCATCGTGTTTTACGTGCAATTTTGGTTAAGAAACATGTTTCAGAATGCTGAAATTCGTACCTTGTCTAGTGGTCCATTCTTTCGCAAATACTATCAAAAACTTGACCTGAAAGTTTGAGATGCAAGGGTAGAAATATTTATATATTATAAAGTGTAAAGTTCTAAAGAACGAGGGAAAATCTTGATAGATTTACGGCGTTTATGCTTAGCACGGCAGTATTCTAACCGTTCTGTGAACAGATCCTTTCTTTAAGAGGTCCAATATGGTTTACATTAGGATTAAAGGAGGATCAAAGAGATCCTTAATCAGGGGTGCAAGAACTTCCGCACCGCGGTACCGATCCGGCACCATGAAATGGCGGTACCTCGGTTCGCGGTCATTCGATAACCACTTCAACTTTCCAGCTGCTTGTAAGTGACAGGCCTATTTCCAACGTGTGAAATAATTCTGCCCGATGGAATTCAAAGGCGATTCCATCACTCGCGCCCGAAGCCAGCGTCTGGCCTCTGCGTCTGAGGACGCCCGGGTTCGAGCCCCGCGACCGGCCTGCCGATCTCCCTGCCCCTCCCCCGGGGGGCTACCGACACGCGCTATGCTAATCCGCGACACCCCCCCCCCCCCCCGCCCGCCGCCACGAGTGGATAGTCCTGCGCCCATCCCTCCAGCGAATGGCCATTGTCGACCGGTCTACTTGCGCTGCTCCGACGCCCGACCACCGTAGCCGGATTGCACACGTTCACTACACTGAAAAAAAGGCATTTTTCAAAATGTACAATCCTTCGAAATGAGCTTTCCGTGTGATTTTGCTAAAAATGGACAATTTAGCCTAGCCCCCCCAAATTGTAGCGTACCCCAAAATCGTTTGACGTGCATAAGGAGACCTTAGATATGGAGTTCTGTGCAAATTTTGCATCAAATCGAACAGATAGATTCTGAGATATAGCTGTACACAGATTTGGGGGACGTCGGAAGAACGGACACACATTTTGTCAAGTATGGTTATTTTGACTCTTGGGACCTTAAAACGTCTAGAAATGATGAAATTTCAACTTTTTTTTTTTTCTTCTTGGAGGATGACAATACTTCCTCTCTACCCTAGGGGAGCGAGAAAGTAAAAATCTCGGTGTATTTATTAAGAGAAGGGTAAAATTACCAAGAATTTCAGGGTTCTGTTTAATCCCAGTTTTTTCTTGGTAGGTAAGATTACCATTTATGGAATTGGTAATTTTACCGAGAAATTTCGGTAAAATAATTGAACTTCCTCGGTAATTTTACTGGACCTTGGTAAAAATGCTAATATTTTTTATCGACTGTGGTAGGCTTACTGAGATAAAATGGCAAAGTTACCGGGAATTGATTACCAATAAAAGTGGTATTCTTACCTGAAAAAAAAGCAGTAAAAATACCGGTTTTCAGGTAAGCTTACCAGTCTATCTTGGTAAAATTACCAATAATTGGTAAAAAAAAGGGAGATGGTGAAGGTACCAATGGACCTTGGTAAAAACGCCGAGAATTTTTTTTCAGTGTGCGGCCTGATTATTTAAATGGACGATAGATAGAGTAGGAGATAAAAGAGACGAAGGAAAAATTGTGCGATCCAAACGAGTGGTTGTTATAGATTAAGGGGGGAAACGATGGTCTTTCGTGTGATACCGTTAGTTAGTCTATTACTTTTCCAGATCGGGCACGTTTACTGCGGTGTGATTATTGTAATTGATAGACAGAGTGATGGATAAAGGAGACAAATGGAAAATGGTACGATCCTAACGAGTGGATGTTATAGACTAAGGGGTAAAATGACGGACTTTCGTAGGTTACCGTTAGTTAGTCTATTACTTCGCCGGGGTAGGTACGTTTACTGCGAGCTGATCATTGAAATCCGAGAAAGTTCAAGAATTTGAATTTCTCGCCCAAAATCTGACAAAAAAGACAAAAATTAAAAAAATTCCGGACCTTCTTGCAGGATTTCCGCATTTCATCAGTACTTCCGAACCGCCCTTAAAAGTCCAATACTATTACTTACCGGACTTGTAGACATCCTGGGGTTCAACTAAAAATGTCTACTGTAATCCTTAGTTTCTAATCACGCCCAGTGGTAAAAGCCAGTAATAACGCTGTCTCATCTAAGAGCTCCGCTTGCCGGGCGACGAAGACATAACGCGAGTGAGAGACAGAAGTTAGAAGCTCTGTCGAAGGAGAGCGTGGGAGACGAATGGACTAATTGAGAACGGCCCGAAGAGACAACGCAATGCACAACCGAGATCACAGAAAGCAGATAGAGGATAAACAATCCATAAACACGGCTTCAACATTTATGTCCTGTCGACCAGACACGCATACACTCACCATATGCATCTATCCGACCAGCCTCCACGACTTGGGTCTCAATCTCCACCACTTAACTGATTCGGGGGCGGGGAAGGGGGGCGGGGGTGTAACAGGGCATCCCTACAGAAGGGGACCGGGTCTGTTTGGGGCACTTTAAGCGTCCTCAAGAAAAAGACTCGCCATCGTTATGATTTGCGAACACTGGAAAAAAAACACATTGGATCTAGAATCCAGACTCTTAAAAACATCGACAAGAAAAAATACTCTTGATTCAATCGGATTTAAGCTTAAATCAAGAACCAAGCCTCTTAATTTGAGCGGATTTCCTTTTGATTTAAGCAAAAATCTGATTGAATCAAGAGTATTTTTTCTTGTCAATGTTTTCAAGAGTCTGGACTCTAGATCCAATGTGCTTTTTTTCTCAGTGTGCCGGTTGACTGGCAAAATGAGATTTCACTATGCTAAAAAAGAACATTCCATTTTCTATGGAATTTCAGCGAGCTTTCAGTGGCTGCGTATGCGATCCGCAACAATTATCTGAGAATTCGATAAGAAAACTTTGGAACTTGACTCATGATTTTTACCAAAAAGATTATTTATTTCAATTTATTTCATGATCATTTCCATTTATTATTTTCCACATTTTCCAAGAAGTCAAAATTAAGATTTTACAATTTTTATGCGTTTTGTGGCAAACTGAGTCCATAGCAAAAGTTTTCAACAATTTCGCGGAGTTTGAAGCTGACTTTTCCTGTGAATCAGGGGTACAGAATCTTCCAAGTTTCCACGTTTCCATGCGCGCCCACCGGCAGGTTTTCTACATTTTTCTCATCGGATTTCCACAAAATGTCTGCAATTGCTAAAGTGAGGATCTGTTTCTTCCAGTTTCTTGTGATTTTCAATTTTGGACCCTTAAAAATTGCCCTCCAAATTTATGGCCTTTTCCACATTTTCACACGCCTGGTCACGCGAGATCAAGCATTTTCTGCGTCCCTGCCGTGAATTCCCTGAATTTTCCTGACTTTTCAGGGTTACCGTAGCCATAAATTCCCTGACTTTCTAGGTTTTCCAGACCGCCGGAAACCTCGGACTGAACTCGCTGTATATCGTTTATGCCCCCCCCCTTTTTTTTCTTTTCCCCCGACGTAAAGCACTTTACAAAACAAGCAAGCGATTCAACAGTTACTGATCATTCCGTAGCGTGACTTGAATCTCCGCCAACAGATAGCGCTCCCTTTCACCCGTTTCACGCCGACCGGGTTGTTTGCCTCCTGACCGATTAATGTAGCACCTTGCACTCTGTCCAAGTCGAAAAGTGCGACGAAGGACCCCACACTGCCCACCTCAACTTGCGCAAGCTTTCAGCGATTGTTAATCGTTCGAGTAAGCACTGAAAAAAGTCGCCCTCTCACAAGAAACTGGCAGAAATTTTACTGGACTAAGAGAGAGCTGCCGTTCACTGAGCTGGGGATTGGAGCTAACTGTCACTATCAACAATGCCCAATGCAACTTCTCTCTAGGTGTAGGTACACGCCTGTCCTAACACTTCAAAACCAGATCACGGCATGGGGTATATCCACTGTATATATCCAAATATAGTGCACAAGCGCATATGATCCCCAACTTAACGAAACATGGACCGTCAAACCCCGAATCTTACGGGCTGTGTAGACGCACTGTCCGGGATCAGAGGTCGAAAGTTCCGAGTGCGACACCGGAGTAGTTGAAGCTGCGGCTCCAGCACCCGTAATTTTGACCTCTGAGCCTGAAACGGACCCGTTTGATTTTATAACCCGTAACCTTTTTTTCAGTGAAGGCGCTTTCCCACTTTTTTACCAGACATCGTTACATGTTCGGAAAGTTTCTGGGAAGTAAGAAGAATGATCAACATCTCAACATCCTGCATTTCTTCCAGGACTCCAGGACCAGGGTCGTCCAGGGTGTCTACTAAAACAGGCTGGCCAAAAAATCAGTATACTTTTACAGTACTATTTTAGTAAATTCCCAAGAAATTCAGTACCTCCTCAACAGAAAAATTCAGTACTTTTTCAGTATCTCCATTTGACGAAATTCTAAAAATTTCAAAAATTTGAATTTCTCGCTCAAATTGCGACAAAAATAACAAAAAAGTGAGTAAAATTCCGGACCGACTTGCGGAATTTCTGCACTTTTTCAGTAATTCCGGACCGCTCTTATAAAATCAGTACTATTTCCGGACTTTCCGGAAATTGCGGACTTGTAGACACCTTGAGGACGGAATAACTACCCGGTTTCAAAAATCAAATCATCGCCGATAGCGCGAATCGTTCGCAGAGGGGCTGAAGAGCCACCCTACTTTTGCTCGGCTGATCTCGGAACGCACCCACGTTTCGCTGACGTTGGATTAGAGCAAGTTCGATGAAAAGCATGAGTTTGCGGGCGTTTGAGACTGGATTCAATGGGCATTGGCGTGATGGATGCCGTTACAGAACGGCGGCCGAGTTCGGGCGTATGTTTCGCGAAACAATGACCTGGCCACACTACCGATTGACCCATTGTTTCCACCGACAATGCACCAGCAGGATGGGCTCCAGACAAGCCTGGTCGCAATAGTAACCTTGCCCCTGAGTCGGCTATTCCACACCGAAGTCGCTCATCTGCTGGGTATATTTTTCAAAAGGATTCATGGGTAAAAGCGAAGTGTCGATAAGGGCCATTTTCGGGCTTACCCTGGCTAAATTTTCTTAACTCTGCGATTTTTTGCTCATTGAGGGTCCCTGAAACTTTCTGAAAAGTGCTCACCGCTTAATAAGTCGACCAAATCGAAGCCTCTTTTTAGTGTGATGTATAATGCCTCTCTTTCAAAGTTTTTTTTTTTTTTTTTTTTTTTTTTTTTTTTTTATTTTTTTAATTTATTTATTACAAAAACTACTTTTTGTAACTTTAAAGTTCATGAGTTCTTTTAAAAAAAGGGGGTATCGATAAGGGCTGTTTTTGGGCCCATCTTGAATTGCCTCAACTCTAGGAATTTTTGCTCATTGAATGTCTATATTTTACGGAGCGTATTACGATTTGGTCATTTACGGTCTTTTGACAGGTCTAAACTGGCCTTAACAAGGGGTCAGAGGGCTAGTTTTGGTCAAAAATGCGAATTTTTCAAAATTCGACCGCAAACCCGCTTTTATCGCTAAGTCGGTTATAGGATCCAGTTTCAGGTCAGTATTTCATTTGAAAATAGACCAAAAATGCCCAAATCGTGATGTATTTCGTAAATTATAGGTATTCCATTGGACAAATTCTTAGAGTTGAGACAGTTCAGGATGGGCCCTAAAGCTGTCATTATCAATACCCTTCTTTTTCAAAAGGATTCATGCAATTGAAAGTTACGCAAATGTTTTTGTAAGAAGAAGAAGAAGAAGAAGAAGAAAAAAAAAAGAAAAAAAAACTTTGAAAGAGCGGCACTTTACAGCTCACTAAAAAGAGGCTTCAATTCGGTCGCTTTTTATTTATTTATTTGTTTATCGATGGGCACATTTAAGAAAGCTGTAAACTAAAAAATGTTATGTATATTCAGGTTCGCGTTCCAGGAATGGAATTAGGATAAGATTAAAATTCCGCAGAAAAAGGAAATTAGCAAACGGCATGTTTTGCCTACCGAAGTCCGTTTGTTGAGTTCTGCCACTTTTGTTTTACTCCTTAAAAGGCTAATCTCATGAAAAAGTTAGTTAATGGTGCTGAATAATTAACGGTGTACTTGAACTTCAGTGAACCGTGGTTTGCACTCTTGGCCATACTGCGAGATCGAGAGAAAACGAGTGTCATGCATGCCGCAGTCAGCGATGTCAGTGGCAGATGAAAAAATTGGTTTTTTAGGCGCATTCCATCACCTTGAATGTTAGTAAACATTCCGATACATCATCACACCGCACCGCGGAAAACGTGCTGAAACCTACTGCAGCTTCTTCAATACGTTCTTTCCGTGGAGGTGAACTTGCTAGCATACATTGAAAACATCCGTTCAGTTCAAAATACCACTGTATTACTGAACGGTGTCTAAATAGGCCTCATATTCTAAGTCAAGTGCGGGTACACTTAATGAACAGATGGATCCCACTTCGCACAAAGGAACCACACTGGAAAAAAACACATTGGATCTAGAGTCCAGACTCTTAAAAACATCGACAAGAAAAAATACTCGTGATTCAATCGGATTTTTGCTTAACTCAAGAACCAAACCTCTTAATTTCAGCGGATTTCCTTTTGATTTAAGCAAAAATCTGAATGAATCAAGAGTATTTCTTCTTGTAAATGTTTTCAAGAGTCTGGAATCTAGATCCAATGTGTTTTTTTTCCAGTGCAGCGCGATCTTAGTGCAGTAAAAATGTTGCTCATCCATAATTATCCATAAAATTTCCTGGAACAGCATTCTTTTTTTGCTCCCCACCGAGAAATTGTCAATTTTAAAGGAAAATACGAGTAATTGTGTACATTTTGAAACTGTACAAGTATTGAGTATTTTCAAAAGAAAAGAAGTTGCGCACAGTTTTGAAAACACTACCTGTAATAGCGCTGGTTCCTTTTAGCTAAATGCGATCTAAATAAGGTTAGTTGATTGGTTAATACGGTAATTCGCTGTTCCTCTCCCGAAAGAACGTAACCCAATTTCAATGTTGCCAGATTTCCCTCGCAAATGGCATTTTAACCAAAAAATCTTGGGCGTTTCTTCAAAATAATTTCTCTGATTTTTCCTCAGATTCCATGCAAAAGTTAGAAAAAAATTTAGTACAAATTGCACAGGTTCAATTTGGCGAAATAAATTAATTGTTTGAGTCGATTCGGCAACCTTGCAGTGGAGTTACGTTCCTTCGTCCGGAGGACGACGAATTGGACTGCATTCTGCAATTTGGACCTATAAATTCTGGCTCTTCTGGAAAAACACTTATGTACATAGGGAAACTAATGGCACATGCGTTGTTTTTAAACCGGGTTAGAATCTATAGGTCCAAATTGCAGAATGCAGTCCAATTGTAAGAAGAGACGGACCACAATAATTACTTACGGACATCTGAAAATTGGTTAGGTTTGAAATTAGTGTCATACCTGAAACAAACAGAAATTAACGAGTTAATGCCTGGTTGGTGTTACCATTCGACAATTAAAAGACCTTTCTTGAGAGATGAAGGAATAGGAAGCGGGGATACCTACAAAAAATTAAAGATAGGAATAGGGGGCTGTCGCATTCTGCACGATATTGCGTGCCATGGTTTCTTCCATCTTGGTCCTTGAAGTTAAATTGAGGTTTTAATTATTCTTGACACGCATCAGGGTCGTCGTAGTATCATGAGCGCCTATTAGGGGGGGGGGGGGGGGGGAAAATCAGTAGATTTTTTTCGAGTTGAGACGAAATCCCCGAGTTCCCCCCAGTGGCGTGGCGTGCTTTGCGATATATCGATTGGTATGCCATTTAAACAAATGGAAAAGGATCGATTAACAGGGTGTTCGCACCGAACACCTTAATAATCGATTCTTAACCATAGGTTTAAATAGCATAACAATCGATATATCGCAATTCACGCCACGCCACTGGTTCCCCCAAAAAGGGAAACTTACTCAACAAGCTTTCTATACAATTTGTTCTAGAGTGTGTAGAACACTGTACTTAACTCTTCATGCGATCGTACTTTTTCCCTCAATGTAGCGGGCTGCTTGTTGGAATTGCTAGACAAAGCGATAGACAAAGAAGACTTACGGAGTATGCAGTGATCCTATTGGTTGAAGTGGGTGGTTCCTATAGACTGAGGGGGAAAATGATGGATGAACTGTAGGGTCTCCCGCGGGTTGCCGTTAATTAGTCTATTACGCACCTCCTTTGTAAATGGACTGCATTTTGCAATTTGGAACTATGAATTCTGGCTCTCCTGGAAAAACACTTATGTGCATAGGAAAACTAATGGCACATACGTTGTTTTTAAACCGGGCTAGAATTTATAGTTCCAAATTGCAAAATGTGGTCCAAATTACAACCACCCGCTTCCACCGACAGGATCCTGGATTCCTCCATATCCTTTTAGTCTTCTTTGTCCGGGTTGCCACAGAATTTAAAAAGTGAAATTCCCTGACATTTGATTTTCCTAACACATTTTGGCAAAATTCCCTGACAATTGAACGGATGCCAGATTTTTAAAAGGAAAAAACCAGAAAGTTTGCCAGCAAAATTTGTTGTTCGAAACGTCAAAATCACTCGAAAAAGCAAAAGAAGGCGGTTTGACGATTTTTCCCTGACATTTTCGTCGTTTTCCTCGACAATTCCAGGTTTTCCCTGACTTTTAAAAATTCCCTGATATTTCCCGATTTTCCCGGTATTATTTGTTGTTCGAAACGTCAAACCCACTCGAAAAAGCAAGAGAAGGTGATTTGACGATTTTTCCCTGACATTTTCGTCATTTTCCTTGACATTTCCAGGTTTCCCTGACTTTTAAAAATTCCCTGATATTTCCCAATTTCCCGGTATTCCCTGCCTGTGGCAACCCTGCTTTGTCTATCGCTTTATCTACCAATTTCAGAAATCAGCCCAAGGAAGACCGGGGCCATTCTGTTTGTTCCTTCTTTAATCTGGATAAACTGGGTCCGCACTGAAAAAAAAATCTTGGTGTATTTACTAAGAAAAGGGTAAAATTACCAAGAATTCAGGGTTTTATTTGGTCCCGGTTTTTTCTTGGTAAAATTACCATTTATGGAATTGGTAATTTTACCGAGAAATATCGGTAAAATTATTGAACTTTCACGGTAATTTTATTGGACCTTGGTAAAAACACCAATGTTTTTTATCGACTGTGGTAGAATTACCGAGATAGATTGGCAAAGTTACCGGGAGTTGATTACCAATAAAAGTGGTATTCTAATCTGAAAAAAAAAAACAGTAAAAATACCGGTTTTTAGGTAAGCTCACCAGTCTGTCTTAGTAAAATTACCAATAATTCGTAAAAAAGTGAGATGGTAAAGGTACCAACGGACCTTGGTAAAAACGACGAGGATTTTTTTTCAGTGCGTCTTGGTGAGCTGCGGCATGCGGCTGGAGCACGGGTTCGTTGACACGGGGACGACACAAAAAATTAAAAATTAGAAAGTGGCCTCGTATATCAACGGGCGGGGCGGGAGCGCGGGCGGGGCGGGAGCGCGGGCCGGGCGGTGACGGTAATGAGTGTCGCTAATTCCTTCTCTGTTACACCTCCCTCGTGGGAACAGCGCTCCTGTTTCGCGGCCCGCGGCGTCGGCGCGGTGGCGGTGAGAAAGGAAGGGGGCGTCCACTCGGAGGTGCCTCACCGATTATGTAATCGGGAGTACCTTCATGGAAAGAGAGAGACACTGGGACACAGGACGCTGGGTGCCGAACAGAAGGGTCTACACGGAGAAAAGAAACTTCGTGCATGGGACCCGAAGTTGAGGTCATATGGATCTCTGAAGTTTTCGAATCTCGCATCCGAAAACTTGAGGTCCAGCTGCCGAAGTTCGGGTCAGACATCTGAAGTACTTAGGTACATACCGAAGGGTTCGAATCACACATCTGAAGTATCCGATACATACCGAAGTGCTTCAGATGTCTGACCCGAACTTCGGCAGCTCGACCTCAAGTTTTCGGATGCGTGATCCGAAAACTTCAGAGATCCTTATGACCTTAACTTCGGGTCCCATGCACGAAGTTTTATTCTCCGTGTGTATGGGAGCGTATGGACAATATGGAGAAGCCGGTAATTTTGCAGGTAAGGCCATGGAACTCTTGGACCGAAAAGGGGAGTCAACCTATAAACTCAAATAAGTCTGTTGCAAACTTCAGTTTAAGAAAAAAGTTGTAATAGTGTAGATGTGGGAGCAAAATCCCTAGGAAATCACCGCCACCTGTTCCTGTTACTCCCTCATCGGGCCGTGCGTTATCCTGGAGAGGCGATCCAGTTTGGTGATGGAGGGTTGCCTGCCCTTTTAGACCCTAAGAGCTCCTAATATCGAATAATTCCGTGCTCCAGCGAATAATTCCGGATCTTCTTAAATAATTTCCGTACTTTCTCAGTACTTCCGGACAGTCATCAAAAATCCGGATTCCGGATTTTCCCACCCAGGAGCCAGTCTCCTTCGACGGGGGTTGCCTTATTAGTGTTGGACCAAAATCCCTAGGAAACGACTATCACCTGTTCCTGTTATTCCCTCATCGGGCCGCGCGCTATCCCGGGGCGGCGATCCGGCAGCCCGGAGCGGAATTGCGGGCCGCAACGGTTGATTTACGGATCGGAATCGGGATCTGAATCGCAGTGGCGGGGGGAGGGGGGAGGAAGGGGGGGCGAGCGGGACCGCACAAATATTTAATTAACGTTAGCTGCGTCGCGACGCGACGTCGGCGACCAGTCAAGCTCATCGCGCGTCCACTCGCCGCAACGCTCCGACGCCGACGCCCCCGCACCGCGCGCCGCACAGTGGATCGAGTCAGTAGGAGAAAATTTGGAAACTTTAAACGCTTATAACTCCGTTTATATAGAACTTTGAAGTTCCAAAAGTGGCTTCATGGGTTTCCTCGTGAAGTTTTCTGTCAGAAACACCCCTTGTAATATAAAATGTGACAAATTAAACATCAAGATTTGCAATTTTCGTCAAAAATTCCCTGTCCGACCTCTCTAATTGACTCGATCCAGCGTGCGCCGCGGCGCCGATCCTCATGCTCATTAACAACGCAAACAGTGGCCGAGCACGAGTCGGGTTGCCCTCCGCCGGACGGTCTAACGGCATCCGCGGCCGGGAATCGATCGACGCCTCGATAGTCGAATCGATATCGAATGACCTGCATCGATAGAAAGCGTTGTTTAGATAGGGATTCGATCGAGTTCGTTCGATAACGCTTCGACGATCGACCCGCAGGAATCGTGTCCGATCGCTCGTCATCGGGGTCCGGCCCGGAGGACCAAAAAAACTGCGCAAAACTTTTTTTCTGTTTCGAACACTGGAAAAAAAACCACATTGGATCTAGAGTCCAGACTCTTGAAAATATTGACAAGAAAAAGGACTCTTGATTCAAGCTGATTTAAGCTTAAATCAAAAGGAAATCCGCTCAAATTAAGGGGGATGGTTCTTGATTTACGCTTAAATCTGATTGAATCAAGAGTATTTTTTCTTGTCGATGTTTTTAAGAGTCTGGACTCTAGATCCAATGTGTTTTTTTTTTCCCCCCAGTGCAGAGTGTCGAAAGCAGGCTGGCCAAAAATCAGGGCTTTTACAGTGGATTCCCGAAAAATTCAGTGCCTTTTCAACAGAAAAATTCAGTTCTTTTTCAGTAGGTACCTCCATTTGACGAGGTTCGAAAATTTTCGAAATTATGAATTTCGAGTCAAATCTGATACACCATTAGGAGCTCAACATGAGAAAATGGAACATCGTATAAATTAAGTTTTTTTTTGTGATAGAGTAGTGCGTGTGGAAGAAAAATACAAAATTTGGAATAGGGGTAAGACGTTTTTGCTGGGGACGGACGCAAGGCCAAGTAATTACCATCGATGCCTGATAAAGTTCCTGATTTTCCTTTATATTTTAATTTCCTGATAAATCCTGGTGCATCCCGGTTTTCCCAGGTCCTGGACACCATTCCATTGACTGGTACATTTTTGCAGGGGTGCAGAAAGTTCCTCGGCCTACAGAATTTTGAGCAACCAGGGATTTAGCCTACACACTATTACATTACGCGGTCGCAGTAATTTTTTTAAAATACAATGCGGTCGCAATATTTTTCTTCAAATTCGATGTTTTCGCAGTCATTTTCTGAAAAATTCAATACTTCTACAATAACTTTCTCCAGAATTCAACAAAATACCTATTAAGAAAGAAAGGAAAAAAAAAGCCTACACGATTTTTCCATTTTTCCACAGCCTACACATTGGTCGAGCGACCGATCGGTCGCTGGTTCGGGAACATTCTGCACCCCTGCATTTTTGGTGCAAACATAAAAAATCTACGATGATGCGCACTAAATAGGCGCGTCCGACGGGCTAGATAAAAACTAGTCTCGGAGAAAAGCGAGTGAACTGAAGTGTTCACAGTTGAAGGGCATGACACACAACTCCATTTAATTGCATTGTCTCCGTCAATGCACTAAGCAAATCAATGAATCATAGAAAAATGCTAATCTGAGAGCGATGCTGTAATCAAGGCGATACCCACTCGACCGTGGTAGAGGCATTTATGATTTGTTTGCAAACGCATTGATAATTCATGCTTCAAATCAAATGACTTCATTTGGTGGAATCTTGACGAGTGTCAATACGAGGAAAAGGAAACTAGCTGCGTAGCTCCCAACAAAACTAAAGTTTCTACACTGAAGAGTCAAATTTTGCTTATTATTCCGCGAAATTCACACTGGCAAAAAAACGCATCCAGACGAATCCAGACTCTTGAAAACATTAACAAGAAAAAGTACTCTTGATTCAATCGGGTTTTTGCTTGAATCAAGAGGAAATCCGCTCAAATTAAGAGGTTTGGTTCTTGATTCAAGCTTAAATCTGATTGAATCAAGAGTTTTTTTTCTTGTCGATGTTTTTAAGAGTCTGGACTTTAGATCCAACGTGTTCTTTTTTCCAGTGTCGTTTCCCGTACGAAGGCACGAGAAGATCCTATTTCGATGGCCACCAAAGACATAAAGACGGAGTGCTCGTATCTAAAAGCACGGGGAAAAAGTGAAGCCTGGTTTGGCGCTGGGTGCTTGTGTGAGTGTGTAAATGAACGCGGGAATCCATGGCGGCAAACGGAAATTTGATTTGAACATGTCCTCTTGATTTTTCCTTATTTCTTCTTCTAAACGTGTTTTAAATGCCTAAAACGATTATATTAAGAAAGTTTGGTCTGCGTCCTAATATAATACACCTACTTTTGCTCAGTAATAGGCAGTAATCTCAGATAAAGTTAGTTTTTCTTCTGCTCATGGTGGTTCTGCAGGTTCAAACAGGTCGTTACAGTTCTAGATGACCGTCACTCCCAAATGAAATTAATCGGTCGACGACGGACCAAAGCTAACCTAAAGTTAAAGAAATATGAGTGGGTAAGTGAATTTGGGCAAAAATCAACCTAGAATACTTTGTTTCCGCAATTATTTTATTCAGTTCCCGCCCTATATTTGAATTCAAACTTGTCCCGATTTCGCCGCCAATCCTCTAGCCAATAGTAGAGGTGGTTGAAAAGAAGCTTCATTTTTTGCTTTTGGCCCTCCGTCTTTATGTCTTTGATGGCCACGCATTCACGCATCGCCACTGTCCGCAATGTCCCAAACGGACCCTGAAAAAAAAGTAGTTAGCGTTGAGAACTAATTTGGTAAGTTCTCGCCAAGTAGAATCAAAATTAGGCTTCAGAACTAATTTATTGTACTGAAGTACCAATCAATTCGCTTCATACGCTGACTTCACTTTACTAGAGCGCGAACCAGAATTGGAAAACAGCACTAGCTGTAAAATTAGCGCTGTGGTAAGACAAATTCACCTTCGGGTCAAACTAATTCACCCTCAACGCTAACTGCCACATTGTCCGTTACATTTATTTAGTTTCGAAAAAGTGGCGTCGGTACAACAGCCTCAATCGCGTCAGCTCGTGAAAATCAATTAAAATGTGAAATTTCGGGCTCGTTTGACAATGTAAATACTCCCGGTATGATTTATAGTGTCCTCTCTTTCTTGAAAACGTTCGAAAGCAACATAAATAAACCTGTTAAGGTTAGAAATCGTCTGTTCGATTCAAAACGTAAACAAGCATGATATTCGTTGGAGTCGTCAATCTTCTGTATTAAATTGCGATTAAAGCGTTCCGCGTTCAGTTTATATTTTACGAAAACCTGTGAACTTACTGCTTACTTCTATAGTTCGTGTTCTCCCGTAATTTCAAAAGAATATCTCAAGTGTTCGGACGAGATATGTTTATTCAGTGTGAACATTCGCTACCGTTTCATGTGTGAGTGTGTGTCTCTCTAAAGGATAATTCTGTCTACTTGCACGTACCTATGGGATATTCCTTTCCTCTGTCGTTCATTTGGAACCGGTCAGATTATTTTTACCTCTCATCTTTGAAGAAATCTTCTTTTCCTGAAAGTATTGTCCAGTTATCATTCGCTAAGCCGTTTTTTCCTCTCTCAGTTTTGAGGTTAGGTTGACCCAACCCTACCGAATGCGAATTAGAGTAGCGGAATTAGTTTCCAGCACTAATAGTGGTTAGTGTACAGAAACCAAAAATCATGTGTGTCCAAATCACACAATTTGAGTTAGTGTATAGAAACCATTTTTAGTCATCTGACGCTAACTCATTTTTTTCAGTGGAGATACTTGGTATGCCATCGTAGTCATCGATTTTAAGTTGTGTACACGGAGAAAAAAAATTCGTGCGTGGGACCGTGGGACCCGAAGTTCGGAACCACGAGTGTCAATTGCGGTGTTCTAAAATTTCTGCTCCTATTTTATTTTCTTAAAGAGAAACAGACAAAATTGATGGCTCGCAATTGACTAAGAATACTCTGCTAATAGAGAAGATAAATCAAGGAACTTTTTGAGAAATCGCATTGAGACTGGTTTTTGAAGAGAACATAAAGTATAACAGGAAGTCAGCAACCAGTGGTGTGCGGCGTGCTTTGCGATATATCGATTGATTTGCCATTTAAACCCATGGAAAAGGGTCGATTGGCACTGTACGCAGCAAACACCTTAAAAATCGATTCTTTGCCATAGCTTCAAATAGAGAAATATCGATAATCGATCATTCACGCCTCGCCACTGTCTGCAACGTCCCGAACGGAGATACTTGGTTTGCCATCGTAGTCATCGATTTTAAGTTGTGTAATAGTGATGAGAACCTTTAAAGGTGGTTGAAAAGTACTAAGCACTGGAAAAAAAGACACATTGGATCTAGAGCCCATGCAGACTCTTAAAAACATCGACAAGAAAAAATGCCTACTCTTGATCAATCAGATTTAAGCTTAAATCAAGAACCAAGCCTCTTAATTTGAGCGGATTTCCTTTTGATTTAAGCTTAAATCTGATTGAATCAAGAGACCGTTTTCTTGTCAATGTTTTCAAGAGTCTGGACTCTAGATCCAATGTGTCTTTTTGTTCCAGTGTTGGAGACTTGACTTCGAGACAGGTGTTTTTCTACTTTAACCATCGATATGTTACGAGCTGTGTTCTTGTTGTGTACTTTACGCCTGCTTTAGGCTGACCAAGTTGTTAATAATGCAAGAGAAATTCCGATGAAAGCTCGACATTTTTTCAATCGCTCATGGAGTCCGGCAACCCGGGTGGGGTCAGATGGAGTCGTGGCTGACTTAATTGAATTATTCGATCGGTTTGAATTCATTTGATCCCGCGACCACACGCACACACAGACAATTATACACGCCGACACACGCTCACCGACGCAAACGGAGACAACAACTGCGGGAACGCGCGCCCGATTCAGAGCGCTCCCAGTGCTGCCACCGCTCTCTCTCTCAAATTGAGGGATTTTCTGGGAAGGAGGAACGGGAAATTTCGAGTTGACCCGGTGAGCATGCATGGAATTTCGAGAGAGACTCGAGACACGACAATGACGGAAGGTTTGATGGTTCTATCAAAGTTTACAGCGCGAGAGTAATGTGTGTTTTTCGAATAAATAACTGTTCGTGCTCTCTGGTGGGTATGTTGCCTATGCAGCAAAATTGAAGGCGAAATTCACTTTCACTTATTGGTTCAATCAAACAAGTTTTTGAAGCGAGATTGAAGTATGCTGTCCAAATATACTATTATTCGCACTCACCGGAGGATATGTTGTCTATATACCGAATTGAAGGCGAAATGATGGCTGCTAAAATGTTACGAACGTCACTCATTGGTTCAATCAAAATTTTTGGAGCGAAACTATGTATTATGTTATTCGAAATAACACTATTCGCACTCCCCGGAGAGTACGTTGTTTACATACAAAATTGACGGCAAAATTCAGACGGACGATACCTTCTAATATGTTAAAAGCGTCATTTATTGGTTCAATCGAAGTTTATGGAGCGACATTAATGTGCTTTATCCGAAATACCACTATTCGCACTCCCCGGAGGATATGTTGTCTAAATGCAAAATTGAAGGCGAAATGAAGATGGACGATACCAACTAATCCCAGAAGCTCATATCTTCTGAGCGAAACATACCTACTCTGTCGTACTAACAAAAACGGCATATGAACATGTGGAGGTTGCCAGATTTGATAAAATATTCACTTATGCATAAATTCATGCGTGTCCTTCCTTGCAATATTCTGATACTTTGGATAAATTTCTGACAAATTCCTCTAAAAAATTCGAAGGAAAACCCTCACAAACCCTGAAAATGTTCGTATTTTATCAAGGGTAATTTGACAATGTCTAAAAGCTCACTGGAAAAAAAAAACACATCGGATCTAGAGTCCAGACTCTTGAAAACATTGACAAGAAAAAGGACTCTTGACTCAATCAGATTTAAGCTTAAATCAAAATGAAAACCGCTCAAATTAAGAGGCTTGGTTCTTGATTTAAGCTTAAATCTGATTGAATCAAGAGTGTTTTTTCTTGTCGATGTTTTTAAGCGTCTGGACTCCAGATCCAATGTGGTTTTTTTTTTTTTCTTTTTCTTTTTTTTCTTTTTTCCCCAGTGCTCGTACGGCGTTCTTCCTAAGCAAGGCAGTATCTCCGCCCTCTCTTCTCAATTATCTGTCGTGGCTCATTAACGCACGAAAATCCAGCGTTCCTGTATTCCAGCAGAGCTAATAGGAACACAGAGCCCCAAAACACGAATATGGACGTGAAGTTTCGGGTAATGGCCCCTCATCCCACCAACGACAACGATAGACATCCTCAATCGAGGATTCGAGACCCATGCCCATGCGGGCACAAGCCATCCAGCAATCTAGCGCCGCGAGCCGAGATGTAACACGGTTGTAAAACACCGAGTGATGAAACGTTGCTCCGCACGTCGCACAGAGGGGTAAACCCGGACATGAAGTAGAAACTTTAAACGCCTTTAAGTGACACGATCTTCGACAAGAGTCCCAATCTTCCAAAAATGGCTCTGTTGCGCGCAAGAGATACAGCCAAATGGATCAGTGGCGTGGCGTGCTTTGCGATATATCGATTGATTCGCCATTCAAACCTATGAAAAAAGATCGATTATCAGGGCGTTCGCAGCGAACACCTTAGTAATCGATTCTTTACCATAGCTTCAAATGGCGATACATCGATAATCGATCCTTCACGCCACGCCACTGAAATGGATATACTTCAGACGGTAAATTCGCTCGAAAATCACGATAGGCACATCAAAAAGTCTGAAATCCGCTCCTTAGCGCGCAATCTGCATAGTTTGTAACACGCACTTTTCCAAGTTTCTCGCGTCTACGGGCAGCTTTTCTCAGTCATTACCGACCAGGTTTGCACAGGCAGATGAGTAAGAGAGAACTACCCACAGCAAACAAACGATTAAATAACTTTTTCTATTGTATGATTTCATCCCTTTTCAAGCGTTTGTTTCCTTTTTCTTTTTTACTTAGCAAAAAAAAAGAAAAAAGAAAAAAAAAAGCTTTGAACTCATGAAATCTTCCGCAAGGATAGTTTATAACAGTCTCCAAGAATGTTTGTTTACTTCGGCTAGGTCTCTCTGCGGGCAAACCTGATTGCCAGCCACTAGGAAAAACTGCCCGCATACGCCGTAAATTTGAAAAAGCGTGTTTCAAACTATGCAGATTGCGCGCTAAGAAGTGACATACTTTTTAGACGTGTTTGAAACGTCAAACCCACCCGAGAAACCCAAATAAAGATGACTTGAAGATTTTTCCTTAACATTTTCGTCACTATCACGGACACTTCCAATTTTTCCATGACCGTTTAAAATTTCCTGATTGCAGCAACCCTGAGAATTTTAAAAACAGTTTGTGGTTCCTCATAAAATTGTCTTCAATAGACAAAACACCCTGAAAACTTGCAATGCGACATAATACACATAGAAATTCTCAATGTTTGTCGAGTATTTCGAGCCCGGCCTCTCCGAAGGGCCCAACCCACTGTGCGGCGCGAAGCGGCGGCGCTTCAATGAGGATGAGACAATGCGATAGCGGGAAACGCGGAACAATGGGCCGAATGAGATACAGGTCCCACCGCCCGTCCGTCAGCATCGGCGCTCGCAGCGCAGATCAAAAGGCACCCCCCCCCCCCCCCCCCCGGGGAAGAAGGGGGCTTGCGTGTGCCCCGCGCGCCGAATTTCGGTCAGCGCTCGCCCGTTTCGAAAATTAATTTTCGGTGGGCGGGCGGGCCTGCGCCTGCGTGCGAAATGAATCCGATCGCGTCTTATCTCTCGGATTTCAAGGGCGTTGGGACGGGGTGGGGGGGGGGGGCGATGGGCAGTTTTTTGATCGTGCGAGGTGTGATCGGTGGTAGCGAAATCGGACGCTGCGGGCTGATAATTGAAATTGATATACAGAGTGATAGACAAAAAAGATGGAGGAAAAGTTGTGCGATCTTGTTCGTTGAAAAGGGTGGTTCATGGTTGTCATGGGTTGAAAACTGGGTGTCTACCAAAATGTGCTGATCAAAAATAAGTACTTTTACAGTACTTTTTCAGTACCTTATCAAGAAATTCAGTACCTTCTCCAACAGAAAAATTCCAAACTTTTACGTACCTCCATTTAACGAAATTCGAAAAATTTCCAAAATTTGAGATTGCGACAAAAATGACACAAATTTAAAAGAAATTCCGGACATTTTTGCGGAATCTCCACACTTTTTCAGTACTTCCGGACCGCCCTTTAAAAACCAGTAATACTTCCGGACTTTCCGGAAATTACATACTTGTAGACACCCAAGAAAAGGAAAATGATGATCAGCTATTACAGGGTCTCTCGTGGGTTGCTGTTAGTTACGATAATTATTTTTCCTGCTTGTTAGTCTGCAACTCACCTCCTTCATCCAATGCGATCCCCACCCCCACCAAAATGATCGCTCCATTTTCCCTTGGTCTCCTTTGTCGATAGCTTAGTCTATCCATTTCAATAATCAGCCCACTGGGAAGGACTGCTGGCGCTAGGTATCCATCGTGGACCGGAAGGATGGATCCTACAGCGAGGCCTTTGAATGCATCAGGGGCAATACTCGCGATCTCGGGGAGACGACGCGATGCGATGCTTGAAGTATTCTTCCAGTTTTGTAGGCGCTTAACCCGATCGTTTTTCGCGTAAAGCTCGAACTTTCAGAAATTTTCATTCGGAAGATGAGGTCCCTTTTCATGGCTCTGGTTACAAATGAAACCATAAAACTTTCTCGCATGATATCCACGACAATGAAAAAGGGCTCTCATTCCTTTGACTCGGAGATTTTTACGAGTACCTAGAAAAGTTTGATGGGTCCATTTTCTTCCTCTTCCTAGACAAGTCCATTTTCTCCTTCTGATCTCTGTCCATCAATTTTAACAATCAGCCTGCAGGCTAAATGCAGAAACGGCGTATGTACCATCAATTTCCCTAAGCAAGAGAGTGTTTTCACGGATGGGCTGGAAATCATAGTTTCAAATTGCAAAATATAACTTCATCGATGGCTGCGCCGCGACGCCTTGACTCAGTTCCGTTCCATACGCGTCGCGACACAATCCAACCGCGAGAGTGCGAGTGGAAGCCATGCAGATAACGAGTATTCTCCCGTCCTAAGGAAAAACGACGTATGGACAATCGAGAGTTGCCAAATTTCCTTCGATAAAGTGTTCATTTCTTAGGAATGTTATGAATAATTTCTCTTGAAATTTTCAAGATATTTCGGTGGAATACTGATGTTGCATGTGTGAGGAATTTGCGATTTGACCATTGATTCTTATGTAAAAGTTCGCGAGAAACACGATGGTGCCACTGGTTTTCTCTGAAATCAACTCCCAAGCTCAAAAAAAGCTCTCAAGTTGAGGCCAAAATGGCCGGGGATATCCCACGCTATCCTGAGAGTCCACCTCTACATCAAGACAAACTCTTCATGCAAAGATAGGGAGCAAATACATTAGCAGGGTTGCCGTGTTTTCAGTTTTAGAGTCCCCAAATAAAGTGGCAGCCCTGTCAATGTATTTGCTCCCTATCTTTGCATGAAGAGTTTGTCTTGATGTAGAGGTGGACTCTCAGGATAGCGTGGGATATCCCCTCCATTTTGGCCTCAACTTGAGAGCTTTTTTTGAGCTTGGGAGCTGATTTCAGAGAAAACCAGTGGCACCATCGTGTTTCTCGCAGACTTTTACATTAAAATCAAAAGTCAAATCGCAAATTCCTCACACATGCAACATCTCCATTGGGAGCAAAATTAACTGAAAAATTGGAAGAAAATATCCATAACTTTACCAGGAAATTCGTATTTCGTCAACGGAAGTTTGGCAACGCCTAGAGGTTCATACGACGTTTTTCTTTAGTAGGGCAGGATAACCAGCGGAAATGTCCGTCGTCCGAGTCTGACATCCATCACGCGAACTGCGGCTCCGGAGATGGCGCCGTCGCGAGCCCAACCGAGCACGAAATATGACAAAATGATCGGAGCCAAGGTCAGTTATGCCCCCCTCCCCCCTCCCTCCACCCGGGGCGCCAGGGGCATCCGCGGCACGGATCCGCCGAATGTTTGTTATGGTCCGCGAAACAGGCGCTCCGAGGAGAGCTTCGGAATTCCGAGCGCGATAAATATCGGTTTTCGATTTTTTACCGCGCCAGCCCCGGCCGTTCGCTTCGCGCTGAATTTATGCCTCGTGAATCGGCGATATTTTTGCAATATTTTTGAATATTTTCGACAGGGTTGCCAGCAGTAGGGTCGATTCGTCGCGGATCAAGCCGGAACAAAGGGATTTTTGACCTGACCCTCTCGGGGGCCGTCCATAACTTACGTCGGCCAAGTAGGGGAGGGGGGGGGCTAGCGGTGGGTGACGGGGAGGGAAGGGAGGTCAAGCCAGAGATGACGTAAGCTATCCTAAAGGCAGCAAAAAGGCTGAAAATTCGATTTCCCTGGCAAAAATGAAAAATATTCCAAATATTCGACACGGTTGAACTGATTAGATGTAAGTATGAATTGTGTCATATTTTAGAAATATTATGCAATAAATGGAACAAAATATATGGCGCCTGAACTTATGCGAGTATTATTGCCTCAATTTTAAAATTTAAAAGACACTGGCGGAAATTCCGGTGGAAATTTTGATAGAAATCTCCGCAAGCGTGAAATGATAGAAATCTCCGCAAGCGTGAAATTCGCGAAATATTTACCAAAAAATCCGTGTTTTTCGATTTCCCTGACGTTTCCCTGACACGAAAATCGCTTGCAAAATAAAACTCCTTGACATGCCAAATTTTTGCAGATTCCCTGACATTTCTCTGATTTTTCTGACGTTTTCCTGACACGAAAATCGCTTGCAAAATAAAATTCCCTGACATGCCGAATTTGCGTCTAACGCCTAATCGCCTAATCGTCTAACGTTTCCCTGACTTTTCTGATACTTATAAAAATTCCATGACATTTCCCGGTCCTCCAGATGGTTTGTCAGTCGCTAGAGACCCTGAAAGTTCCAAAAAATTTTGCTTCTTTAGGTGCCTCCGTGTGACGTACCTGTCGTACGATCTCGACCCTAGCGCCAAAACACGCTGTAAAAAGTTTTCCAAAAAGAAAGGGCGCCTTTCCTGGGGCGGACATGCAACAATGGAAACGATTGTTTACGACTCCGGGGCGACCTCGATCTCGACGCGCGGCATCCCAACAACGGCGAACTCGGTGCTCGAAAATCCGAGCGCGAATCCGTCGGAGGATTAGCCGTCATTACTCCTCATTTTTCAGTCGACTTTAATATTTGAGTCACGCCCGCGAGCGACCGGGCAGCGCGGTGACCGACAACAACCGACTCCACCGATCGGATCCCCATCCTGAGGACCCAGGATTCGGGACTCACAATTAGAATTCGGGTAATTTACCAAACTCGAGCCGTTACTCCTCGGCTCCGCTGGGTTTAACGGTAAAGCAACGAAAGTTGACGGACCAAAATAATTTGTAGAACAGAGTAAAGTTTCTTCTGAAATTCAGCTTTTTCAAAAAAGTATCACAAAAGTATTTTCGAAACTGTAGAAAATTAATCTAACCTAAAATAAGAATTCGAGTAATTTACCAAACTCGAGCCGTTATTCCTCAGCTCATTTAACGATGCGAGTATTATGCCTACATTCATAGGCATCCTTTATGTGAGAGACGCAAAACGGTAATAATTTCCTTCATTTTTATATGATACCACACCCCTACTCCGAGGTTCGAATAGTTGCGTGCTTGTTTTTCGCATTCAATAATACGAGTATAATGCCTACATTCATAAAAACGGCTGTAATTTGAGACGGGCGAAAAACTGAAGTTTCCCTTCATTTTAGCGTGGTACCAATACCTACTTCGGAGTTTGAAGAAACAATGATTAAAACTCACCAGATTTGACGGCATCCGTTAAATCAGGACAGAATTAATTTGAGTAATCTGTGCAGTAATTTAAGAATGGCATACCTGAAACAAAAAACAAGAGCATAGTTATTAGAAAATGAGGCGAAATTAAAATTGTAGGGTGGTGAGGTGAAAAAACAATGATGACCAGATGACTGACTGGAGATCAACATCAAGAAAAATATTCAATTTACGTTAGCAGTGCATACATTTTGCACCGGTGGCTTGCGTGGTGGAAGGCACGTATAGCTAACACCCTGCACTGTCGATTTCCGAAAATAGCTACATTACAGGTACAGGAAACTGGGAAGATAGCAGTACGTGCGCCGTGCGCGGAGGGTATGGATTCGATCGACATGAAACGATCGAAAAATGAAAACGTGAACCGATCAACGCGGTTCGACAAAATTCGATCGATTCACGCGTTTCTCGACCGACTCATGGATTTGTAGATCGATTCACGGTTGCCGATCGAATCGGTATCGATCGGTTCACGTTTTGGTTTTTCGAATCGATCGAATCGCACCGGTTTTTTTTCTCTCATTTTTTGGTCGAATCGGTGTCGATCAATTCACGTTTTAATTTATCGATCGACCGATTGATTTATGTCGAGCGAACCAAATCCTAAGTGCGCGGCCTCTAAATTATAATTGGACTAAATTTTGCAATTAGAAATTACAATTTCAGGCTCATCCCTAAAAACACAAATGTGCATCGGCAGGGTGTCTACTAGAACAGGCTGACCGAAAATCAGTATTTTTAAAGTACTTTTTCAGTACATTCCCAAGAAATTCAGTATCTCCTCAACAACAAAATTCAGTACTTTTTCAGTACCTCTGTTTGACGAAATTAGAAAAACGTCAAAATTTTAAAGTTTTCGCTCGAATTGCGACAAAATCGAAAAAATTCTGGATCTTCTTGCAAAAATTTCGCACTTGGTCGGTATTTCCGGCCCGCTCTTAAAAAATCAGTGCTATTTCCGGACTTACCGAAATTCCGAACTTGTAGACACCCTGATCGGGAAACTAAGGGTGCATACGTTCTTTTCAAACTGAGCCAGAAACTGTAGTTCATAATTGCAAAATGTCGTCCAATTGTCTTATTCTCTCCCGTCCAGAGTCGTATGCACTTCAGCGCTGAATTACAAACCAATCGTTTTCGACTGGACGAGGTGGATTCCTGGTTTAACTTTCGATGGCCGGTCCAGCCCGTCTGTCACCATAGGTTATGTGGCCGGTGGCCTGGGTCTCGATGGTTTCACTTGCGGCTACCCCTGCCCCCCCCCCCTCTCGTTCGGCTCGCGCCACGCCAGAACCCCCCCCCCCCCTCCGGAGGGGCCCCGTCCAGTCCCACGGCCTACTTCCACACAAACACACTACTCGGGCGAGGAGGGCCCTTACGACGAAACTGGAGCTTGCACCTTGTTGCCGATGACATGTGTTCCGAAGCTCGTTGCGTGTGTTCGGGCTAGGAGTAGGTCAGTTGCGCACATCGCTTGGTCGTGGTTTTATCGTTCGATTTTGTAGATTACAAAAAATTAGTCGGATTCTCTTCCCAGGGTGTCTACAGATTTTTAAAAACCAATTTCAGGACTTTTTCAGGACCTTTTCCGAACTTTTTCAGGTATTTTTGTCAAGTCAGGGACTACGCTCACTGCTAATTTTATAGGAAATCGAGTCCATCCTCATGAAAATTGCTGATGGCTAAAGGAATCCATGATGTGTATGTATAATCGGGGACATTTTTCACGTGAGAACTACACTTAGACTCCCGAAAACCGTGAATTTTTAAATTTTTCGTGACCTCGAGTTAAATTTCCCGACTTATTCGTGACTTCGGGACCGGTCATGCAAATTCTGGACTTTTTGGACTTTCAGAACTTTCGGGACCTGTTGACACCCTGGATGCCGATCTTGGGCGTCAGAGGTGATGTCGCGCCGTGAAATTAAGTAGCATTTTTTTTTTTGTTGTGAAATCTACATGGAAACATTGCAGTCACTTTTTTCAGCAATTGAATTGTTAAATCAGCAATTTAATTTTTTCCGTGCGCTATACAGAGCGCGGCACCGAATTTTACTCATCGATCTTTAGCAGTATCCAGCAGCTCATAACTGCTGACCTTGATCGATAAACCTCTGTGTTCGCAATGGGTCTGTAGCATGCGAGAGATACAGCCAACTGATCATACATATTAAGAGCAAATTCGCTCGAAAATCACGTTGAGCACATCACAAAAGTCAAAAACCCACTCCTCAGCGCGCAATCTGCGTAGTTTACAACACGCTTTTTCAAGTTCACCGCGAATGCGGTCAGTTTTTCTCGTTGGCTAAGAAAAACTGTCCGCGTGCGCAATAAATTTGGAAAAACGTGTGATAAACAACACAGATTGCGCGCTGAGGGGAGGATTTTGGACTTTTTTGATGTGTCCACTGCAATTTTCGAGGGATTTTACCCGTTAAGAGGATTTTTATTTCGCCGTACCTCCTACGTGCAAAAGACCCATTAAGTAAATGAATAACGATAAAATAATTAGTTAAATACTATAAATCGATTAAAGTTATTCAATTACAATTAATTCAACAAGCAAGGTGCAGGGGTGCATAACGATTTTTTTACGAAATGGGCATTCCACCATGAAGTCGGAAAATAATTCGTCATCTTCCAGCCAAAGTATCACAAGCACCATGCGACGTTTCAACATTTCCGCCGCCATTTGAATTTTTTACAGAGTAAATTATTGTTCAACGAAGCTGTCCGAAAATTTCATTGAATTTTCTTGGTGCTGCCGATAAAATTCAGTGACGTTTTCAAACAGACTCAATCAACAATTTCTCTGTAAAAAAATAAAAAAAAAAAAAATAAAAAAAAAATGAATTTTAGCGGCATCTCAAAGAAAATTCGGTGAAACTTTCGCACAGCTTCGTAGAATAATTTCTCTGTAAAATAATAAAATGGCGGAGAAAATTTTGAAATCTAACTTAAGGGACGACATCTCGTCACCTTCCGGCCAAAGTATCACAAGCGCCATGCGATGTTTCAAAATTTCCGCCGCCATTTTATTATTTTGCAGAGAAATTGTTCTACGAAGCTGTGCGAAAGTTTCACTGAATTTTCTTTGAGATGCCGCTAAAATTCAGTGACATTTTCAAACAGACTCAATCAACAATTTCTCTGCAAAAAAATTAAATGGCGGCGGAAATTTTTAAACATGGCGTGGCGCCTGTGATACTTTGGTCGAGAGGTGACGAGTTGTAAAATAGGGTAAATTTCTGAATCGTTTTTGAAACAACTGAAAAGCTGTTAGGTTCCCTGTGCAGATAGGGGTTTTCAGTTATAAGAGTGGCATTGCTAGACGTTAACCACGACAACGGTTCGAGATCCATGCAGAACCACACGCGTCGACGTGTTCTCAGTTCTCACGTTTCACTCGAGTTACGGTTACGGGTGGACGACAATCCAGCAACGAATCCAATTATGTCACAGCAGCACCCACACACTTAACGACTTAACCTAGATATGAACTTCGAATTAAGAGACGCTTGTTTTTAATTTCCTGGGTTCCCTCGAACTAGTACAAAATTACAAACTGCTCGCTTCAGATACGATCTTCACATTCACAAAAACCACATGGATAAAATAGCCAAATGCTCAGGCCTGTGCACTGAAAAAAAAATCTCGGTGTATTTACTAAGAAAAGGGTAAAATTACCAAGAATTCAGGGTTCTATTCGATCCCAGTTTTTTCTTGGTAAAATTACCGTTTAAGGAATTGGTAATTTTACCGAGAAATCTCCGTAAAATTATTGAACTTTCTCGGTAATTTTACTGGACCTTGGTAAAAACGCCAATATTTTTTATCGACTATGGTAGAATTACCAAGATAAAATGGCAAAGTTACCGGGAATTGATTACCAATAAAAGTGGTAATCTTACCTGAAAAAAACAGTCAAAATACCGGTTTTTAGATAAGCTTACCAGTCTGTCTTGGTAAAAAAAGTGAGATGGTAAAGGTACCAAGGGACCTTGGTAAGAACGCCGAGAATTTTTTTTCAGTGAGGAGGACGTAAGGTAGATCAAATATAATGAAATCACCTAAATTACAAGTAGGCATCTACTACGCGCGAATTAGCTTCTGGTTCAGCGCTGATGGGGTTCGTACCTTAAAATCTATTCGGTGTTTGAAACACACGCCGGCCAAACAGGAATTTGCCGTCTTTGGCCGCTAAGAAATGAAACTGGCGCTAACAAAATCGCTGGTAAACTCCGTTTTTGGGATTTTTCGGCGGATTCTGCGAGGTGCTCCTGACTCGAGACATGTCGAAAGGGCAATTTTTCATTTTGGCCCCGCAAAAATCTGAGTCGGACCCTAAGAAAAAAAAGTTGCAGGCCAGATGGCTGCTAAGACTTCATGCCGAGTTTCAAACACTGATCTGGGTGATGGACATTATTTGATTTGCCTAGCTCCTTGGGCATGAGCATTAGCAATAACCCCGTTTTCCCCTCTGGGCTTTTCCTGAAATCTTTTGATACCCAAATGGGTCAGTTGCGTTAGTCAGGGATACGTGTATTTATGTTTGATCTTTGTAGATTAGATAAAAATAATAAGATCCGGCCAGACAGCAACTACCTTCATTCAATTAACCAAGATATCGCGATTTGAAAAATTCGATTTAGGACGTCATCCATGGGAGTACGTCTCAAAGGAATCCCTTGATATCATCGTGGTTCTCGGGAAACTTTACAAAAGAAGACAGTAGATACCTACTTAAATCGCGAATCCCTGCAGGGATACAGATCCAGAATCTTCCAAGCTTCCACATTATCACGCGCCCGCCAGCCGGCTTTCCACATTTTTCTCATCAATCAGTTTTCCACAAAATTTCCCAGCAAACTAGAAAAAGATGAAGTTTTTCTTCTGTTTTCCTTTGATTTTCAAAATATTGTTTCCCCCTTTGTTAAATCAGCAATTTCATTAGTTCCGTGATAGGTAAGCGAGGAGGCAGTGGGAAAAAATTACAAAGAAGGCAAAAAAGGGACAAAAAAAGGAGGAAAACGAAACAAAATAAAGTAAAATCAAACAAAGAGGCTCCACCAAACACAATGCCCGAGTGTCATTGGTGGGTGTTTGGTTTTCGTTTTTTTTGGGGGGGGGGGAGGGGGGGGGTTACCTATTTGTCTATAAGCTTTGTACACCTCGAAAATAAATTAAATTAAATTCAAATTTTCAACTTTTGGCCCCTCAAAATGTTCCCTCTTTCCACATTTTGGGGCTTTTCCACATTTTCACGCGCCTGGGCGGGCGCAGGCATTTTCTGCACCCCTGACCCCACGCAACATGCCCTTCCAAGGGCTCCATTCCCTGACGTTCTTGTTTTTCCGGACCGTCAGAGACCCTGACCATGGATGACGTCATTTACGACAAGTCGTGACGTCTTGCATTTGGACGCGGCATCCAGCGCGGCGGCATGTCGTGGCTGCATAGTGTGGAGTGGCCTTAATTGAAAACTCCCGAACTCGTTAACGGCCTCTTGTTCGGCCGAGCCGTCCGCGATCCCGCCCTCCGATGCAAAAACCACCCAACTCCGATGAAAACCTTGCGCATTTCTGCGGTTTTAATTCGGACTGTGGTAAAACGGGAACTTCCCGTGGCTTACGGCCCGGACGCAGGAAGTTGCGTTACGTGAGCCAGTGCCAGGGACGACAGAACGCGACATGGTGTACTTGTTACGAACAGCCTCCAGTACTGAGGAAAAACGCCGTATGGACCATCACGCGTTGCCAAATTTCCTTTGATAAATCACGAATTCATCGGGAAAGTTGTGAATACTTTTCTTCAAATTTTCCAAACAATTTTGTTCGGAGTTTCATCTTAAAAATACCTGAGAATTTCAAATAAAAACATGCCTATCTTTCTTCCTAAAATTATTTTTTTGGGAGAAATTTGGCATTATTCGAGTGTTTATACGGCGTTTTACCTTAAACTCCGAATACTCACTTATACACAAAAATATAGACCGTTACGATCAGTCGTTTGTGGGTGATTTCACAATAACTGGAATAGTATTGTCGCCGTGACAGACAACACAATTTTCGGTCATATTTTTAGTAGAAATGATAATCACTCGAATTTTTTCGCATTAATCTTCAAAGGGTTACGTATTATAGCGCTGTCTAATGACTTATTGCTGTACCTCTCAATTATGTAAATTCCGAAAATATGCTGTCTGTTACGCGGGAAAAAGTCGGCGTAACAGACAGCACATTTTCGCGGCCATTTATACATTAAAATTGAAAAGTAGAGCGATACATCTTTGAAAGGCGTTATAACATGTGGATTGCATTTTGCAAAAAAGAACCACTAGCATTGCAATTTTGCTAAGATTGTGCAACTTCTTTCGTCTTGGAGGAAAAACCCGATTATCCATTAATAGTTTCCATTTTATTCGCTTAAAACTGTGAATTTAAGACAAAAATTACCATCTAAATTTCATAGTTTTTCACGATTTCCGCAATTTTATTGCAAAGGATGAAGTTGCAAAATCTTAGCATCATGGCAATGCTAGTGGTTCCTTTTTGCAAAATGCAATCCCCGTAACCCTGTGTAGATTAATGTAGAGTACCTGTATAGGGAGAGCACCGACAGATCGGTTCATGGAGGGCTTGGGGCCCAAAAGTGCAGCCACCCTTCTAACTAACTTCTAACGCACAAAATTTCACTGCCAGTCTGCAGATTCCAATTCTAACCAAGATGGCCGAGAATGTACAGAAATGAGCGTTCTTCCGCGAAATTGAGTAAATTCATGCAAAAACTGAGTCAAACACGTGCTTAATAAAGGACGGTTCGTAACAATAGTATCAGTAAATCGCTCTGGATAATTGAAATTCATAGGTTGGCTGCCCTTTTAGGCCCTAACTTTATTCGCGGAGGCATCGGTGAAGGCCTGATGGACTTTCGGAGTTTCAAATCTGTCGGCACTCTCCTTATACAGGTACTCTAGATTAATGCAAAAAAATTCGAGTAATTATCATTTCTACTAAAAATATGACCGAGAAATGTGCTGTCTGTTACGGCGACAAAACTATTCCAGTTATCGTGAAACCACCCTTGTAAGGACATATTATTAAACTTAGGTTTCGCATAAATTTAATTATTTTCTGACCATCTTGGTTTGATATTGGAACTTGATGATTGGCAACGGCGTTGATCTTGTGTTTTGCGTCAGTGGCGTGGTGTGAATTGCGATGTATCGATTGTTCTGTCATTTAAACCTATGGTAAGGAATCGATTATTAAGGTGTTCGCTGCGAACACCCTGTTTAAGTGTTTATCGATCCTTTTCCATAGGTTTAAATGGCATAACAATCGATACATCGCAAAGCACGCCACGCCACTGTTTTGCGTGTAATAGAAGGTTGGCTGCCTTTTTGGGTCCCAGGGATCCATTTTCCGACAAGTCTGTACTTTCCCAATATAGAGGACCACTTTGAAATGGGAAGTCTGCGAACTCCCTGATCCCTTGCGGGCTGATTATTGAAATTGATCGACGAAGTGATAGACATAAAGACACAGGGCGTATAGAGCGATTCTATTGGTTGAAATGGGTGGTTGCTCTAAGGAAAAAAATGATGGACTAACTTGCTATAGGGTTGCCGTTAGTTAGTCTATTACCTAACTCCTTTATTCGTTGCAACCACCCGCCTTCACACACGGAGAGAAAAAACTTCGTGCGTGGGATCCAAAGTTTAGGTCATATGGATCTTTGAAGTTCTCGGATTGAGCATCCGAACACTTAAGGTCCAGCTGCTGAGGTTTGGATCACACATCTGAAACATCAGTTCTTACATCTGAAGTGCTTCGGTTCTCACATCCGAAAAACTTCGGTTCTCACATCTGAAGTACTTCAGACGTAAGAACTGAAGTTTCAGATGTGTGATCCAAACCTCAGCAGCTGGACCTTAAGTGTTCAGATGCTCAATCTGAAAACTTCAGAGATCCGTATGACCTAAACTTCGGGTCCCACGCACGAGGTTTTTTTCTCCGCACATATAGGATCCCGTCATATCCCTTTTGTCTTCATTGTCTATAGCTTTGTCTATCGGTTCCATTTATCGGCCCGCTGGAAACACGACATCGACGATTCGAAGTACCTGGCTCCCCGGTTGCGGCAATGTGGCTTTCAACGGGCGTGAACAAAGGACCTACGACGATGCCGCGACCAAGTCGGGTTGGGTGCTTTCTCCGATTAGCGCCGCGGCGATTGATGAGCAGAGAGGGCGTCGCGACGACTCGCTCGAAGTCGCTATCCGATTGGCCGCCACCTCCGGAACATGCAGCTAGACCGCAAGGTAAATAAAACAACCGAGAAACCGGAAGAACCAACCCGAAAAGACGGGCGCATCACCCTCCGTCGTGCCCTCGGATTTAACTGGCCAGGTGTTGTCTGTTCTGTCGCAGTGATTATTTCCTTGCGTTTCATGGGTAACTGTACCTTGAGTACTACCACAGCGGATACAGCGGATTTCGTTTGGATTCAAGCAAAAATCCGAAGCGTATTTCTTCTTGTCAACAGGGATGGATTTACCTTTTTAGCGCTTCTAGGCAAATCTTACAGTCGTGCCCCTCACCGAACAGACGACCGTGTGGGGAGTCTGGGGGGTTCGGGGGTCCTCCCCCGGAAAATTTTTAAAATCGGGCATTTGATTAACACAATTTAAGCTACTTTTAGGTTCTTTAACAGAAAAATTTGGTGGCTGAGATGACTCTTGTGCTACCATAATTTTCGAAAGGTATAGGGAATTGAAAAAAAAACAAAACTAAACAAATGCGAGAAAAGGTTGGAAAAAGTAAAAAGAAAAATTTACTCATTATTGCAGTGGGGGCGCGGGTTTTACGAACGTTATTTGTAGACAAGGACAGATTCACAGATATTCTTCTTTTTGAGCGTCTCTTTTTTCATCCTCAATTTTTTTTACTGATTTCAATTCTAGAACCCTTAAAAAAGTATGAATGTGTCTCAAAATGTTGCGCCCCTAGGCAGCTGCTTAGGTCTGCCTTGTGGGAAATCCGTCCCTGCCTTGAGTACTACCACAGCGGATACAGCGGATTTCGTTTTGATTCAAGCAAAAATCCGAAGCGTATTTCTTCTTGTCAATGTTTTCAAGAGTCTGGACTCTAGATCCAATGTATTTTTTTTTCCAGTGCGAATGTGGGCGCGTTAGTTAAAGCAGGACGGCAACAGCGCGACAGGTGGAATCCTCAGGAAATTCTAAGCACGCGTCGGACAGTTATCACCGCGGTCGTGGTCATGTCGCTGATGAGTAGCGGTGACGCGGGGTCTCCCGAAAAAAAGCGGCTTTGAACTCCGATTAGGAGCAAACGCGGAGTCACGAACTCACGACCCCCCCCCCCCCCCCTTCCGCCCAGCCGACCCGGGATACAGCACCGTTTGTAACCGGAGACGAATACGGCTGGAACGTCGGGGGATAAAGTAAGGTGGTGACATTTCCTACGTCTTGGAAAGTGGTCGATGACGTAAGCGGGTGCGGACTTTTCTCGGCGTCGATTTTCACGAAAATGGTAGGGTCCATCGAGAAAAAAAAAAAAACTCTAAAAAAGGTCTAAAATTGGACCACATTTAACAGAAAGGAACCAAGCCACATCAGCTATTGTCAAATTTAATTGGGAAATTTAATTTTTTACGAGAGAACGTTTGTACCTATTCTTTTGACAATTTTCAGGAATTTGCTTCGTAGTATGGAGAAAATTCACTGAAATTAGAACATAAATCCGCACGACCGTTTTCATGTAAAAAATTAAATTGCCCGATTAAATTTGGCAATAGCGTACGTGGCTTGGTTCCTTTCTGTTTAACGCGGTCCAATTGTAATTTGTACTGTTTCAGGGTGTCTACGAAAACAGACTGACCAAAAATCAGCACGTTTACGGTACATTCCCAAGAAATTCAGTCCCTCCTTAACAGAGAACGTCAGTACTTATTCAGTACCTCGAACTGATGAAATTCGAAAAATTCCAATTTCTCGCTCGAATTGCGCCAAAAATAACGGAGAATTTGAAAAATTCCGGACCTTTCAGCGGAATTTCACACCTTTTCAATACTTCCGGACCGCCCTTAAAAAATCAGTACTATTTCTGGACTTTCCGGACTTCTGGACACCGTGTGTTTCATGCCAAAAACCTACGGACGTGACAGTCCGTTTGTCACAATGGACCACTAGACAAGGTACGAATTTAAGCATTCTGATACATGTTTCTTCACCAGAATTTCACGTAGAACACGATTCGCACAACGAAAACTAATGAAACAAACTCCAAACGAAGACATTAAAGTTTTTATTTCACATTGGTTACGAGGAATTTGAACTGCCCGCTCACAAGAAACTCAAAGCTCTACGTGAGTCAAATCACGCACTACAACGGCTTCGGCAAGCTTCTCAAACGAGCAATGTTCATTTCCCATCATGTGTTGTTCAAACTATTAGCAATTTGCTATAACTGAGCCAAAGCGTCAAGATTAAGGTTGCCAGATTTTTATATCGCAGAGACTGTCATGATAACGTTTAGCGCGCGATGGGAATCACGTAGAGCATTGTGTTTTCATGAGCGGGTGGTTTGAATTCACGCATTAAGAATCATTAAATATCTTCGTAAGGAGTTAATTTCGGTAATTTTCGTTGTGTGCACAGGCCCGCCACATCCCATCTCGGGCCCTGGTACCAGATTTCTGGCCCGGGCCCCTAGCACAGAGGGGGGTCCGGGGGGCCTCCCCCGGGAAATTTTTGAAATTTTAAATCTATTTGGACGCATTTTGAAGCTCTTATGATGGAGATTTTCCATCAATTTCTGCAGAATAATTACGTTTTTTTTTACTTTCAGCATCAAATACTTTCGAACTGTTGCATTCAAAACATCTATAAAAATTTTTTTGAGGGGGGCAGATGATACTTTTCAATTCTAGGGGGAGCCGGGCCCCCTGGACTCCCCTCTTGTACGTCTATGGCAAGGGAGTTGAGCCATTGAAGTCGAGAATGCCCGGACAGGGGCCTCTTAGCATCCGACAACAGAAGAAAATGAAACGCAGTTACTCAAAATATCATTCTACATATACTCAAAATCTTGAAAATAGATAGAATCTCTAAAAAAGTAAGACAAATTTGATATTGCCCTAGCGTGTATTTGAAACTTCATTCATCTTTTGCGGAATTTTTAGGGCCATTTTTTCACTTTTCCTTACGAGACAAGGATTACACATGAATTCGTAGGGGATTGTCACCTGCGTCACGGGCCCCTCCAGGGCCCGGGCCCCGGTACCGAGGACCCAGTATCCCCCCCCTTGTGGCGGGCCTGTGTGTGCATCGTGTTTTACGTAAAATTTTGGTTAAGAAACATGTATCAGAATGCTGAAATTCGTACCTTATCTAATGGTCCATTCGAATTTCGAAGTATGCTTGGGCTACAGGCGTAATTGCATGTATAGACGGCAGTAAGTCGTTCTTTTCCACTGCACTTAGACCAAAGCTGCCGTGTGGACGAAAAATCTCGTATGAGCCCTCAGACGTTTCCAAAATCCACCCGATAAAATGTAAATTTCCTTGATACCTTATGATTATTTTCCTTCCAATATCCCAGAGAACCTCGGACTTGATTCATACCTGAAAATTCAAAGGGAGAATATTCACAACTTTCCTCAGAAATACATATTTAATTGGGGTCAATTTGGCGACGTCTGGTGCCTGATAAAAGGGTTAAATTGTAAATTTAATTATAAGTTTGTTCTTCTTTATTAAAATTTAAACTAGGATATTTAATTATAATTTTGAAAATTATTAGTTTTAACTTAACTTAAAATTTTAATAAAAAATAAATAGAATAAAATAAGATATCAAAAATAAAAATCTTAATAATCCAAATTTAATAAAATTAATGGTATATCATTTTACTCATCTACTAAATAGCAGTAGAGCAAAAAAAAATATCTGTAAATAAAAATAAACTGCCAAAACCGAAATTAGAATCATTAATCTTACTACAAACGTAAAGCCAAGATACCAAAGATAGTTAATTACCAATCATTATTTAATTCATTATTATTATTTAAATCATTATTTAATTTATTTATTTTTTATTCATGCGACGTTTTTTCGGAGCACGACCGTGCTGCACTGCTGCCGTGCTAAAGAAAAACGCCTTATGAACCCTCTGGCGTTGGCAAATTTACTTCGATAAAACACGAATTTCCTGGTAAACTTGGGAATATTTTCTTTCCAATGTTTCAAATACTTTTACTCGCAATTTCACCTGAAGTTCCTGAAAATGTCAAGGAAAAATATCGATAACTTTCCTCAAAAATGAACATTTTATCGACGGAAACTTGGCAACTCTCGAATGTTAATACGGCGTTTTTCTTCAGCACGGCAACGCTGCCGTGCTAAGGAAAAACGCCGTATAAGCCTTCAGGCGTTGCCAAATTTCTTTTGATGAAACACGAATTTCTTGGTAAACTTGTGAATATTTTCCTTCCGATTATATAGGTAATTTCGTTCTCAATTTCACCTAAAGTTCCTGAAAATTTCAAGGAAAAGTATTCATAACTGTCCTCAAAAATGAACATTTTATCGACGGAAATTTGGCAACTCTCGAATGTTATTACGGCGTTTTTCTTCAGCACGGCAACGCTGCCGTGCTAAGGAAAAACGCCGTATGAGCCTTCAGGCGTTGCCAAATTTCTTTTGATGAAACACGAATTTCTTGGTAAACTTGTGAATATTTTCCTTCCGATTATATAGGTAATTTCGTTCTCAATTTCACCTAAAGTTCCTGAAAATTTCAAGGAAAAGTATTCATAACTGTCCTCAAAAATGAACATTTTATCGACGGAAACTTGGCAACTCTCGAATGTTAATACGGCGTTTTTCCTCAGCACGGCAGCGCATGAGTGTGACTCGGATGGCTAGACAAAATACCTTTAACTTGGTCCACACCGCGAAGGAGCCCAGCGCAACGGCCAACTTCGAAATGGTTTCTTGACATACCTCAAACTGGTTTCCGCCCCCCGCAACCCCCCGCCCCTCCGTGGGTCCCCCTGTCCCCCAGCCGATCGCTGCTTGTCTATTACAACCACGACCATCTATAACATTGTTGCCTTTCCTGGACTTGGGTACATTCCCATCCTCATCGAGCCTAGAGTCCCTTTATGCTGAGAGTCAAGACGATGTGAATCAATTTCTGATTGGTTCCCGTATTTTAGGCCTTCACAGTGTCACAAACGGGAATAAAGATTACATTTTCACCGGTTGCAAAGACTATAATCTGGAATGGACCAGAGTCCCTTTATACTGAGAGTCAAGACAACACCCCCATGGAGTCACAAACGGGAATAAAGATTACAGAAATGGAACGTTTTTCGTAATCTTTGATCGGCTCATTCTCGAATTCCTCTCTCCGTTCCTTCTCTCATTCCGTTTGTTCCTTGCCGAACCCATAATTCCCTGGTCTATTCCAGATTATAATCTTTGCAATTGGGGAAAATGTAATCTTTATTCCCGTTTGTGACACTGTGGAGGCCTAAAATACGGGAACCAATCAGAAATGGATTCACATTGTCTTGACTCTCAGTATAAAGGGACTCTAGAATGGACCAAGAAATTACGGGTTCGGCAAGAAATAAACGGAATGAGAGAAGGAACGGAGAAAGGAATTTGAGAATGGGCCGATCAAAGATTACAAAAAAAAGTTCAATTTCTATAATCTTTATTCCCGTTTGTGACTCCATGAGGGGGTGTTGTCTTGACTCTCAGCATAAAGGGACTCTAATCGAGCCTAGAGCCGTGACCATCCTCGGGAAAAAAGGCATGCGTATTTAAATATGGCGATTTTGGATGGGAAAAATCGATTTCGGAAAAACGACCCGTTTCGAAATTAAAGCCTGGATACATGCTCAAATTTCAATCGATTTCTGATCAAATGGTGACTGGTGCGCACCATCTACCATCAAATTTTTGGGGACTGCAAAAATTTGACCGCCATTTTTATCATCGTTTTGATCGGAAATCGACGGAAATTTGAGCGTGTAGCCAGGCCTTTAGCGGCAGTAAATTCAGGGTTGCCGCAGAATTTAGAGAATAAATTCCCTGTCAAATCCCTGATTTCTTTGTCACGTTTTGGTGAAATTCCCTAGCAATTGAGGATATGCCGGATGCTAAAAGAGACATGATTTGAAATAGTTTTCAGACAAAATTTGTGGTTTAAAACGTCAAATTCATTCAGGAAAGGAAATAAAGGTGACCCAACAATATTTCCCTGATATTTCCAGGGTTTCCCTTACTTTTTGAAATTCCCTGGCATTTCCCGGTATTCCCTGACTGTGGCAACTCTGAAATTGATCTTTTCCAAAATTGATATTCTAGATTTTTGGATTTGAAAGGCTGGACCCTATAGTTACTCCATCATTTCCCCCTTAGTCTACGAAAACTACCCGTCCAATCAAGAGGATCGCTCCGTGTTCCTCATATCTTCTTTGCCTACAGTTTTGTCTATCAATGTCAAAGATTAGACCGCAGATGTCTGATTTTGTGGCAAAATGCCCGCTTTCGCAGTGAAATGAGCGATTTGGCGGAAGCCACTTTTTAAAGATAATGAGCTAAATAAAAGAAAAAAAAGGTCATATCATTTTTGAAAATTTCTTAATCAAGGCCGATGATTTCCTTCCAGTTTGCCGCAATCCTAAGCTTGCGGGATCAGACATTTTCTGTGCCCGCGTCGGCACAGTTACAAAGCAAATCCATTCCAATATGTCTACGTAAGAATAAAAGTCTTACTTTCGGAACTTGCGCGTTTTTTCAAGAATCCGTTTCGTCGACATTCAATGACTAAGAAAGGTGGGAAACCGCGTCACCGATTGCGACGTCGCAGACTTCCTATTATATGTACTTAATTTTTTCTTTGGAAAACCATTCACCGTAATCTCTTGAAAACTCTCCTGAGTCTTTTTTCTTTGTCAGCAGAATATTCTCAGGGTGTCTACCAAAACAGGCTGACCAAAAATTAGTATTTTTACAGTACTTCTTCAGTACATTTCCTAGAAATTCGGTACCTTCTCAACGGAAAAATTCAGTACTTTCCCAGTACCCTTATTTGACGAGATTCGAAAAATTTGAATCTCTCGCTCAAATTGTGACAAAAATGATTGAAAAATGATGAACAAAAATGTGAAAAAAAATTCCGGACCTTTTTGCGGAATTTCCGCACTTTTCCAGTACTTCCGGACCGCCCTTAAAAAGTCAGTACTCTTTCCGGACTTCTAGACACCCTGATTCTGTGTAAATTTCAATCTATAAAGTTGGCTGCATACTCCCCTTCAAAAAAATAAAGTAGGAGCGTAATTTTCGCAACACTGCAATGGAAATACGTGGTTTTGCACTTGGGCCAACGAAGTATAACATAGACACGTGCCAAAAGCCAGATTTTTGAACAGAGAGCTGGTTGCTGGGGGATGGGGCGGTGGAATGATGGGGGGGGGGGTGCATTAGGGTACATTTACCGGTGCTTAAACACGACACAGTGAAGCAGGCGCTGCGCATGGGGCGAACCCATGCGTGTAATTACCACACTTGGCTACCTCATCAACTCGTCACCTGGGGTCAAGATACTTATCTACGAGCTCATTACAACCGGGCTAACCTAAATTAAAATTATTCCTCCCACAACCGAACCCAAATCTCGCGGGGGCAGCAGCGTGACGCCCGCGTTTCATGCACCACTTGTCAGGGTTGCAATGGAGATGTTGCATGTGTGAGGGATTTGCGATTTGACTGTTGTTTTTCATGTAAAAGTTCGCGAGAAACACGATGGTGCCACTGGTTTTCTCTGAAATCATCTCCCAAGCTCAAAAAAACCACTCAAACTGAGACCAAAATGAAGGGGATATCCCGCCCTACCCTGAGAGTCCACCTCTACATAAAAACAAACTCTCCATGCAAATATAGGGAGCAAATACATTAGCAGGGTTGCCACTTTATTTGGGGACTCCAAAACTGAAAACACGGCAACCCTGCTAATGTATTTGCTCCCTATCTTCGCATGGAGAGTTTGTCTTGATGTAGAGGTGGACTCTCAGGATAGCGTGGGATATCCCCTCCATTTTGGCCTCAACTTGAGAGCTTTTTTTGAGCTTGGGAGTTGATTTTAGAGAAAACCCAGTAGCACCATCGTGTTTCTCGCGAACTTTTACACATGAATCAACGGTCAAATCGCAAATCCCTCACACATGCAACATCTCCATTGCAAACCACTGGCGATTATGCAAGTGGACAACACTGTTTTCTCCCATTTAAATGCATTGAAAATATCGATTTTGGTCGACACAAGCTGCCGTAACAAGAATCGATAGTTTTACACACATTTAAATGGGTTAAAAACAGTGTTGCTGGCTTTCAAGAATCGCCGCTGGTGCAAACTACAAACTTGCAACTGCAAATCAAATTTCAGTGCATGAATTATTTCATTAGACAAATCAGCGTTACAGCCATATAATGTCACCGGATGATCATGTATGTGGTTTTGTTTAGTTAATTTGTTTTTCTCCTGTAAAATTGAAGAGACTAAGATTTCTAAATACGTAGTTTTCGGATTTGGCCATTCCAACAGGTACTCGCAATTTTTTTTCCACTGACAGGAGAATGGTGAAGAACATCAAAATCATTCAAAAATAGTCCTCAAGGCAAAGTATGAATTACAGCACAACAGTATGTGTTCCCTCTTCAAAATTTCACAAGGAAAACGAATCACACAAAGGGAAGTTTAAATATTAACTCTTGACAAGACAAACGTATCACATATTAAACTTAAATGGCAGAAATACAAGTGATGTCATTTGTGCAATCGAGCCTCCATTTGATTAATATTTAAAATACTTGTTAATATCTTGTTCAGGAGTTAGTTTCAAAACTTCCCATTGTACAAATTGTTTTCTATGAAAGACTTTGAAGAGAAAACATGTGACGTTTTCTTCTACTACAGTCCTTGCCTGGTGGCCCTTTCAGTCTACTCACAGTTCCCAAGAATATGGACAATGACTTTTAATAATTGTGACTGCAGTTTCTATAGAAAAGTTGCATGCTTAAATATCCTGAAGCTTCTGTTCGAACTTTGTCACAACAGCTGCTGTAGGCACAGGTGGGCTAAAATTAGAGAAAAATACCAGAGAATACCATCCTATTAATGCTTAGCCCACTCCAATTCGAGTGTTTTAGAAATTCGAGTGCTACTATTAGAAAGATCCAAACCAGTTCAAAACTACGATACGTATCAACCAGTCAACCAATATTTTTCCTGATGTTCCTGCCTACCTGTCTGCCCCAAACTTAACGTTCTTAAAAAGGTCTGAAAAAAACAAAAAATCTGTCATTATCAGCACACTGCGCTGATCAGTTTCTCAACTTCTGAAGGAGCGTGCTGATCGTATGTTGAGACAAAATCTTGTACGCATCAACTCATCATTGGGACGGGGGGCCATCTGAATACATGTTAGTACCTGCTCAGAGGTGCTCATCAGCAACTAATTCAAAATTATCATTTATCTCAAAATACGATGAGGAAGTTCCATCAGCCTCGTGTAGGTGGAGTAAAATCCTTTATTACTCTGTGCAAAACCCTTGATAGATGAAATCGCTCAACAGGATATTTTGGTTCTCAGGTAGGTTTGGGAGTTTTACCTTTCGACTTAAGGATAGGAAAGAGCCCCGTTATCATCTATGTGCATCAAATGTTTGGAGGACTTGTGGAAATACCCATCTAATAGAGACTCCGTCTCAATCAAACTCCATAACCCCATGCCGATAGAAGTTCGCCGGGTTTCGGTGACGCCGGTGCAACGGTCAATCGATGATGTCTAGACCGAGGATTAAAAAACAAACCATCCTATGTAACGTAAGAATATTAAGAGCTTCTCATTGTAAAGGTAACTCACATGAGAAAATGGCAAAACACAAATCCACACGATACGAGCTTATTTGAGGCGTGTAAGAAAGCGATGTGAATGTCTGAGACAAGCAGTTGACACTCACCTGTGCCTCTGAGACGAAATACACCTGTTCCGCTGCCTGGAGAATCCAATTAATCCAAAGTAAATGGGCACTGAATTAAAAATGACAGTGTGACACTAGTTTACGAAGCACGGTAACACTTCAAAAGTAAAGAAATTGTCACAACGAGTTATGAAAACACTGACACTACCACAAAAGTTGATAAGACAACAACAACACACACGGCGACGACCGACAAGAGCCCCACGCGCCACGGTCACCTCGGAACTGAATCATCGAAAAAGAGAATTTGTCGATTAGGCGAGCGGCGCGATGCCAGCGCACTCTATCAGTCTAGACAGGCAACTCATGAATCAACAATAACATAACCTCCAACAAATTCTTGCAATTCCTCCTTCTGCAGTCTGCAGAGGCAATAATTTTGTAAAAACAAATCGAAAAGCGTTTTTCCGTCACTTTTTCCGATAGTGATACCAAGTGTCATCATCAGACAAATATTTCTTCCAACTAATTCAGTTTCTGTGCGCTAAGTAATCTAAATTCCTCACAGAGTTCACAGCAGCTTTTCAAACATGGTCATAGACGTAAAACAGTCGCTTTCTTCCTTGTATCGGTATTTTAATGTTCCTAAAGAGTTTTCTGCCCAACTGTCATCAATGAAGGTTAGTAGCTCCACAAGAATTTTAAAATTGTCTTAGTTTCTACTGGCACTACACCACTCAGCAGGGCCATTCTCAGAGCTTGCGTCAGCCAAGTTGGCACTTGTCTATTTTCTTTTTGCAAGCAATTGCGCATCAATCTGACAATAACAATCAAGAATCAACTAAAGTTAACGAAGTTTCTGCAGATAAATACTTTAGGAGGTCAACTGCGCAAGTTACTCAAAAGTAAACAACAGGTGTCAACTTACCTGATACGAGTTCCAGCACATGTGATGAGCTGATATGGTTTTCTCCTGCTGAGAGCGGAACCACCTCTTTTTGCTGTTGGAAAACCTCCTGACATCCGTCGACGCATACTTTTTTCAATGAAGTTAGAAAGGAATTGTGTGCGTATCATTTCCCGGGGGGGGGGGGGGGGGGGGGGGGGAGATTCTCATCCTACTAAAAATTCTTGTAAGAATTTGCTGGTATATGTAGAGCTAAGTGAAGCATAAAAACTCCTATGGTTATCAATAAGTATCTTTTTACCAGAAGTGTGATGGTAGCTCACAGAAAGCCAGTAGAACATACCTAATATTTTTTTTTAAATTTTCCTCATTCATTTTTTTGATGAGCAAGAAATTTTAATGAAAGATAGTAAGTAATATCTTTGAAAATCGAGAATTGTCCTCATTGAAAAAACTGTCCCAAAAATTTTCTTTCCATGATCACTTTATTTGGGAGGTCTCTTTGGAGAATCACTTATGAAACAAACATTTGTACTTTTTGATTTTGAAAAATCATAACATGAATGTGATAAAGAAATTCATATCATGTGGAGATCATCTATAATTGTATTGTTTTTAAGAAAAGAGTTTCAACTTTTGTTCCAGTTGCCACACCTTAATTCTGAAAATTTACCAGGCTGGACAGCTCTTGCTTTGAGTCGTAAATATGCGAAGAAGCTTGCAGGTCATAATGTAGAAGATGCAGCTTTTGTCAGGCAGTGGGTTGAGTACGCTGTCACGCAGGGAGTGCATGCTGATGATTCAACTAGTTCCAGTCAAGTCTTGAAGGTAAAACAAAATCTTATGGATTTATATTTTGATCTCAAGGAATCTTAACTGTTAAATCTAAAGAAGAACAGATACGTGAGTTTATCAATGTATAACTTACGATGCGTCACAAAAAAACTGCTTTTCTTTATGAGACTCAAATTCACATAAATCTTAACCATACTTTATCTTTATCTTCATAAAGTATAGTATTGAGATCTCAATACTATACTTTTCCTTTCGTAGTAGTATGTTGGGTGAACCAAAAATTTCATAGTTGAATAACGACTGTGGAAGTACCAGACCTTGTATCTTGGTTTGTGAAGTTGCAAAAATCTTATGTTGCATTTTAATTTTCTGCGGAAGGCCTGATCATTATTCATGCAAAAAGTTTTGTTCACTTTTCCTCCCATATTTCAATAATATTGTTTCAAAGTTCTGGGCAAAGTGTGTCTAGCTGTTTTCTTTTCAAAGATGAAATATGAGCAGACATCTAGTTGTAATTTAGCAGTTGGATATTCTCTCACTAACTTATTGGCAGAGCTCATGTACACCAGAGTCCCTTGTACACAAGCTCTCCATACAGGCCTGAAACATTCAAATTGTATAAGCCAATCAAAGGCAAGTTGGTTCTACGTCCATACTTTTTTTTTCCTCTGTTATGGATCTGATATGTTAAGTGTTTCATTGCACCTAAATGTTTGTAAAGATACAACTTTTTAATTCTGCATGTTGGCACACTGATCTATCAAAGGAACTCATACGGATTCCCATTGATTGATCAATAAGTTTCCTTGGATCACCATCTTACATGGCCAAAATTCATACTGTACCACAAAACATCCCTTTAACTCCTCATACCAATATCTCAGTCCGGAATTTTTCAGCACTGAGGCCCTCTTTCCTCTTTCGGTAAGAATTATGCACAACATTCGTATTTCTCTTATGGGTATTTATTTACTTAGTTTTATTCTCACAGTGTGGTAAAGAATAAAATAATAATGTTTTCTAAATTTTTTTCAGGAAGTAAATAAAGCTTTAGCAGACCAATCATATATCGCAGCCAATTATTTGACAGTAGCAGACCTATTTTTGTTCTACGTTTTACATCCAATCGTGGTGAGCAGCTCTTTTATTTCTGTCCTATGTAAATATAAAAAATTTACCCATCCAGTGAACAAAAAATCATGTCGTTCATGTTCCTCAACATGTTGGCCTGGTCCCTTCATCTGCATCCCTTGTTTTCTCAAGTCTTTTTGGAAAACAAGCCACAATTCCATATGTACGAAACCTGGAATAAAAAATGGGAGGTCTAATGGATTGGAGAAGGAAAACTCATATTTTGTTCAATGCAATCCATTTGAGGAAAAAGAAAAAAAAAACTATCTCTTTGGAGGGACTGTTCAAGATTTTGAATTCAGAGGTTATCCCTTAATTCTCCCAGAAAATCCCTTCCATCAAAGGACTTGAAACTTCCACTCTCTTTTTATCAAGCTGAGATTCCGTGCTCTTGGCAAACTCTCCGCAACCAAGATTCTTGCCAGCAAAGCAGTGCTTCGCCCAATAAATATAAAATGACTGGAAAAATTAAAAATATTGGTCTTCCTTACATCCCAGTGGAGATCATAAAACTTTTCAAGTTTGTACGCTGTAAACTTGACAAAAGTAAAATTTTAAATGAAACGAATAGTGGAGGTATATGAGGACCTTTCTAAGTAAACAGCATGTGCCCATGTCAACGTACCTGAGATTGTGCAACTTTTCTTTTTTTTACAACCATCCAAAATCCTCCACATTGTACATTCCTCTGTCAAAATATTAAGAACAGTAGAAAGATAATTTGAAGCAAATTTCAGGACAGAGATTACAGATCTCTCCCAACTGAACAGATGGATGTATGCACAATCTTAGCAACATTGACGTAGGTATTTTGTAGTTTATTCGGAAAGGTCCTCACATCCATGCAGATAAAAAGTAACAAGAGTACTTACTATAGCTGATCCTACAGCGAAGATGAGCATTAAAGGTCTCATTGGGCACATCATTTTGTCAAATTTACAGATTACCGAAAAACCCCTTTAATTTTGAGCGAACAAAATCCCAGTAACTTGACAGAACCATGAAAGAAATAACTATTTCTTTCATGACAGAACTTTATCGCATCACTTCTTATTTTCTGTTGAACCATCTGTTTAAATAGTCCAATAGTCTCTTCTATTTAATTGTTTATTGGATATGAGAGATTATTTCTTGATATAAAGGTTACGTAATAGGTCTCTAAAAAGTTAAAGAATGAGAGTGAGCATTAGTTTTAAAGAAAACAACAATCAACTGTTTTTGTGATCTTTTGATGAATTGATTACTGAAAGCAGTACCTAACTCACGGAAAAAAAAATATTTGCTGATTCAGCAATTCAATTGCTAAAAATAGTGAGAGCAATGTTTCAACACAGATTTTACAACAAAAAAATGATACTTTAACCACCCCCGTGGTTAAATTAGTTTACAATGTGGTTAAAGTAGCATTTTTTTGTTGTAAAATCTGCGTTGAAACATTGCACTCACTGTTTTTAGCAATTGAATTGCTGAATCAGCAATTCTTTTTTTTTCCGTGTGTCAACCCTATTCTCCATTACATATTCATCTCAAAATTACTGTTGATGTTTTGACTTTTGAAGAGTGACTCCTGGCCAAAGATGTGCTCTGCCATTGTCACGATCTGTGAATTGTGAGATCAAGCATTTTTTCTGCTTTGCTAAGGAAAAACGTCGCATGAACATTCGTGAGTTGCCAAATTTCTCCGGATAAAACGTGTATTTTTGAAATTAGTTTGAACATTTTTCCTTGAAATTTTCAGATATTTTAGACAAAATTTTGAAAAAATTATCTGAAAAATTTGAAGAACAATATTTACAATTTTCCCAGAAAATTAGTTTTTTTTAAGAAAATATTGCAATGGCTAAAGCGGCGTCTTATACAGCGTTTTTCCTTAGCACGGCAGTCCTACCAACATGGTTTGTCTGACTAAAAATAATTCCATTATGATTAGACTCGGTCATCTTGTACATATTTGTGGCAAAATAACCCTCATTTTTTATTGATCTATCGAGTTAGCTAATTAATGTGGGCTGCCAGCTTTTTTGAGCTTTGGTTTCATTACTTTCCCAACATTACTACATCTACTTTCACCTCCTCTGAATCACTTGTTGTCTTCTTTCCAGGCATCTATGACTTTTTACGAGAAGGAAAAATATATTAATTTATCTCGATGGTTCGATCATCTACAGCTGGAGCCGAACATTCGACAAACAAGGCCTCTAGTCACATTTAGCCGAACTCTTTTATACTCTTAAGATCAGGTAATGATTCTGTATTTCTGTGCAATAAATCTTCATGTCACCCATATTGACTGCATACTACTCCTATGATGGATCAGATCTTCATACTCTACTAATAATATTTCATGAAATTTTCCTTCTCATGGTTTTTCCAATTAAGTTATTTTCATTATCCTGTATTTTACTTGTTGTCAATAAATATATGGCTGGAAAAGTGAGTTAACTTATTTTTAAAAAAAATCCTCAAGATTTAACACCAACTCAATGTGGATCTGTTCACTGAAAATTTTATCTGTGTGTACTTAGATCCCTTTAACCAACCATGGTTATATTTAATTGGACATTATTTTGCAATTAGGAACTACAATATCTGACGCCTCTGTAAAAGCACTTATCTCATATAGAAACTAAAGGCGTACACGTTGTTTCTAAAGTGAGCTGGAAATTGTGGTTTCTAAATGCAAAATGTAATACAATTCTTAAGCTATAATTTAAGGGTATTAATTTTGTTTTTCATCTCATTAACTTGTCTTTTTTTCACGGTTCAGGCTCTCTACGAAACTCCACGAGGTAATGTCATGAATTCCATGCAGCACGCTGTCAAATCAATTTTCTTCTGGAATCCTTCTCAAACAAAATAGGAGCCACTATCATGAGCTTTTCTTCCTTTGTGTAAAGTAATTTTAATGGTGGTTCCCTTCAAATTATTTTTAAAGATTTGATTATTTTCATTTTATTTATTTATGTACATATTCATATTTCAGTGATTAAAATAAATTTTTTCTTTAATATTTTTTCACTGATTTGTGTATGTACCTCCAAATTTTTATTTTATTTTTGCGATGATTCATAAGAAAAGGGACGTAAGTGCAGAAAAACTCAAAATTGAGAATTTGTGTGCAGAAATCGTTCTTCTTGGTTTCAGTGTTTCAGAATTACTTTTCACATTTTTACTCTTAACAGGAAAAAAGGTTCTGGTAGAGAAACTGAAATTTAACTTGATACTCTTTTATGTTTGGGGAAAGAATATTTTCAGCAGAAATCCCAAGTTCAATGATCTAGTAGTCTCTTCACAAAAAAGAAATTGTTGTTGGCGATTCTGAAACGGAAAGGTGTCCTTTTTGCACTTAAATCCTCAATTGAGGTATTGATACCGCTTCACAGAGAAGTATTTCATAAAGACTGCCACTGATAACTCCTGCATGTGACAAATTGAACCCAAGATATAATAGTTTGATTTTTGCAGTTCAAAAAATGCAGTTTTGAGAGAGACTTTTTAGGGTTTTGATTTTTCACATTAAGAGCTAAAAATTTTATAATTGCCATGCCAAATGCTCTCCTTAGGGTCTAACTTAATCTTGCAAACTAACTTGATTACTGAAGACAGAAAGACAGTACTAAAAAGTAGTTAGAATAATTCGATGAAAACAAATGTGAGAAAATAACGAAAAAAATAAGGCTGATACTGACCTTAAAATACCAAGACATTTCAAGGTGGTACCAACCCCCTCGTCAAACAGGAGTGAAAAAAGATTTTTTGAGGGCAGGATGTGTTAAAAAATATGGAAAAATCAGATATATTTGAGAAAAATCAATTTATTATTTAACATATCACAGCCTTAAATTATAATAATCTATGCAAAATTAGTCTTCACAATCTTCCTTTTGAAGGAGTAGTACAATGATTTGGCAATAACAGGGCCCAATCATGATTCAGAACACAATATAACTGTTTAAGAGAGAGAAGTTCCCTCTGCCGACTTGTGAGAAAATTGCATTCGCTAGTGCCTCAGTCAGGTATCTCACAAAATATTCGTTTCTGCTTTCCCTAGAAAAGCAATAAATTTATTTCTTACTGGTTGGCATAGGCCACTTAAAAAGGTCTATACTAGACTCTTCAAAATATATTCTCTTTCAAATATTGCGTAAAAAACAATGCATACAGCAGGAAGTGTTAAAGTCAATCCTTACACGAGATATTAGGGAATGATTTTGAACAAAGATTGAATGAAAGTCAAAGTATACAAATGATAACATTTGTATATTTGCTATGTTAATTGTACACACTTATATCTTGTTTAGGAGTTGCTTTCCACACTACCCTTGGTGTGGTTCGAATTCCTCGTGAAACTTTGAAGAGAGACTATGGGTAGTGCTTTAATTTAAAACTTGTCCAGCGACCTAATGAAGATTTCAAGGATGATACTGCGTTTTGCATGAAATTATGATGAGAAAACATGTATTAGGAATCTCGGTTTATATCCTAAACCATAATCCATTTATGCAGTAAATGGTTAGAGTAAGTTGATTGCATCTGAGTGCTCCCTCCATTAAAAACGAAAAGGGGGACTTTCTAGAAGAAGTCGGATGCCTTAGGTCGCTTGGGCAAATTGAGTTTAAGTAGATCATCAGTGAGTGTATTGGCAGATTTGGAAGACTTAGAAGAGATCTTTACTGGAGCGCGGGGATTCTGCGTGGGTGTCTTGATGCGCAGAGGTTGACCTGGTGTAGAGTCTGGACGTGGCGACAAGAACGGCGTTGTGGACCTGGTGCTGCGGTTGCTGCGGTTTGATGCCGGGCTGTAAGAGGCTTGGAGGGCTTTGTCTGAACCTATACATGTTTTGAGGTGGCTTGATATGAAGCGTTGCGCTGCTGGTGACATTGTACTTAACCTCTCAACTGATAGACCACCGTGTTTCGGTGAGGGGCTGGAACAGAAAGGATAAAAGTTCAATGTGCAAAAATGCGGTATTCATTTCATTAGTTGTTACATCTGAATGACTTTAGAAGACTAGGACCCAAAGATAACTTGAAGTACATAGTCTCTGCTAATGATTGGGGACACATTGGTCAACTAGAAATATATTTAAATAAGCTCATGACAAACAACCTGAGAACACCATTACATGAGAATAGAGTTGTGGTCGCATTCATTGTCATTCCTTAAATGGACCTCATTTTGCAATTTGGAACTACAAATTTTGGCCCGGTTTGAAAACAACGTATGTGCCATTAGTTTCCCTATGCACATAAGTGTTTTTTCACATGAGCCAGACTTTATAGTTCCAAATTGCAAAATGCAGTCCAAATAACTCTTATCCTTAAGGGGCCTCATGTGGCTTACATTATGATTAAGCGAGCTTCAAAGTAGCCTTGAATGTAACATTGCAGAATAGACAATTTTAGTGGACTTCAAGTAAAATTCAGTATTATGATTCAGGAAATGGATCTTCCAAAGGGATTACAATCATTTGCCATTGTAAGAAGTAGACAATACGAATGAAAAATTTTTATGATTTTGACAAATTCTAAGAAGTGTAAACATACCTTAAATTTTGCAAAACTCAAAAAGTATTTACTTTGTATTTTGTACTTTTTGTAGCGGCAGATCATTGTAATCCCTTTTAATGGATCCATTTCCAGACTTGAAGGCTTCCTTAAACCTCCTTTAGTCACAGTGTAAACCTAATAGGATCTCCTCAAGAAAGGAGCTGTTCAAGGAACAACAATGGACACGACTCTGAGAATTAATCAACATGAAAAAAAACTGTCATTCTGATTGGTGGGAGAGTTTCAGTGCTCTTCATTTTACGACCTTCAGGGCAAAAAACGAATCTGCAATTATTTTCTGACTTTCCTTTTTTGAACTTCCAGCGAAAAATTGTTTACCTTTCCAAGGTTTCAAGAATGATAGTCATTTAGGACACCTATGAGGAGAGCTAACTTCAACAAGAGACTTTCACAGAAAAACACATGTTTTCATACAAGGACATCGCTCTCACATTAAAAAACCACTAAAAAAATTTTGAGCGACTTTTTAGCAGTCCTATTCTGTTGCAAGCACTTGACTTTCTCCGAGAATTTTCATCTCCACTCCAAGGGCATGCTCCGATTAAAGTAATTGTGATTCAGAAACTTACGATGCGAGCCTTTTGGCTGCTTCCATGGCTTTGCTTTTTTTGTTGCGATGTCTTTCACTTGCTTTTTCAGCCAGCGCTAAAGCCAACCTCTCCCTTTTAGGAGGCTCAGCGATTCGGAATGATGCTGTTCCTGCACCAGGCCGCAGAGGCGTGTCTCCTCCATCAAGCCGAATAGGTGTGCCTTCAATTTCTCCCCAGGTTATCAGCGGAGATTCGTCAACTCCTAAAAGAAAGTAAACTTCGGATAAGAGGATACACAGTTTGAACAGAAAATTTAGATAAAAAAATACTTTTGACAGCAGCAAGGACGCAAGGCTACTGGGAGTCCTTTAATTTTGCCCATTAGGTATATAACTTCAGATTTTTTGCTTCTTAACAGTAGAATTTGGCATGGAATTTTTTAGATAAAATAAGAGAATGCTAATGAAAAGAATGCAGTAAATTTAATCAAATCCAGAGATGCAGAAATTTCCTGATGACATGATTATGGCTACATGGTAACAAAACATGGGAGGGCTTAAAACTTTCTGGACCCCTATTCAAACCTAACCTCTTCTTTCAAGTCGCAATTAATGACAATACATAATTGAAAAGTACTTTTCAAACTGACAAGTTTTTCATTGCCAGGTTCAATTTTGGACATAATATACTTCTCAAACAGAGAATTTTAAAAAATTGAACCAGTGATGACTGAGTTATTAGATTAATGAGAGAATATGAGAGAAATGGGTCTTTATCACCCGTTGATACCGTAAATAAATAAATATAATCGTGATACTTGGTATAATCGTGAGAAAATATTAAAAAGAGCACTTGAGGAAGAGCAACTGATCTGATCTCTGCGGAAGCTCTCTACTAATTTATGATTCCAAATCCTTATATTTTTATAGATATTGCTCACATCTCTAAAATCGTAAAAAGTGGTATGATACTTGCAAAATGTGCATTTTCAAAATAAAATGGTGATCAAAGAGAAATGAGGGTCCTCCTGAAATGAATTAATTTCAGCCATTCAAATTTTAATACATCTTGTTTTATTAAAACAGTCTCAAAAAGCTTTCATCGATGGGAAATTACAAAGAGCCTCCCTAAAAATGGCCCCTTTTCGGGAACCTGGGGATTTCATTCGTATGTGGCTTAAATGAAACCTTATGATGAGACAAGCCTCCAGTAAAAATTTTAGCTTGAGTATATGTCTTGTTTCCGAGATACAGCATTGCAAAGTTGGCAAATTTGAGCTTTAAAATTCTCATATTTTTATGGATTTTCTTCCAAAAACCAACTTCAAAAATGACTTTACAATACTTACACAAGGTGCACACGATAAATTATAATATAAAAAGTCTCCAGTAAGAATTTTGACTCATGCGTAAGCCTTGTTTTGGCAGTACAACGTTGCTAAGTTCACATTTTTCAGCTTTAAAAAGCTCATTTTTTAAAGTTTCTCATTCACAAACCGCTATTACTGAAGATCGAACTGTATTTTGGGGCATAGAATCAACAATTAGTGATACTCGTAGATGCATGGTATAATTTATGAAAGGATACGATAATACAGTGTTGCAAAGTTTTCAACTTGTATCTGGGAAAATGTCTATTTTGTGTTATTTTATTGAAGACAAGATTGAACAATTGTTGATAAGTGATATTGTGAAACAAAGAAATGAGGAGGACTTTTGTCAATCCTAGGTGAAAATTGGAATGAAAATGGCACTGTTGCCAATTTTATTTAAGTTTCTCTTAACATTCCATAATAAAATAAGTTTAAAATAAGGATACTTCCAATAATTGTCTGATTTTAAAACGTAATCCAAGTGAATTTATGGCATACAATGAATGGCTCAGCATCAGTGTTGCTTTCAAAATCTAAAAAATTCTACCTTGCCTTGGTTGTCAATTTTACTTTTTTTTAGGCAGAATGCAAAAACGAACATAAACTATGGAAACGCTCCAGTTTTTTGAGTACAAATAAATCTTGATACAGACAATACATTCATTGTTCCTTAAAGAATAGAATATCTTCGACTTAAGAATTACAAATGATGAAAAAATTAAATATGAAAAAATAAATTAAATAAATAAATCTATAGAAAAAGAAATTAAAAGAATTAAATACTTAAAATTATTAAAATATTGTTGCATGGATTTGTCAAAAATTATTATTTCGGCATAGCTACTAACTATTTTTTCATTAATAAGTTGTTAAAGTTCCATTTTTGTTGAGGGTTGTCCCCATAGTTTTAAGATCTCTGTGTCACAGTATGACAGCATTCCGAAGAGACCAGGCTATTGTCATGTTTCATACTTGTATTTCAAAATGGATTTAAGCATTCACATTATGATCTCGGCACTGGATGTAAATTCTTGGTAGCATTCGCTGACCCCTCCATTCTGATAAAAAATACATCCATCTCCCAGTGAAATATATCTGGAAAAAAGTTGCATTTTCTCAATACGCAACTGTGCAGTGTCTTGGCAGTGCCAATCATAACAAGCTCGTATATGTATAGAGCATGTTGAAAACATATCTTTGATCCAGATGCCTCAAAATAATTGAGATACTTGGTAAAAGTAAAAAATCGGCAACATGTTGAGGTACTTGCTATATATTTGAAGGCAAGACTATACTCACGTATCAATCGAAAAAAAATATTTTCACGGATATTCATAAACAAATATAAAAAAATCACAAAAGACTAAACAAATTACCAAAAAAAATTAAACAAAATAAAAAAAAGTTAAAAAATTAAATTAGAATCTTTATTTTAAAATCATTTTATTATTTTTGTTTGAAAATAATTATGAATAAACTTGGCAGCAGTATTTTTTCCAAAACCAATCGTTTCCTGGGACTGACATCAGCCCTTGATATTTTGCCTTGATACGAGTTAAGATACCCATTGAAGTCGTGTTCAACAAGAAAAAATCATAATCCATACAGAGTTCAAAGTTTTAAGCATGGCAACGCTGTATCATCACCGGTCAAAGAATTCTTCTTGAAATACAAACATTCATCTACAGATGACATAAATGGTTGGTTTCCTGCCTCAAATCGTGATTAAATTCTACGAAAGTTGCTTCTTAAACACAGAACTCAAAAATATAGACATTTTTAAAGCTCAAATATATAAACTTTGCAACCCTGTATCATTGAAACTATACTTGCATTTTGAGTTAAATTTTAAGGAAAGTCTTAATCTATCATAAAATTGCATCTAAACCCCAAAAACATATCTTTTAGCGGTCATTAAGTTCGTTTTTAAGTTAAGAAACTTGATAAAATTAACATTTTTTATAGGTTTTTATGTCAACTTTGCAACGTTGTTTTAACAGAATTAGTAGTATTAATGTTTCAATTGAAATATGCATTCGAAAATAATACTAACATTTAATAAAATGTCACAAAATATCATAAAACATCCAATTGAATCGTTCTGAGAAAATAAGATACCTGAGAATATGAGAATTTTAAAGCTCAAATATGCCAACTTTGCAACGCTGTATCTCGGAAACTAGACGTATACTCAAGCTAAAATTTTTACTGGAGGCTTACCTCATCATAAGGTTTTAAGCCACAAACGAACGAAATCCCCGGGTTCCCGAAAAGGGGCCAAAAAAGGCCCTTTTTTAGGGAGGCTCTTTCCTCAGGGTGATCTCCCTTGTTTCCGATATACTACATACAAGGTTGAAAATTTAGGGTACGGTTACTAGAGGTTATAGGTGGCCTTTAAATCTTAAGCAGAATTCAAATCCTGGAAGGGAACTTGAAAAGTCAATGGCAATATCCATTCGTGGAAATCGCTTCTTTTTTATTCTATAGAGGAAATACTACTAAAAGTATTTGCTAGACATTCTCCTTGAATTTTCATCTTGATTAAAAGAAAATCCAAAGACATTTTCCAGAAAAAGAAATTGTAAGTTTTTTTCAACAGGTCAAACACTGTGAGAGACATAATAATGTCACAGTAGATTTGACAGGTTTTGTTACAAGAGACTTTGAGGGGCAGTAAGGCTTGATTTCTTCAGAAGAGCTAGGAAAATATCTGTTGGACATTAATGAATGACAAGGTGAAAGATTGCAAAGTTTGAAATTTACCAGGTGCCGGTGAGGGAGTTTTCACAAATGAGAAGCCGTTGACTTTAGGCGTGGTTCCCAAGACCACTTCTTTGCCGTCAACATCAATTTTTCCTTCCAAAGTTCGTGCTTGCATTTGAGCGACGTTGTGTAAGGTCTCCTTGTTTTGTTCTTCGTTGAATGGGCAGTGCTCAAGTCTTGTACTTGCATGATTGATGGATTGGCGCCTTTTGGACATTTCTAACCTTTCTTCTGGAGTTAGTGGAACACCTGCTCATTATGAAGTACACGATTAGTTTTCCAAATTTTTCAAGATAAATAAAAACTGAGCGACAAAAATTTTAGAATTGCAATCATCCACAAGGAAAGGGACACAATTTTTACAAAATTTCCTGGGAAAACTTCAAAGTTTTTTACGGCCTATTCCCATAAAGTTGGGTCAGAAACTGTGCTTTGAGGATTCCGACGAAAAACTCCTCTTCGTAGCCTAAGAATAAATTGCTAGTGGTTTAGTTCTTTTACCGCAATGGAGGATGTCAAATTCCACTATTCTTTTACTATTTTGAGTCCCAAATATGGCAGATTAAACCCTTGGACTTGTTTTATCCCAGGTGTTTTTCATGAATTGCTCATTTCAAATAAGAGTCCGTCATTACTCCATGTCAAAATATTCACAAAACATTCCTTTATACGCGGTGTGACTATGTAAATTTTAAATTTTTTGTTATTGAGCTCTCTACCTAAAACTTGAAGGTGAGTTTCGAACACTGGCTCAGACCATCTACTTTCATAGAAAAAGTGACTGAATCTAATAGCCGGATAAACAATCAACATTAAAGAAAAAAAGTAAATGCAATTTCCACTCTATCTTGGCGGTTGGTTTGATTACTGGACACTGATTTAAACCTTATTTTCCCATAAAATGAAAATATCTTTTGAACTTTCATGAATCTCTTTCCTTCATTTGAATCTCATTTTTGAACAAAAATGAGGAGGGTTGTCTGTGTGAGAAGAAAATTCTGTAGAAAAAAATATGCAACAACTATACAATACCTCCAAATCAACTAAATTATTCACAGGGGGTAAAAACAAAGCTATAGGCTGTGTTAAATCCTGAGGAATGCTGAAACTTACCGTCAGGAACATACATGATGTAATTTTTGTCCTTGAAAGTCCAAGTGTCCAGATTGAGCGGCTTTGGGGCAGGATCTTTTTGTTCTTCAGTTGACGGTAGTGCCAAAAGTCTTTGTCTTTCTTCCTCTGGATTTTCTGCCTCTTTGTACAGCCAAGGATGCTAAAATCAACACATTTTGGTATTACTTGAGCAAAATATTCACTAAACTGGGACATTATTGCTTCAAAAGTTTTGACTTCCGTCTGTAACTTCATTTCTAAAATATTTCTTCAACTTCTAGGTAAGTACTTAGAACCAGTTCCTTTCAATGGAAGTAGGCATCTTGCTGAATGAGTTTTGGTTATTTGAACCTGAGAGCCAAGAAATTCCATCAAACTGGCTTGGATAAGTAAGGTTGGGGTACCTTAGGGTGCAGCTTATTTTCGTCATGTAAGAAAATCGACGAGGTCCGGGTGGCAATCAATGCTATCTATGAAAATAATAGGCTGTAAAAAATTTGAGCCACTTTGAAGCTTTTTTAGCTGATGCTCAAAGGGATCAAAACTACGGGCAAAATTACATTGGTTTAAATGGGCGGAAAAACGCTTGATCTGCGTAAATGCGTTTTTTGGATCTAAAATACGCTTAAATGAAGAAAACCTGACCAACTCTTGAAGAGGCATCTAAGGGCCCATTCGAAACGAGAAAATCACACTTTTGACCCATGGGTGAGGGTAGGGGGATCACTCGAGTGCAAGATAAAATATATACATCAATTTCGTTCCAGGCTCTAGAAATAGTATGTGAGGCAACATTATAAGGGGCCAAGTATAGTTCTCAAGGGCTAAAACAACTATTATACATTATTTCTCATCAAGTTGTGAGATAAATTTGCCTCTTCAACTTCGGAACACTTATTTTGAGTTCGATCAGAAGCGAATTCTTAGCTCCGGGCGCGGCGCCTCAAAACCGGCTACGCCGTGACCCCCCTGTCCCCACCCATGGGTCCAAAGTGTGATTTTCTCGTTTCGAATGGGCCCTTAAATGCCTCTCTAAGAGTTGGTCCGGTTTTCTTCATTTAAGCGCATTTTAGATCCAAAAAACGCATTTACGCAGATCAGGCGTTTTTCCGCCCATTTAAACCAATGTAATTTTGCCCGTAGTTTTGATCCCTTTGAGCATCAGCTAAAAAAGCTTCAAATTGGCTCAAATTTTTTACAGCCTATTATTTTCATAGATAGCATTGATTGCCACCCGGACCTCGTCGATTTTCCGACATTACAAAAATAAGCCGCACCCTAGGGTACCTACTAAAGGTTCTGTTGTAACTATCTCTTGTATTGTTCTGTTTGTTCACCTCCATGTATGAGAGGTTGAAAATGAAATGAAAAGAAAAATAGACAAGTTTCTATTCTTTGAACCCTTCTTGGAATGCTTGCTCCATAGACCTTGACTAACATTTCCTGTTGCCGAATATGAACTGATGGATTAAAATAAATTCAAACGTTTTAAATGACATTTAAGTACGTACCTTTAATCGGTGTCTGATTTCAGCTTTCTTCATAATTTCAGTGAAACTTTCATTGTCCTCACTGGTATGGGCGCTTAGAAACTGGTCTAAACTTAGATTTTTATCTGTAAAAATTAATAAGAGAGAACTTAATTCCGAGATCACTAAAAAATAAGCTATGAAAATAGGGTAAGAAATGAGAGGTCAACTTCCCTTACTTCCCAAAGAAAGTGGGACTTCAATAATTACTTGATGTAGTCCTCTAAGTTAGAGAATATTATCGACAATAAATCTGTAAAACTGTATGTCTCAGTTGCAGTTTTTCGAAATCTCCACTTCTATTAAATTTGTTAAAAGGAGATTGAAGCAACAGCCTGGCTTGAAATGTTTACAGAATATTCTTCTGATGGAGAGGGATTTTATCTAACTTTTAAAGAGATGACGATGAGTGGTTTTCCATAAAGGAAATGAAGTACGACAGGAAGTCTACTTGCAAGATTTCCTGAATTACTTGGTTTCCCGGACCGAAGGAAACAGTGTGCCAATTCATCCATCATTTTCATGTTAAGGATTTTAATAAAGAAAAAGGTCGCAAACCTTTATTGCTATTTTTGTCCAGTTTGTTAAAAGCTGTTTCTTCACTTGGATCCTTGAGCTCAAACTGTTCATCACTGGTTCTTGAACTTGCAACCGGAGTCTCAAAGGTTGCGGGGCTTGAATCTGAAAATACAAAAAAATCAGAATTCAAATCCTTTCAGTTTTTATCTTCATTCATGCATTAGTATTACAAAGTTTTCCCTGGTCCCCTGCATAGAGATATTTTGATTTGATTTTTTTGACCACTATACCTTTGGTAGGTACAGCATGATTTGGCAACAATTTGGCAATAATTATCATCACAAAAAAGCTATTACCTATTTTGAAAATTTTTAAAGAGTATTCTCTCAACATTACCTTCCCTTTTATCAGGTGTTGCGTATGGATATGGTTAAAACACATGGCACTCATTGACACTTGAGTAATAACTTTCTCTCTCAACAGGTTATTTCAGTGGATATCACAGATACATTCCAGGAGATGAAACGATCAACCTAAACAGTATTTCAAGAAAAAAACCAACACAAGTACTTACGTCTATCCGTGGGCGGCTTTGATCCTGAACTATATTTGGCATAAACTTCCTGAAGTTTACGGACATCATTGTGAAGTACAGCATCGAGATATGCATTTTGAGCTTTTAATTTCTCCAAATCCGGAAAGAAATCTCTCTGGATGATTTTCCCCATTCGCTGAAAAACAAGACAGTGAGAATAATTAAAGGATCTGATTACAAAATTAAGTCATTTTCCATAAACTCTAGGATGCAACTGTTAGAAACAATGTTATTCACAAGAGTTATCATTCCATGTGGAATATCGGCACGAGAAGTGTCTGAATCAATCGATGTCAAAAACCTAACACATTGAAAAACATCATGCAAGTCAACAGTTAGTCCAATACTTGTTTGAATTACTCAATGCCAAATGGTTAGTGTTGCTTTTCTATACTTAAAATGGAGCAGTGCCGAGGCCGACCATTTGGCATTGATGTAGTTCGATTCCCGAACTGCCCCAAGTGGTTTACTTCAGATGCTCACACTTGAAGAGACCAAAGATGCATTGTCACAGCAAGTTGCTCCGAACCTCTTGGAAACAGAATTACTTAGCCAATGCCAAACGGTCGACATTCCTAGATTCTGTTCGAATAATCCGGTGAATTGAGAGTTTAAAGATGGATGCCAAATGTTTCGACCAAGTGCTCAACAAACTTGTGGGGTCAATGGGACTACCAAGTTGCCTTTAGTGTGTAAAAGAAAAACCAAACAGTATCAAACATATTCATTTCAACAGCGCAACTTAAAACTTTTAGAGCCCGCTCATTGTATGTTGTGACAAACATCAATCTCCGATTAGCTCTGAATTTGCACAACTCAACAGGTCACACACACACACACACATGTAGTTGTTTGGTGGTACCACTGGTGAATGGTGACGTAATTAATACTTTGACGTTTATCTCAACATACAATGCGCGAGCTCTACTATTTATGGGTATTGGAAAGAAGCATTCAATGAAGGTCATATCCATGACTATTATCCATGTTTACATTCACTTGAGCGATCTGTCAATGTACTGAATTTCATAAGAAATCAACTTGCCCACACAGAGATCTGCTACTTATAGCGGACAGTAAAGTGATTATCGAAGATTTACAAGGTCGCTTTGGTTCCTTCGCATTTTAAGAAAGTTACACAGCAAAACTTACCTCTAAATACTCATCTTCTTCTAGAACTTTTTTCCCATGCTTCAGTACCTTCTTAGGAGGAACTAAAGGCTCCTTAAATATTAATTTGTCATCCAGCTTCGGAGTGCTAACGGTGGAGCAGCTTGGCTCCTCGGAAGAGTCTGAGGACATATTGCTGGGGTGTATTCCAAAGAAAATGCAATGTCAGAACACTGAATATGGTATTAAAAACTACTGTCCATATTAGTTCATGGAAGAAAAAGTTTGGTGAGTTAGAATATTGATGATATTTTATGAATGAATGCGAAGACAGTACCAGGACGGAGAGGGTTTCAGTTTAATTTGGGCTTTGGTGGAAGCAAGCAAATAGATGGGCCCTTTGTCACGGTTGAGGAAGTGCTTATAATATCAAGGAAGAAATTTAGTTAGGAAAAAATGTAAGAATCACCAACGGAAATTAAGACAGAATTAAATTTTTAACAATTACGTTTTCTCACGACACAATGAGATGGAATAAACACAACAGATGTCAACATAACCTAAAAAACCTGACAACCAATCAAAAACGTTCAGTGATAAAAAAAAGTGATAATAGTTGTGTTTACAGTTCACTGACAAGTCAAAGCTTTCGTGAAATTCTTGTGGAAAGGAAAACTTGTTGAACTTTCGAAACTTAAATTGTCCAATTACTCTCGAGCAGGAACTTATTCTTTTAAAAATGCTCTACGCTGAGTAAAAATTGTGCTGTATTATGTGATACTTTATACATAGCCAAACGAATGATATCGTCGGCCATATTACATTCTCATCCATTCATTTGTTTCTTTATGGGACACTCATCATCAATTAGTGTTAATTATTGAAACATATCGTGCGATGTCCATCCAGAATTTATTCCACAGATTTTTCTTCATTTTCACTTAACTATGGACTTTTCCTCGGAGTGAGTACCTTGTCAGTCATGGCGTGCTGGATGTCCCAACTGTGTCGCATATGATAAGTATTAATTTCTGCTCTTAAAACTTAATTCTCAATTCTGTTGTTTGCTTTCTGGGAGTTCAGAAAAACTAATGAACTCTAAACAGCCGAAAATGCCTGCCTTGAAGGATGCCAACATCGTCAAAATCGCGGTTGAAATGGACGACCAAGTCCCTCAACTGATCGAATTCAATCAGAAACAACCTCTGGCTGCAACAATTTTGGAGTTGTGTAATGCTTGGGATCTTCCAGATGCGAGTTTGTATGCTCTTCAGTTTTCGGAAAATAATTATCAAAATTATATAACGGAGAAAAATCGGAACGAAATCAAGAATGGCTCAGTTCTCAAATTGACTTTCTCTCCATCCAAGACAGCGCATGATATTCTCCACAAGCTCAACACGGGGACCAACGAAGAGAAAGTTCAAGCTTTGCAGAAATTATCAAAACTGAGCATTGATACTACCTTTGCTCACGAATTCATATCGAAACAAGGTTTACAGTTGATCGTCAGCATGATCGAAGGCGGCAAGTGCAAAGGCGCAGTTCTTGCGTATTCTCTAGTCTCTTTTGTCGAGTTAATGTACCATGGGATAGTATTTTGGGACATTTTAGAGTGCCCTTTCATTCAGACTGTGGCCAGTTACGTTAACAACCAGTCAGCGGATGCTCAAGATCATAAGATTGTTCAAGCCTCTTTGTCCATCCTGGAAAGCATAGTTTTGAACGGCAATGCAAAGAAATATGAGCTAGTTGAAAAGGAAGTTACTTTCCCTAATTTAGTAGCTCACCTACACAACTCAAATCCAGTTGTTCAGCAGAATGCAATGGCTTTAATTAATGCCCTGTTCCTGAAAGCGGATTTGGCCAAGCGGAGAGCAGTTTCAGCGACACTGTGCTCAAAACAAGTTCGGAATATCATTCTCAGCAACATTATCCAGCCCTCAACTGAACAGGTAAGCAATATGTATCAATTTCCTCCTCCTCTCATATCTTCAACTGAATTCTCTACGCTAATTGAAGAGAGGCACATAACTTGTAATGAAGCATAGTTCAAACACAAGCTGTTACACTGATTTTCAAAGTGGGAAACCCTGTATCTTTGTTTGCGATATTGCAGACTTCCTGTCGTACCCAAATTTTTTTTTTTTGGAAAACAAGCCAACGTAATCTCTCGAAAACTTCCGGAATTTTTCGCCTCTCTTAGCAGCAACTATTAGAAGAACAAAAACTCTTTTGCTTTGTACGAAAGGTGCCAATTGAACACATTGTAAAAGTTTAACGGAATTTCAAATTGAGCTCCTCCAAAGAATTAGCTTCAGCATGTAGAAAGAAGGCTCAGAGCTCTTTTGGTCTTTGCGACTCATAGATTTTTTTCTCCTTTCAGATTGGCGCTGAGATGGCACATCAGTTATATGTATTACAAACGCTTTCATTGAGTCTACTAGAACAACGAATGAACTCAAAAATGGACCCTCAGGATCAAGACGCTCATGAAAAAATTAAGGTATTATTTTTATGGATACTTTTGGAACCATCTGTCTTCCTTTCCATTGCTGCTAAAAGACTGCAGTTCCATTATACTGATGGAAGCATTTCTTTTTAAGTCATTAATTTTTCAACTTTTCCCAGATTTTTCTTTGGAACATCTTTGTTCTGCAAATACGGTTATTTAAGTAAATCAAACTCTACAAGACTTCATTCAAGGTTTTATAGAATGCACTTACAAATTTTTAAAGTTTCAGTGTTGCTCAGTTTTCTATGTAGAAAACAAAAAATCAGAGATAATTAGGCGTTTCATATAGAAAGGCTGATTCAGGTTGAATCCATATAAATTACAAACGACTAACTAGTAAAGAAAAGTGCAGTCATAACCGGATGTTTTTATGCTAAAGAGAACCATGTTGCATGCAAACCCTATTCACCTAGTTCCTTTTAGTATAAATATATCCAATTAAGAAGCTTGAAGTTGGGATTTTTTTTTCTATCTTTCTATTTCCGAAAATATAAGTAACATATCAAAACACCATTACTTTGGTTATATAGAAATGTTGTCATGTTCCTCCAGAATTCCCCTCATTGCAGTATGAGCTCTGCTGAAGTGCACTGTATCATGAGATGTTTCTTGCATCTATGATAACTGGTTCCAAATGCATAATCTCAAATACTGGAATTCGTGTTTTCACAGGAGCTGAGAAAAATTGCGTTTGAAACGGACAGTAATGCAGGCAATGACTCTGCTGTTCGAAGACAACTGGGAGTTTTTGCCAAAGATTACAAAAAACTAGGGTTTAAGTGTGATATCAATCCAGCGCAAGATTTTATGGAAACGCCCCCAGGCATGCTGGCTCTCGACTGTATGGTGTACTTTGCGCGCACCCACACAGAAAGTTACACAAAGGTGAGCCTTTCTTTTGATTTTTTATTTTTTGTATCACCATTTTAAAGCAGTTCAAATCATATAATTTTGTACAACCACACCACTATAAACTGGAAAATACTTTAAACCGTATTTTGGTTAAGGATTCATTCAGCTCGGAGCATCTTTTATGAATATATTTTTGAGGAATACTCAACAAGTGACTGTAATATGAAATATCATCAGATTTCTTTGGAGGCACAAAATGTTGGTAAACCATCCCTATTATGTTTTATAATATGGTAGGAGTCCACACAGCATGTCCGCTAAAAATACTGAATCTCTATCGATTTTTGATAAAATCTACTCAACAAAGATTCAATTAATGGGTAAAGAATTGATCTAAAAACTCCTAAAACTGCAACTTGCTTGCCTTTTTTTCCCTTCTTTTCTTTTTGAATTGGTGGACCAATTCAAAACTTTTGGGACAGTGTTTGCACATTCATCTACATTTCAATTCCATTTTATTAAAAGAGACTTATTGTTTTCTTACCTAAATACTAAATTAGGTCCTCTTATTAGGTTCGTTGGCAGAAATTTACCTCATTCGATTGGGGAATTCTATCAGCTGTCTCCAACAAACAACTTCATCTTTTTAAAAAATGTGGATTTGTGACTTCTCTGTATTTAGACTTGGGAAAGTGGCCTTCCTGTTAGTGTGGATAGATTTAAATTACAAGCACTTGTTTTTGAGCAGTATATGCTGAAACCAATACTATGTGAGACAGTTAAATGCTATTCTTGACTCTATTACTCGTTTGCTGGTGTGATTTTGCATTTAAAGTGAAAATCTTAGGTGATGAGTTAAACTATAATGCATTTTATTTATTTTTAATAAGGAAAAAAACACCAAAAATTCAACCAGAACTGTAAGTAGGTAAAACTAGGAGGTAGTTCAGCATTTGAGCTATTTTTAGCTCCTGAATGAACATTTATCGGAGCGAAATTGTTATCATGTCACACAGTGGCATGGCGTGCTTTGCGATATATCGTTCAATCTGCTATTTGAATGGAAAAGGATCGATATTAAGGGTATTTGCGGCGAATACCTCAATAATCGATTCTTTACCATAGTTACAAATGGGAAAATAATGGATCATTCACACCTCGCCACTGACGTCACAAAATACAGAATTTTAATAATTTTAACTTTCAAGTATAGAAGCAGCATTTGAAGAGGAAGAAACAAGAAGAGTTTGTAGACTTGATAAGTTATTTTTCCTAAAATATTGAGAACTCGTGAGCTTTTTGCCCTCAATGTACAAAATTTTGTTAACTATCAAAATTTGACTACCTGCAAGGCATTTGACAGAATGCCTGATTTGACTAATTGCCTGCGACATACGAACTATTGTCTTAATTTTTCATGTCAGACAATACTGTGCTTCTAACATATTTTTAAACATAAAGGTAGTGAAGGTATCTTTAATTTTAATAAGCAAAAGAATGAAAATATTGTAGCCATGATGATGGCTGTGCAAGCTGAAAAGTATTTTCCAGCATGAAATAGAAATAATAACAACAAAAAATGAAGATATCATGGCTACAATATTTTCATTCTTCTGGTTCTAATATATTTGGTCACAATTACCTACTCAAAATTTTCATGCTGTTTTTTTCTTGTGGTTGTAGGTTGTCCTAGAAAACTCGTGCCGAGCAGATGAGCATGAATGTCCTTTTGGACGAACTTCAGTTGAACTGGTCAGATTGCTTTGCGAGATCCTTCGAATCGGAGAACAGCCTTCGGAACAAGCCACAACGTTCCACCCTATGTTCTTCACTCATGACCATCCTTTCTACGAGTTTTACTGTATATGCATTGTGCTTCTGAATAAAACATGGAAAGAGATGCGTGCCACTATAGAAGATTTTGTAAAGGTAAGGCCTTTCTTTTGACTTTGTTTAATGAGTTTTACTTTTTACTGTCTTCAAAAGAAATTATGTATCTGTTGAATTGGTCTCCCATAGACTTTACCTAGAGTGGAAGCATCCGTTGTTTCATGAAAAAAGTTGCCCTAAAATCCAATAAGTACCAAGAAAAAAATTCATGCATTATTTTGCGTTTATCTCAAGTTTTTCTTTTAGAACTAACAGAGGAAGATTGATTTTTCCTTCATCTTTTCATTAAACTTTCTCTGCATGAAAGTAAAATAATTAAACTAAAGAACTCAAACAACCACCTATCGAAAATAAAATGAGGAACGATGTATGCATTCCAAGAGTATCAGGCTCCCATTTATTCAAATTTTTTTATTCTCTCTTTCCATCATGAAATATCAGAGCTGTGTGAATTTTTTCAAGGCTCGAAAGGAGATGTTTTTCATACTACAATATGATGATTTTTGCTGGGGTTGATTTTAAATAAACCTGCCCCAAGCCCTGAGTACTATATTGATGGTAAAGCTGCAGAAATGTGTATTTCGGTTTGTAGCGTTGCAGACTTTCTGTCATAATTCATTTTTTTTACATTAAAAACTACTATTTGCCGTTTCTGGAAAAAATCGGTAATTCCTCTTCTCTGGGTAAAAAATACTCTGTAAAACTTTCTAGCCATCATGTTAGTTTGGTCTGTTTTTAAGAAATAAAATAGTATGTAGCTGCGATATTGAAACACTGCATCTGAGATTCGCATCTTTGCAGTTTCATTGTTGATACAGCTGAATGAAACTTTTGCTCATTAGTAAAGTCCTAAAATTGATGGGAGTGGTTTAATTATCTGCGGAAGCTTTCAGGTACAACCATAAAATCAGGAAAGCTACGTGTTTTGTGTCTGTTGTGAAGTTTCTCAGTTTATTTTGCAGCTAATTTTTTTCTGACCACTTGACAAAGGAGTCAATGTGCCATAAATTTTGGAACAATTTTAATCTTTCACTCTCAGGAAGACTTGAAAGATATCAGGATAATTTGAGGGTAATAATAGTAATAGCCTCTGTATCATTGTACCTCCTCGAAAAAACCTTGAGATATTTATTCGAGTGTTATCTCAATGAAGTAATTAGCAATTTTTATCACACTCTCTCAATTACTGCAGTTTCTTCTGATTAATCTTGAATGCAGATAATTTTATAAAGGAGTTGTAAAGACACTTCACCCACCTTCCCAATGTTCGGTTTTATCTGCAGACACTATTTTCCTCCATAATTGCAGAGCATACCTTCCAGCGAGTAATTCTGGAAACTAGTATAAGTCTCCTACAAAAAATTTCCTGTGTTTTAGTGTCCTTCTTTCCCTTGCCTGTCGTTCATTGCGAGAGATTTCTCCTTAATATTTTTTCAAAATGATCAATTGGAAGAGTATGCCTACTGATTTGAACTTCAAGAAAATGAAAGTAAGACCTATTTTATCATCAAATGTTTTCTAATATGTAGTAAAATAATGCAAGCACTGTTTGAGTGTTCCATACCAGGAGTACATTTTCAAAAGGTAAAGTACACCATCGAGATTTCTCATGGGGTAAAATACAAACCTGGCACAACCTTCTTTATTTAGTTATTCCTTATTTAGTTTGTACATATTAATTCATTTATAGTTATCAATTTCTTGGTTTTTTTTTCTTGTTTTGTCCTAAGAGTTTTTCAGAAAGGACTCATGAGTCGCTGAAAATTCACCTCTAAATTTGACAATTTTTACTCTTTATTTTTTATTTTTTTTTTTTTAAAAAAAATTATGAATGGTAATCAACTTTTTGGCATCTATTTATTATTTATATTTATTTTTTGTATTTTTTTCTTTATTTATTAGTTTAATTCTTATAAAAAGATATACGGGGCCACAAGGGCCCCAAGACATACCTCAATGACACCAATACTACTTAACTAAAATTTGGGTCTGGATCTTATTACAATTTAATTTAACAAAAAAACAAAAACAATAAATTGAATAGAATGGAATAGAATTAAAAATTGAAATTCAGCAAAAAGTGCCATTAAAAAAAAAAAACCCCGTGAATTTACTACATAATATTGTTTCAAGGTGTGAAGTTTTTCCTCCATGATTCTGATTTTTAAGACCTTAGACTGTAAATAGACTCCTCGTGCTTTTCAAAGAGATTCTGAACAGATTCTCTCCTATGATTCTCAATTTTTTTTCAAGATTACCGTTTTGATAGTTTCTTATTTATTACCCATTTTTGAATTGCAGGTGTTCAGTGTAGTTAGAGAGCAAATCACGCGAGCTTTAGCATGCCAGCCTACCAGCATGGAGAAATTCAAAGCCAAACTACAGTTATTGACTTACTCAGAAATCACAAATCTTTGGCAGCAGGAGAGAACAACGCGCGAGGAATGGGAAAGCCACGCTCAGCCGATAGTAGAGCTTAAAGAAATAATCATGCCTGAAATCCTGGATCTTATCCAGAGAAACAGGATAGGTTATTTGGTCGAGGGAACTAGGTTTACTAAATATTCCCCCCGCGGACAGGTAAGCTCATATCTTGTCTAATCTTGTCAAAAATGTCTATTTTCGGACTTTACTTGGACTGCAAATATTTCACCCTCTACATCGGTTCAAAATGGCTTAAAGAAAATCCTTCAAAAATTTCTGTTCATTTAAAGAAACTCTTGATGGTGGGCATCACCCTTAAAATTTTGGAGAAATAGTAAAGTTATCAGTAATTATTTTGGAAAATTTCTCTCCACACAAACTGAAAATGCCACAATTATTTTATTGCTATGTTTTCAAGACAAAAAATGTGCCCAGGATTGAGAAATGGTCACATTTCAATCATAAAGTTGGAGAAATCAATAGTTACAAAGAGGTAATTCTTGACGCCGTGCAAAGAAATGTGTATGAAATTCATATATTGTGTGTACAAAAATATACCTACCCTGCTTTCAGAATTGATTTTTTGTTAAAAATTCCTGTATTTCAGTAACAATCTAAACCGAGAACTAAAATTTTTACTTATGGTGAGACGGATTCAAATAAAAAATCAGGGTTATCACAGTTCATGAATTTGAACTAAAACCAAACCTAAATTCCTCAGTCTATACCAAAAATCATTCTTGTCAACAGCTCTCATTCCATACATTTAGCGTGTCATTCAAAGAGAGTAACGGAAGAATAAAAAAGAGAATAATCAAATCCAAGTCAAGTGAATATTCAAAATTTTGTCTTTCATCTTTTAATTTGCACTCATCTTGTTTGTACAGCGTGTCAAAGATAAGTTTTGGTACGTGTGCCTGTCACCTAATCACAAGGTGTTCCATTATGGTGACTGTGATGAGAAAAGTGTTCCAACGATAGAAGAATTACCCAACAAACTAGATGTGGTTGATATCAAGGCCCTTATAACTGGGAAGGATTGCCCTCACATGAGGGATAAGTAAGTTCCTATTCTTACCGCTCGATCATAGAAAACTGAATTTAGAAAAATTGAACTTTGCATTTAAGGTCAAGATTCTATTTTCAAATTTGAATACATTTATACAGGGCAAGAAACCTCTTGATTTTGCGCAAATACTATGAGCCCCTGAGATGTTACCAGTTTGCCCAGTTGGTAAAAAATAAAACGCGGCAAAATGGCAGATGATTGGGAGGAAAGAAGAGAGGAGTTTGTCATCAACTTGACTTCAAGAAAAGTCACCAAAATACGTCTTCAAAATGAAAAGGCTAAGGAATGTGTACATCTCTAGATTTCTAATTCTAAAATTCTTCTGAAGAGAGTATTGCTCCCTGATCGTAGAGCTCCTGTATTGCTCCTGTTGCGCCTGCATGTCAGTGGCGTGGCGCGAATTGCGATGTATCGATTGTTATGCCGTTTAAACCTATGGTAAAGAATCGATTATTAAGGTGTTCGCTGCGTACATCCTGTCTATTGATCCTTTTCCATAGGTTTAAATGGCATAACAATCGATACATCGCAAAGAACGCCACGCCACTGCTGCATGTGTCAGAGAGGTTCAATTTAAGTACTTTTTCTGATTTAACATTTTGCGGGAATCGAGATCCCCTCCATTAAAGCCTGAACTTTGAGAGCTTTTTTTGAGCTTGAGAGTTTTTTCCAGAGAAAACCAGTGGCACTATCACCTTCCTCTCAAAATTTTATGTTGAAAAAAAGTACTTAGTTCGAAAATTCTTGACTCATGCAAGAGATCCATCACCTGTTTAGTCACACGGATTCACATTTTACATGGTGATCTCATGTGTGTTCAAATTTTTGTGGATGGTGTTCCTGGACTCGTCTCCTTCGAAATAATCTTGGCCAATTGTGATATATTTCACTGCTTCTATTACAAAAAACTCTCCTTCAACTCTATGAGTTGGATTGCGCTCAAGTTCCTCAAAAAATGTGTCTTTATTTTTGACCTTTATCAAGTAGCTGACTCTTTTCATTAATTTGAGTCTGAGAAGGAAGAAAAAATCAGCAGGTGCTAAATCTGCGTATTTATTTTGTTTATTTATCTAAGTAGTACGTCTAACCTTTTCCACACATCATTATTTGTGGTTACATTTGTTAATACATTTATGTCAGCAATTGTTTCGTGGTATGTTAATTGACTTACCATTACTCTAGTTCACAAAGGCATTTACTCTTCTAGTGAGTAGAAAACTTGTTTTTGAAGAAATATTTTGAAGGGACCAAATAGTTCATTGTTATCTCTGTGTCCTCCATATCGATGGTGCAACCTCAGAAATGCATATTCCTGTCAGCAGCATCGTAAACTTCCTGTCATACTTTATCGTTTATATGAAAAACCCCTCATTCAAAACATCATTTTTTGGAAACCTCAGTAATTTTCCTCTTTGTGTGAAAAATATTTTACGAAAATTTCAAGCCATGATTTTAATCAGTTCTCTTTTTAAAAAATAAAACAGGAGCAGGGATTTTGAATTGGACGTATTTCTGCCAAACAGAACTATGTGCGTTATGACGTGAGCCCTGATACGCATATATTCTTATGGATCTCATGGCTCATGTCTTAATGTACATAGCTCCGTTTGACAGAAATACGTCCAATTAGTGCAACAGATATACCTATTTTTGCAGTTACACCATCGATTTGCTTCAAAACAAGGTCTCCTCGAATTTAACATTCTTCTCTAATTATTATGAAAGAAATAAACTGGCGTGAGCCTACACAATCAAAATTTATGAGGAGTATACAAAAGAGAAAGGGAATAATGGAAATGGTTCTATGCGCAGTAAATTACGAGATTAGAAGATATTAAGGACTAACCTTCAACAAACTAAGAAATTACAGTGTAAATAATGTTGAAAAGAATCTGAAAAATTAATAGGAGCTTAGTTCACTCTGTACTTTTAGAAAATTGATTTTAAATAAGGGCACCCCTGACCCATTCTGTTATTATTATAATATAAACAGGTTATTTGACTAAAAATATGATTTTGAAGGTTGACATCTCTGATTATTGAAACTATTATTTCCAATTTACAGAGGGCGCAAAACTACACCGCAACTTGCTTTTTCTTTATCTCTGGATTCGGTCGAAATGACAACTCTAGACTTTGTTGCTCCTGACGACCAAGTATATGGATATTGGACTGATGGCATAAATGCTCTTTTAGGTAATTGTTTCTCTATTTGTTTTTTTTTTTTTTTTTTTTATGATGAGTGTCCTGTAGCTGTATGGCCACATACAAAAGATCTCATCACAAGCATAGAATCAAATTGACGTATGCTCCAAGGATCTTTATTTGTCCGTCTAATTCTAATTTTAAATCTTGTGAGAAACATGAGGATGCCATAGATTATTAGTGGATTCAAATTCTAAACTGATAATAAGCTCCTTAAAGAAGTTAATTTCTTCCGCAAAATTGACTCATACTTTTTCCATACATATAGCGACATGAGATTCCTGATAATGCACAAATGTCATACTTGAAATTGCAAACACAACAAAACGTAAAATTTAAAAAAAATGTTTAAAACAAGCCTAAAATATTGAAACACCATAAAGAGAGGCCATTTTAAGCTTTCGCAGGTTTTCAGTTGAGAGGTTTGGTGGAAAAATCAAATTTGAGATTTTTTATGAACTGCTTTCTTGCATCTTGTAACTACTTGGCATAACTATCTTATAACTTGTACATGGCAGCTCCATACTTAAATGCTTCTAAAATTATGTGTGTTTAACTGCAAACTTCAAACTGTTTTAACTTGGATACAGTGTGACTTTTGTAGGTATATTTATGCTAAAATGTTAGTAAACTTTCATCCAAGCAGTAGTGCTGGTGTCTCTATTTCAGATTTATTGGAAAGTAGGTTTTTTTTTTCTTGCGGATTATTCATTTATCATTTGCATACTGAAAACTGTACCATAATTTTTTCTAGACAAGTAGATAATGTGTTTAAAAAAACTTCTTTCCAACTTAAATTTAAATTTTTGATCCTGAACTCAGGATTATCTAATGTTGGACTCTTATTTCTAACATCTTAAAAGGACGCCAAAAAAGCTGGCATTGACTAAAACATAGTTACTTTGAAGCAAAAATATTTTATTATTTTACATAAATTGTTTCTTGTAGATAGTCACAAATAAAAAACGATATTCTTGAAACCTGCATGTTGCCTCTCAGGGTAAAACCAATAATAAAATCAGACTCTCATAATATTTGTAGCTGAATGAATGCAACACATCCAAAGATTTCAAGAGTCCAATATAGTAAAAATCTGCTCACTGGTCCTTCAAAAAATCCCATTTTTTTCCTGATTCAGTTTACTCAAAATTTTATCCCAGCACGAAAATTAGGATTTCGTGTTCTTTACAGCTGGGTTATTATTGCAGTTTGTATCAACTTGTAGACTTTAACTGATGACTTATTTTACATTGCATTGTTGTTAATATGTGTGCTATTTTTGCAGGTAATAAAATGACGAGTAAAGAAACGGAAAATGACTTGGACACATTATTATCCATGGAAATAAAGCTACGTTTACTAGATGCGGAGGGGATTATTATTCCTCAAGAGCCTCCGCCTGTACCCGCTGATCCTCCCAACTATGACTTTTGTCACGACATGAAATAATTAATTGGATTCTTAGTTTGACCCAAAGCTAAGTGTAAAAATATTGTTTTTGATCAGCATGAGGTTCTACCTAAATTGAAAGACAGTGTGCGGCATGTTCCTTTCAATCTTTTTCTGGTAAGCTCTCTAATGCAGTCCTCCTTCTGTGCCATGCCTACGATTCATTGTACAGTCCTCTTGCAAAGAAATAATGAATGATTGCCAACACAAGAGAAGATAGGGAAGAATATTGTGTCTATCATTAGAGAATAGTATGGATACACTGAAAAAGTAGGGATGTCGAAAGGTCCGTGCAGAAGTATGGAAAACGTATGGATGTTTTTGCTTAAGTGATTCAAAATTTTTGCGATAAACCTACAGGTACTTTGGAGGTACGCGATTTTTGTACATAATTTTTTATATTACGTTCCTGCAAATTCTCAGTTAGATTCTGGGTTATTTAGTTCATTCCTTTACAATTCCTACATCTAACTCTGCTAATCCGAATGTGCTTATCTTTCGCAAAAATCTGTCCTCGCCAGTATTCAAAAGGTTTTTCAAGGAAGAAAAAAAGCGTGAAAAAGGCAAGGAAAAAGCAAAGATTTTAGGAAACCTTGGTAAAGAGGAATTTTTGGGAAGTATTAAAAAGTAGGGATTTTAGAACATACTTACCCGTAGGCACCCTGCAAGAACAGATACGTCAAAGTGATTTTCATGTCTCTGTTAATAAAGTCTGTTTGTGTCTGAAAATAATGCGTTTCTACACATGAATATCGCTGCTTTTGTTTGTGGAACCAAAATAAGCTTCAGCATAGAATAGGTACCCTCAAAAATTTATCAAGATGTATTAAAGCTGTTCACCCCTTACTGCGTTGCTTCGCTCTTCCATTGGGTTCTAATAATCAAAATTAAGTTTTACAGACCCTCAACTTCCTTTTGAACAAATAATCTTTAAAGCTTTCAATGTATGCATTGGTTTCATCTGCAGTACTTTCCTTTCTATGAAACATTCCACAGTTGGCACTCTTCCTTTGTAGTGGAGTTCAAAGAATTCTTTATATTATAAACCTCATCTAGCCAACTTTTTGATGAATGTTTGGCTTGTTTATTACAATAGGTGACTGCCCATGGGAGGCAGACTTTTTAGCAGAGCGGTTTTTGACAAGTTGAGTCGAAAAATCGGAATCTGAGATGTCAACAGAAAATTTTCCATAGTGTCCTAAAGAATGAGATGGATGTGGGAAATAATTTTAGGGCCAGTTAAGGGCACTAGGTTGCATTTAAATCCACTAATGTTCTGTCCTTAAAATGGCAGAATACAATTTTCAACTGCTTTTACTCGAAACTATGTTTTTTGAACACCATGATCTACAAACCACTTTAACTTTGGTTTAAATTTAGATTTTTGGGTGTTTTATGTCCAAAAATTTTCATAGACTCTCCTCTATAATCTGGTTTAGATAACTCTGTTTTGAATTTTTGTGGACTGAGGTTCTCTTTCCTGTGGACGGTCACATTTGGACCGCGTTTAGCAGAGAGGAACCAAGCCACATGAGCTATTGCTAAATTTAATTGGGCAATTTAATTTATTACAAGAGAACGTTTGTGCAGATTCCTTTGAAAATTTCAAGGAGTTTGCATTGTGCTGTGTCAAAATTCACTGAAATCTGCATAAAAATCTGCACAACTCCTTATGTTCTAAAAATTAAATTGCCCAATTGACCTTGGCAATAGCTGATGTGGCTTAGTTCTTTTCTGCTTAATGCAGTCCATTCTTACAATCATCGTATGATTTCCATTAAAGTGCTTCCAGTTGACACTTGTCTCCCCATAAAATTATCGAATTCCTTGGTCGCAATTTTGACGCAAGATTATAGGTGGTGACAGTGTTATTTTAATAAGTAGCCAATTAAATTTGAGGTCTTGAAGAGATGCTTTACACCTCAAATCGAATTTCTTTTAAAATTTGTACATGGATATCTTCTTAGAGTGAGTCTCTGGACTAATTACCCACATTTTATTGTCATGTGGAAAATCAATAACAGGTAATGTCCTCTGTCTGAGTAAATAAAACTCTGATGTACCTACCGTTCGAGTTACTTTTAGATCAATGTCTTTTTTAGTGAATCTTTCAAGCCTATTTTTTTAACAATTTATTTAAAGTATCGTTTTACAGATCTATTTTTGTCTTAAGTCTAGTCTTTCATCTACTATCTCATCTAGTTATTTTCCTTTTATATTGTAATGTATGTTTTGTACTGTTTTTATCACCACTTTTATTTCGTGATATTAAAGTTTTAAAAATAGATGCATTTTTTTATTTATGATTACAGCTCTCCCATCTTTTGCACGTCTTAAGTTGTTTGATCTTTTTCAATGACTTCTGGCAAAAATTAAATAAAGAAGGCAGTTGTCATCAGATCTGTGAGAGGGATTTCTTCGCAGGAGAAAATTTCTCGTAACTTTTTGCAAAAGCATGGAGGGAGAAAGTCTGGTAACTTTGACTCTTAATCTCAAAAATTGAAGAGGATATTATTCCAGAAATTCTGAGACAAAATACTTGGGTTGTTGAAGAATGTGTTTAAAGTAATTGCAGGCAGTCAAGAAAAATTTTCTCCTGGAGGCTGCCAGGTCTCTTTCCACACACTTTTCACTCTCTTTTCAAACACTTGATATTTCTTTGGATACAAATTTAGGTAAATAAGTCATTCTTTATTTCATTTCATACCTTTTACTTGCAATTCTGATAATTATTTTTCATTTTCTGATCATCCTGGGTATCTTTTGTCCTAAATAAACCCTACAACTACCGAGTTCCTCAAGGTCATAGACACTATCATTAAAGGCGAAACGTACAAGTAGAGACTTTCGTACATAAAATAGTTTTATTTTAAAAAATATGATTGGTTTCAAACAGAAAATTACAAGACGGAATGACAGCAATTTTGAAATTTTTTGACAAGCAAGATGAACAGAGGAATTGTTTACAACACGTAACAATACAAACGTTATTCACAAAATTTCTCTAAGTTCAACAGATGAGAGGTTTGACACTAGGGAATCAGGGGAGAAAAGAGGAGGAGAGATCGATCAAAAACAACTTTGGACTTAAAACATTTTGGGAAAATAGAGACTTTTTCTCCTGCAGATTTAATGTTACTGTAGGTAACATATCAACATCGTCGCTACATGAATTTGCTCTTGGTAGAAGTTTGCACTTGGTGCAAAGTTAAAGAGAAAGACAGAAGATGATATAAACAAGGAGACAAAATAGAAAAAAAAGAGAGGAAGTGAGTTTTGGTGGAATATGATTTGAAGAGGTGATGAGAGATTAGGTGAGCAATGATGTTTTCAACACATACTAAATTTCAATGACATTATTACATTAGTTCAAACTCTGAGGTGAGTAACTTGAAGAATACAGGAAAGTGAAACGTCAACAGTGAAAGTGACTAGGCATTTTGATAGAATGTGTTTCTAAAAAACTGCCTGGATTAGGGTTACTTTTGCTCTTAATCATTGAAGATATCATCGAAACTCTGAAAATAAAACACAAGCCCACCTAGTGGTAGAGAGATCTTCACAAATAAATATTTCGGTTACCGTTACAGGTCACTTACAGGTATTTGGTAGATATAACAAAGTGGCGTGGCTTATTTGGCACCTTAATTTTAGAGAAAAAATCGACCTGGATTCCCAGAGACTTCAACACTGGAGCAGCTTAAACACACGAGCACTGATTCACTTGGTGAACAAACACAATGTGCAACTACTCCAACACTAATTTTTCTGAAGTATGCTGCCTCAGATTGATTTTGTGAAACATGAGGATGAAATTGACAATGCAGTAAATTTTCTTACAACTACTACTCAATTCTATATTTTTCGAGTTCGTTTATTTCATAATATGATGAAGCAAGATATCTTTATCTTCCGGGAGGACATTTTCCTTAACCTCTTTCATGAGCGAAAAGGGAGAAAATCTAAAAATCGAACTCGGAAAGCTCAAAAATTGCAGGAGATATGTATCTGGAAGTTCCAAGAGCAATATTCTTAGGTTGTAGACAGAGATGGTTTAAGCCCTTGGAAAAAGTTAAAGAAAATGTTCTCTCAAGAGATTAGGGCCCTATTCATAGCATTTTTGTCACAAACAGGTCTGGCAGAATTACTGAGTCCTCTAATTAAAACGACATTGGTAAAAATGAGCGAAGTTTAACAGAAATGCCCCCAAATGCATTTTGAA